>NC_079534.1:11742707-12095707 GCF_003711565.1 Takifugu flavidus | reverse complement strand
CATACTGCACTCAAATATTTTGTGGCCAACATAGATCCACACCACACGCGTAACAGCCACGAAAAAGTCAAACGATGATGTCTGACAACTGCTGCCCTGTCCCTCATGAGTAAACACGCAGGGATGACACAACAAATAATGTTTTTCATGACTATGCGGTCAATGAAGGGAACCCGCACGAGCTCAAATATTCGCTCAAGAATTATTTTCTGAAATCTTTTCAGGCGGATGTAAAAAAAAGAAGGAAAAAAAGCAGTAATTATGCTGAAATGAAGGATGGTTATCTTACTAGTAAAAAAAAAGAGATATGTCTGTCACCTGGCCTGCCTTATCTTCTGGCCGACACCTTCTCCGCACCCCCCACATATTTGGAGCCCATAAAAAGAATGAGCCATTCACAGCAGCACATTTCCTCACAATCAAGGCCTTACAAAGGAAGAAATGGAAAGCACAGACGCTGGAGAGTTATCCTCATGAATATCTGCCAGTGGTTTTTTTCCTCCCTTTATCCTCCTGTTGACAGCTTGTCTGATTCTTATAAAACCCATCCTTCACTCGCGTCGATTCGACTTTCATTGAATTGGCTGGAGATAACTTCAATGACCTTGAGCAGCAAACTAAAAGCTTATAACATTAAGCAAAGTGACAGGAGAATTATTCAAGTTGAGGAAGGTAAAGCTGCATCTCCCCTAAAAGTGGGAGGATAAACAGAATAATAAATACACGAAAAAGGCATTTCACCAAAAATAAGATGATCAGCCCTAAGAACTGCCATCTTGTAAATCCAGCCTTAACCCTGAAGACTGACTAGTTTGTGTTTGCTGTTGACTACTTTTATCTGTGTTTACATGCTGATCAGTGTCCATTTGTCTCTGGTTGGGGCTTCTGCTTGGCAGGAACCATCACTTTCAGCAACAGCCTCTGCAGATCAGAAAGGCATCTCACATCGTTTTAGTGACAACTAATGACTACCAATGTATCTGGGCACACCGCCAGCCTGCCAACGGCTCCAGGGGAGGGGTGGAGGTGGGGGCTGTGTACTCCAAGGAGACAGAGGTTTACCCTCTCCAACGCTCTCTCTCTCTCTCTCTCTCACACACACACACACACACACACGCGTGTGCACACACAGTCAACAAAGCCCCTTACGTATGATGTGCCGAGAGATGGAATCAATCTGCTCTGAGAGGCTGGATCCGATGTTGTATGTCTGGAGGCCGGCTGGTACTGGAGCCAGTGAAACCAACAGAGTGGAGACATGGGGGGGGCATCTGATTCAGCCAAGCCTTCTTTCCATCTCTTCTACCCTCATTTTTTTCCCAAGGTCAAGGCCCTGTCCGGACTTTGTGTTTATTAGTTGACAGGAAACTCAAAGTAAATTGTACTGTCTTTCTAACTAAGTGCTAATTGGTAGCTAATTTTCTTAGCTCTTGTGTGGTTGAATCACTGCCTACGGGGCCCTATGAATTATTCATGAAAGTGGCAAAACAGCTTTATGTAGGAACCTACGAGGCACTGCATTCATTATGCTATCATGTCGAGTAATTCCAGGCACTGACGGCTGGTATTAGAATAACATGCATATTGGGTATTCTTTTTTTTAATTTTCCTGGGGCATTGGCAGGCTGTAATAGTGCTTCCGTTGGCAGGGACTGAGAGGGATCCAGCACCCCTCATGGCTGACAAAAGCCCCCTTGTTTTGACAGGATTCAGCGAGGAGGGGAACAAGTGTTTCAGCTCTGCCCTTGTAGAGAGAGGATTAAGCTATGTGGCAATGCTGCCGGGTGGCACAGGGTGCTCGTACGCTGCGTTATCATGTCAATCCCTGCTCCCATGGCACCGAGGATCTGTATTGCCCCTGTGATTCTAAAAGAAGCGCCTGAGCTCATCACATTCAGTGTTCACCCTTTGGAAAATTACACTTCCTACACCATTCTAAGCCTAGGTGAGTGAAGATGAAGGACAGCTCAAAGATATTTATTGTTAGGCCGCCGTTACATCAAGGCCCTTTCGGTGCAATTTCCGTGCAAAAAGTTCAGGGCGGCGCTGACAGGTCCAGGGTGCTGAGCCGAGCATGAGGGTAAAACTGAAATGTCACTTCAGAGCAGGGCGAGACAGCATCATGCGTCTGGCTGAGATTTCCGCTCTTCCAATTGTTGCCTGTCTCCGCCGATCTGCCTCTGTGCCGGAGATACTTTGCCTCGGGAGGCAAATGCGTCGTTCCAGGGCTAGGGCGAGATTACCGCAAGAAACAATGGCAGCCTAGAGTGTTTTTCTTGGTCATGTTGACATCGCAGGCAGGACGTGGAGTTTACATGCATGATTTAGGGGTTAATAATGGAATTCTATTATAATGAACATTTTCTAATTTAGTCTCGGGAAAATAACATTGGAATTAATTTAGACCGACACTGTTCAACTAAGGTTAAAAGCTTGTTTTCAACAACTTGATTCTTGTGCCATTAACATATTGTCATACATTATTAAATACAAGATTACAATCCGCATTCATGCCACTATATTGAGGATATAAAAAAAATGCTAGCAGTGCTCAAAAAATAGTTTGCTGTTTGAGTTGAAACCTGTATTATGGTACAAATTGGCCCTCACCGACAGCGGTATTACTGCTGCCCATTTGCCATGTCTGGTATGATTTATGAAATCTTCAGTCAATTTGCTGCTGTTTTCTCAGCAACTGAACTTTTCTTGTTCAGTCCAGACCTCAAAACAATCAAATCTGATCGTCCTAACAGAGCCTAATGTTTGGAGGAATCGTTTGTGTGTCTCGTCTTTTCCTTGTTATCTCGACTCTCGGGGTGTATTGCCTCATATTACGATGCATCAACATCATGTGTGCCCACTGAGAGAGACAGAGTCTGTCTCTGGAACCAGAAGGGGGGGATGACATGGTACTAATTTTTGAAAATTAGATAACCTTGGGCTTCCTTATGTGATGAGCTTTGCTTCGATTGTACTGTCAGACTATCAGTTTGGACAGTGATACACCAACAGATGCTTACGATCCCCTAAAGTCCTTAAGTCAGATCGCTCACATCATCCTCACGTTGTAAATCGACTATACTTGGGAATCAATGCGGAACGTTAAAAAAACAACCTCATTGCTGTCTAAATAACTTCAAATGTGATTAAATTTTCGCTAGTTAGAAGAAATTTGTATTTTAAGAGGTAGGCTCCTTCTTCTTGGAAACCATCTCAGCAAAACAGTTGATGACCTCCTCCTATGAGGGCAGTGGTGTAGCTATATTAAAAATGTTAAGCAAATCTCCACTCCCTCCCAAAATTAAAAAAAATAAATTAAAACATATTAGTGGGCAAAGGCTAATATCCCTCCTGGAATTAGGGATTGACAGAACTAGAGCAACATGGGCAAAACGTTAATTAAGTGCATGGTTTTGAATATTCAACTGCAGCCAGCGAAAAGTCAGGCATTCCATCCAACATCATATAAAGAAAGCCTGAGAGAAGCTCAACACATCCATCTAAAGGGCTGATGTATGTGCAACAATAAGTCCATTATTATCGCGAAAAGATTCAAAGCTATGCGCAGCAACTATTCTCTCCTAAAGCAAATCTTACAAGCCATGAAAGGAAAGTCCCACACTGGCAGAAACCAACAGCAATGACAAATTGTAATGGGATCCAGATATAAAGTGATATCATAAATCCAGAGACAGAAAGCAAAGGTGAATTTTCAGAGGAAATGTCAGCTCCTCCCACAACTGGATAAGACCCTGTGCCTCACCAGTACAAATACCCAATAGTGTGTGTGCCAGAATGTGCATTAGTGTCAGATAATACATCTACACATCCAAGGACATCCTATTTAATAATCCCTTTTCACAAATGTAAATGATAAACCTCCACCTCACTCAGCCACTTACAACAATTACAAAATTCTGAAATTGTGTCTCCGTCACTGTTCAAGATAACAGTTAAGCCTACAAAATAAATTGACCCAGCTCTGCTGACCCTGTTTGCGGCAGGGAAATTGCCATAAATGACATGCTGTAGAGCTGACACATTAAAGGGCTCTCTGACATTTCAGAAAAATCCTCAGTTCGGTTTTGCAACCCATCTCTCATTAATCATAATTGACACCAAATCTGGAGCAGTGGGGAGTAAGCGCTCCTCAGCTAGCATTTCTTTGCACTAGGCAACGCTGGCTGTTGCCATTCGTGGTTTGTTGTTCACTTTAAAGAAGTAATATTAAGCTAGTTTGTCGAGTCAAATGACCCATCAATGTGGCTCTTTCACACTGGAATGGTCCAGGGAACTCGGATTGATCACCCAGGGGAACATTCACGCTGTTATCTTATGCCACATTTCCACTGCCAGAATTGACTCCAATCTATTCTACTTGCTTTTGGTCACATTGCCACTACAAGGGAGTATTGTAATTAGCATCACCTCAATGTATGCGGTGGCCATAGTGCTGTCGCACAAAACCCACTTGTTTGATGTTGACCAAAACCCACTTGTTTGATGTTGACCTGACAGCTGTGCCTTGATGTTCTCATCGGACAACAAGGTGAGGAAGGTTAACACCTCCTGAAATGACTTGAGGTATAATTTTTTTTTTTTTGGGGGGGGGGGGGGGGGGGGGAATGTTGGATAAACTTCAAACGCAGCAAACGGTAAAAATAGCACCTGTGTGTTTTCGATGCACGATGGAGGTTTTTGCCCATTGGTGACATCTCGATAATGGCAAATATCTCTAACCAATCTGTGGTCTACAAACAGTTACATCACCATTTACTACCCGTGATACCTTTTTTGGAACCCCAGGGCTGTAGCAACAAGTACCAAAGCCAAAACAAGTAGCAACATGTACCAAAGCCAGATACTTTTCATATTGGAAACATGCAGTAGAGTAGAGTAGAGTAGAGTAGAGTAGAGTAGAGTAGAGTAGAGTAGAGTTTGGCCCAATACTCCCCCTGACAAGATTGTATTAATAAGAACCTGCACCCCGTCTCTACTCCACATCTGCCCGCAAGACGTTTTTTAATTTTTTCTACCTCTACTTGTTCAGAGCCATGATGAGGTTGAATCTTATTTTCCATATACAACCCATCACTTCCTCTCTTTGATTCACTGTATACTCCATTTGCACTAACACTAGGCTTCACTTGCAAGGGAAACGAGAACCACATTTTCGGGCAGACCAGAGTTTGCTTGCTTGGTCCACAACAGAGTTCAGATAAGCCCTCACACCCACCCAAAAGAAAACGTCTGCTTTAACAGCTCTTGTGAGAAAGAAACGCAAGTGCCTCTTCAAACTATTGGGACTCGTTTTCTCGGCTGCCAGAGTTTTTAGGCATAAAACACACGTGTCTTTTCCTCATCTCCAACTGCATTCACCTTGAATGCAAGTTCAAGATATTCGTTAAGATACTTCATAAGTTTACTTGTGGTTGGCTACTTTCACACTTACCATCTGTCCCTGGCGCTGTGGCTGTTTTTCTTTTCATTTCTGTTGGAAAAATATCCATCCTGTTCCCTATTTCTGACTTGTCTGTCCCTGCCTAATATGATATTAATGCAAACGGCACAGAATATCACCACAAAAACCGTGGCGATTCCACACCATGGTTCCAATTTTCAATTTACTCAGATCCCCGATGTGGTAGTTTCATATATATTATATGAAACTACGACTCGTTTATGATCTTCACTGTCAGTTAAGAGATACAAAGAATAGAGCAGAGAGAAAATTCCATCCGGTTGCCGCGCACCCCCACCCCTCTGTAATGCCCCCCTGGGAGGACACGCCCCACAGTTTGAGAACCACTGATCTGCTGCAACTACTGCATGAATAAACTTTAGAAGATGAAATAACCTAATTTTTGTAGAGTGCTTGGGTGGGGGCAGGGGTGGCCTCCCAACGCACATGGCATGTGAAATTAGGAGCCATCAAAGTAAAACACATAATTATCTTGGAGAAAATTAATGTGAACTAAGAATTACGTTCATCCTAATCCGTCTTCATGAGTGAGGTGCTCCAGGAAGAGCTGGACAATCTTGTGGGACTTCTTCAATTAAAACCGAGACACTGACTCACAGACCTGGTTATTATAGATCTAACTTCACCTTCGTTTCATCTCTTCGCCAAAGTCAAAGATTTTTCAGTTGTCACTGCCAAGGCAGGCACTAATTACGGCTCATACATAATCTTTTATGTAAATGTTTATGCCGTCTTTTGATCTCTGCGTGTAGCTGAGGACAGCCAGATCACAGGCTTGTCACTTGACTCAGAAAGAGCGAAGCGATGTGGAAATAAATCTGATTTGTTGTGGTGTTTGTTGGCCCTTGGGAACTTGTTTGATTAGGTCATTTTATGTGGAAGATGTAAGAAGACACCTTAAGCATTCATCCTAAACGTAAAGGAGTCACGGCCGCACATGCTGGAAATCCCGGATAAATACGGTTCTTAATCTTTGAATGAATCCCTCTCAAGTTGCATTGTAATTACTTTTTCATACACTTCTTTAACCAAAAGAAAAGACAGCTACAGCACAAGTCATTTTTCATAATGAACATTTAAACTGCCCCCTATAATTCTAAATTTCAATGACAGATAATGATTGGTGCTTGAAATAAATGGGGCGAGCAGCAGCTACCAGTTTGAGACCCAACACAATTCATACTGTATCTCATTAGCTATTATTCAGACCTGATGGGCCTTTCTCAGGCTTAAACACACTCGGGATGTGACAGATAGAGGCCGACTCGCCATTATTCCTTCTGCCGAGGAAAAAAGGTCAGCTCTGACACCCTGGAAGGAGCCCTTAAGCTCTGGTGGACAAAGCTTCCTGTCAGGTTGAAGGGTCAGACAGCTCAGGGCATAACAAGAAGAGCTTTACTGTAGACAACCTCTGGCAACCTATCTGAGCTCCAAGGGTATGTTAGCAGCAAATACTCAAAAAATCAGAATGAGGGAAAACTAAAAACATGTACACATTTACAATTACACTATTTGTAATAAATCTCCAGTATTTATACGGCAACTATAGTTTCACCCCAAGTAGTTGAAGGAACCTATAAGGAAAGGAACACTTTCCCATAATCAGGTTACCCCATTGCTACCAAAAGAGAAGCCATGTAATCAAGCGTGTCAGTAAAGTCTAATCTTGTGGATACCTTTAAACTGGTAATCACCATTTCCATATATTCATGAGTCAGAACCTTCCATTAATGGAAGGTGCCAAAAACATATACTTATGACACTGGTAGGTCCAGTGGTAGCAGGTTCAGATGATACCCTGAAACAAGTGCTCGTTTGTACCCCAGGCAGCACCGTTATCACCGGGTTCATAACTCAACTGTTGCAAGTGGAAGGCTGTGGTGGACAATTTTTCTTTCGTCAACGATGGCTAAATGTATCTGCCTGCGCCTGAGTAAACTGTGAGTACTTTTCCTGTTCCTGTTCTATTTTGGTAAAGAAAATCTGCATTTAATGTGTTTAATTAGCAGGCGTCTTACATAAAAATCCAAAAAAACCCAAGTAATAAAAAGAAAAGCAGAAGTGGGGGTCGTTCCGCTGATACAGTCAACCCAAACTCTTTGAAAATGTGATGAAGCAAAGATCGAAAAAGGAAAACTCTGCTCACGGTGCCTATCTGCACGGGAGATTTGCATTTCCAGTATTCTTACAAGGCCTACTTGTTCTCGCCCGTGTGTTCTACAAATGAACATGACAAGCTGAACTCAGTGGTGTGAAGGAAAGAACTGCTGCATCCTCCTTTCCTCCTGCCAGCCTGGTAACTGCCTCTCTCATTCCCTCACGCCATGGTGTCACCAATTAGCCAGGGTCCAGGTTTCATTACAGTACCGAGTCTACCGCCTGCTATCTTTTGTCACGTCCTAATAATAAGCCTGTGATGGTTTGCTACCTGACACACACACACACGCACGCACACACGGTGAGATGTGTGCCGAGACACACATATAATTGCACACTTGTTGAGAGTAGCCACTGTTGGATAAGCGCACTGAACACGGTCTGTGTGGGTACCCGAACAAACGCCCACGCAGACTCGGTTGGACTCGGTTGATCTGTCAAAGCTTGAGCATCCTTTGTTCGGATAATTATAGATATGAACGCTAAGTCATGACAGCACAATCTTGTACACACAAAAAAATGCAAAAAAAATAGTTACCTGACGGAAAAGAAAACATTTTAAGTTATCGTTAAAGTCCAACTCATTATGTTCCAGTCGGCAAAGGTTTGCTCTTGACCTCCTTTTCAGTGGTAAAATTCTCAAGGTGCGTTCACAGCACTGAGTCTTTCTTTTTTTATTTGTCCAGTGAAATATGAACATCAGAGCTTGGAAATGTGATTAGCCCTATTTTTGACCGTGTGGAAAAGAACTGACAGCATGCTGAGAATATTTTTTTCAGCGAAATGCTAATTTAAAATCATGGTTCAGTGCTATGAACATTTCTGTCAGATTTGATACCCTGTCCTAATTATGTTCCCAATAATTCCGGGTCCGGTCCAACAGAGGTAGCGTACACTAAACTCGGCTTCCGCGGGAGCTATCTGTCATTCCTGCCGGGGGTAGTGGTATTCTGACAATTTGGAGAAAGCACAGTCGAGGTGATGCTGGGCTGAGGTTCTCCCACAGGAAAAGAACCTTTTTTTTTCCTCCAGGCACACAGGTGCTGCTGAATATTAGTCTCACAGCATAAAGTCTGGCCACATGGGAGTGAATTATTCATCCTCTGAACCCAGCCTGTGTGCCTTTGCCTCGCCAGGGCTACTGCTACCCTGATCTACAATGTTTGATGCTTCCAATCTTTGATGCTGCAGCTTCCCAACAACTTAGGCAGAGCTCGTGTGTCTGACGAAGACATGGCTGGGTTTTTGGGTTTTTTTGGATGCTAGGGTTAAAGGACAAGATTTAAAATGTCCAGGCTAATTTGTGCCTCAACAAATGGCAGAACCATTCCCTGCATAGAGATGTAAGCCACATTGTCCCTACTGACACACATTCCTACTTATTAAACTCCAAAAACGGACCCGTTCTATGGCGCTAGTGGTATTTGAACCATTGAAAAGGACACTAATTCTATGTTTCTCCAACATGCAGTTGAACCTCCACATCAAGCTCCCTATTATTTACACCTTCATCACCTACATCCTCAATTTCTTTCTGCCAGAGCAGAATGCACCTGATTATGCTACTATTGGTCACACTCGGGCGTCTGTGCGGAGGATGTTATCTGTTTGTGGTGGATACTCCTCTGGGAAGCATGAAGCCGATAAGAGACTGTTGTACTGTAAACAGTCGGCTGACCTCCGCAGGCTAAGCTTTTCTCCTTTTCAAACTGGTCTCTTTTGTATTGGCCTGAAGCTAAGACCTCTGCGTTACCGATCCCCTGGGGGACGGTTTAATAGCATTACTGTATGCTGCACGCTCCGCTGGGTGGTCACCCTGAATGTGTTGTCAGTTGAAAAGGGACCGTGACGATTCCTTCCAATTAAGGTGAGAGAAAGTAGGTGTCTCACTGAGCAGTTTTGAAGTGCGTTGCCCGGGATGTATATTGGCTGCGATTATTTGATTCCAATTTAAAATAAAGGTGTCGAGGCGGCGATTACGAGTGACATTTTATTCACCTGCTTGTTTGTCTTTTCTGAGCCGGTTGCAGAAATCCTTCAGATCCAAACAAGATCTTCTTCGAGGTAACACAACCACAAAAACGGGGTTTTGAAACACTAAAGCGCTCTCAGTGTTAAACCCCCACTTCCCTGATGCAGCTACGGAGCGCCACAGCTGCAGGACCGGAGGTTAAAGATGGCAAACGCAAAACAATAACGGGAAAGATGATGCTTGTCTCGAAGCTCCACTCCCACCCTGTAATCAGAGTTTGCCGCCCTAAAGAAATTACAGGGCACAGGAGTCATTAAGAGTGTGGGTGTAGCGGAGCAGTGCTAACGGAAACCAAGGCGAAAACAGGTGGTTTTAGAATAATGCACATCTGAATAAACAAAACCGATAAAAATCTGACAGGTTGATGGTAATGATAAGCTGCTGGAAGGCCAGAATGGAGTCAGCTAAATGGGAAGCATTTGTATCGCTGCAAGGAGTAATTAATGTGGAAATCATCTGGCGTGATTCGGTTTAGCAGCCTTATCTGGTGCTGCGTCTAAGCTTGACGTATAATGATTAACGGCATTAACGTGTTTGTTGTAATACAGCAAAACAATCCGCTATAAATTTTACATTGATGCAATTGCCTTTCGAGATTTTATAGCTCTGCGAATTCTAGATAAACTCTGGGTAACGTGACCACCAGATGCTTTTCCACCACTACGCTGTGCACAGATCTCGCTCCCCTGTCCTAGCAAGTCTTGGAACAAGTCCCAAGGCTCATTGTGGATTTCCCTGTGGCCATTCCCGCACCTCTAAATGGGACATTTTCATAATAGGATCCCGGTTGAAGGTAGGCTATTGAGACATTTAAGAAAAGGACATGAAAAAGTCACAATGAAACAACATTTTTACTTTTTTCAAATGCAGTAAACTGCACATAAATATATCGATGTCCTCTTTCGCATCACGGGGGAAGAAATTGTGTAAAACATTAGGTACAGCGTAACACGTGCGATCCTAACAGACCTGTATTTAGCTTTGTCATGGCGATGTTAACTCTGCTACAAATTTAATTTGTCATTCATTTCTTCAAAGCATGCATTTAATGAATAGTTTACTACATAAATGGAAATTAGACATCGGCATGGCCCATTATACATCCTGTCAATATTCACTTCACCGGAGAAAATTACGTTCCTGTATTGTTGTTGTAATAGGTGCGCACCAAGAAGCGAGCACAGCAGGGGGCGCATGACTGTTAGCACAGCGAACCTTGTTAGGGCCAGATGATGCTTCTGGTTTGGACAGTGTGACCCAAATTTGTTTGCGATTAGTTCAAAAAACAAAGAAACTGGTCATATAGCTACTTATGAAGCTGTTTCAGCTACACGGCAGGTGGAATATGTTGTGTATTTCGTAAAGGGTGCCCAAAGCGTGTTTTCTGACTAGCGTGTTTTCTCCACTTCTCCCATTTGTATCTAAATTCGAATATGAAACTGAAAAAATGTGAAAGAAATATAACTTTTAATGGTAAATATTGCCACTCCTCCCACAATAAAATTATCCTTTTAGGTCGGTGAATTCACGACCTACTAACTATTATTACACAGGACAATGGAAGCTAAATCCCTCCTCTGGGATCACTTCATTATTGAACAGTTACGTAGTCAATATAGGTGCAGTCCAGGCAGCTTTTAGCACAAGGGCACGCAGGCAGTGTAAAAGCCAATGCAAATAACTGGTGCTCAAACGAGGCCTAATGCATTAATGACTGCATGATGTGCGCTAATGTGGCAGCAACAGATTCAGACTGACAGTAATGGAGAATTTCGCCCCTGGTTATATTAATAAGGCCTGAATTCAGAGGAGGAGGAGGGGATAGAGGGATGTACACCTGCCTGCCGCCTTAGCCTTGACAGAAGCTTAATAAATAACAGGAGACAAGGTGAAAAGCACCCCCCACCCTCCCCCCATCCCTGATGGCAGTTGTATTGGGAGCATCAGGTCTGTGTTCAGACGGCTCTTTGGTATGAAAATAGGGTCTCTTTAAGGGGAATGCGTCCCAGGATGGGGGGACGATTCACGAAGCAGCAGAAGAAACTTTGCAACCTTGTCGGTGACATGGCGCCAAAAGAGGGGGCAAGTTTATGTGACAGACTTGAAATTAATATCTCAGACTTGACATTCAGGCTCACCCTGACCGATATTAAAATGTGGATTGGTGTCAGCAGATAGACTCGCTCCTGTGTTAACAGGAAATGGGATATTTTTAGACACTGGCGCGGTAAAATAGTGATGCCAATTTTTCAATGCCACTTTAAGTAGTTGAACATTAAGTATAGCCTGATAAAATGGCAGAGAATGCGAGATAGAATTCTCAGAATCCAAGCAGAACACTTTGCCGAGTTTTCCTCATTTGGAGAGGAACATCTGGATCCTTGATTTAGTGTTTGAGCAGCGCTCTGCTCTGGTTTGTGTTGGCAAAACGTGGGACAACTTTGGAGACACTTTGAGATTTGGCTAAAAATACATTAGCTGTTGGCACACGCATGCTGACGATGAAGACGTGTCCATACTGGTGATTTACCTGTATCATTCTCTTTGATTGAAAAAGGGATTGTATGAATAGTTGTTATCCTTGAGAAAGTTGTTTTCAATTTAAATCCTGATGAATGACTGAGCCCAAATCCAGCCTAACAAGCAGCCATGACACCTAAAAACCAGCTGAAGCCCAGAAAGGTCCTGATTTAACAGCTCCTTCACTCCCCTCCTCCTTCTTGTCACCATTAATAACAATTGAGAGCCTTGGAGCATTAATTAGGGAAATTTCCTCCATGCCCGGACTCCCCGAGCCACCTACGATGAATGCAGACATCTGTAAACACGATCCAGTTCAGAGTCAGAGGGTGTTTTTCTGCAACGGGGTTGAAGAGAAGAGCCGGTGATGAGATATCAGAGAAGCGCGAGCATGCCTGAGACACGCAAACACTCCCCTCTGCTGTCTCTCACTCTCTCTTCATTAGGCAGCCCCTGTGCTGGCCTGTGTACGATTCATTAGCTTTTATCCTCTTCATTTGAAGAAGGAGCTGTGTGTAATTAGAGCGGCTCTGTTTGTCCAGCATCCTTCACACAGACACATTTCAAGCCCAATTATCATTCCGCCGCAGAGCTGGAGTCTAGCGCAGCCGCGTCAGTCGCCGAGAGGATGACATATTACTGACTCTCGGGAATGTAAATAAAAAAACCTGTTTGCCAATCAGCAGATAATGACGGAAGGTGGAGTGGCGCTCCGGGGAGTTGAACGCCGTCTTAATTTCACTTGCTTTTCCTTTGTACAGTAGAGTTGGGGAGCTGAGTGTTTCTGGTTTGGCTCTGCGGTTACTGAGAGTAACTTGACGAAAAAGTCAACGGCTTTTAAAGGTGACAGCCCCGCGCGAGTGTTTGCTCTCAAGTTTGACGTTGGGAATCGGGATTTTTGAGACGAGCGTTGACTTCCGAGTGATATTGCTGCCAATAGCCCAACTCTGTACGCCACCTTAGGTTCAGGGATTCGCTAATATGCTTGCTTTTCTGCTAAGCTAAGTTCTGCTAAGCTAAGTTACAACGCACAAGCTTGGTCATTTCACTGGTCACATGACTGATGATGACAGTAAATGTCTGGGGACTCTGGTGAACAAGCGGCTCTATTTACTTTAAAACTGCTACCAAGTATGTTGTTATCGATACAGGAATGTACGAGCTCCTTGGAGGACATTTCGCAAAATGTTTGCTCAAAGGCCACGTCCGACTGACAGCTAATGGGCCGCCGGCGTTACACTACAGGGGTCGAGGGATGAAGTAAACAGAATCGCGCTGGAGCCACGAATCACAGGCGGAGCTGGTTGTTGGAGTTCTTAAAGTTCAAAATCTACATGGGGGTGCGAGCAGGAGCTGATGCACTCCCTGTTTATAGCGCAGCAGCTAATTAGCCGCGACACAGGAAAGACTGACCCAGACTGCTCGACAGCTTGTTCCAACCAGCTGGGTGCAGGACAACATGTTTGTAAGTTAAATAAAGAAGGGCGGCTAATGCCCTTATCGATCATGCCTCCCCTGCTGTTGCTGTGTGGCTCGCCACGACCGCTCGCTTATCGATACAACTACCTTAAACCTGGCTGTGAAGACGTCCTACAGAGGCTATTTGTTAGCTGGAAGGTGGTATAAAAGATAACAAGGTGGCAAACTATACTGTGGCTTCTGGTTGAACTCCATATCACTGCGTCTTACTCAAGCGAGGATGCATTATGAGCTGTTTATCTGGCAAACGCCAAAACAACTCAACGCCAGAGCCCAACAGCACAAAAAACAAACAGATTTGTCACTGAGAAACAGACTGAATCAGCTTCCAACACCTCCATTAGCCAGTTGATTCAATCGGTTCAGTGATGAAGGCAGCAAATACGAGTGGAACTGTATCCTCGATTTGATGCAGAACGATACTTTAGGTACAATCAAGACCAATTAGTGACGGGAAAGATTAAGTACCACAAAATTTATCCGACTCTGCGTTCATTACGTGTGATCAAATCTACTTCCAACTCCAGGAATTTCATCGCTCTTCCATTTGGTGCCTGTGCTGCTTCTCCTGCCTCCCGTTCACCTTCCCTCCTGATTTTCTGCACTAGTCATGTTTCCTTGAGTTGTTTCCTTCATTTTGTCCCGACGTCTCCCCCCAGCCTGAGGTAGCAGCGGCAGCAACACCTCATTTACTTATTTCCTACATCTCCAAAAAAAGCCTTGTGGCGACTTCCAGGGAACAGATGCGGACTTTTTCCCACGAAACAGAGGAAAACAATGCATCACGCTGTGCACCCTTTGAATGTTACCCTCTTATACGAAGTGAAATTAGGTATAACGCTGTTGTTTTGTTGTGTTTTCACTGTTTTAATGAAATGTCATCGCTCAGCTTAGAAACTGTGTCGCCTTTCAATTAATGAAAAGGGTTAATTGCAAACCAGCAGTGTTGATGAGGCCATCTGATGAGCTATTTCAGCTCATTTTCCACTGCGGCTGCATATATTTATAAGCGAGCATGCTATTTCCAAGTCCTTAAAGTTTTGCTGTTTTAAACCGACACGTCTACCAGCTGAGATCAGACTTGAAGCAGACGCGCTGACAAACTCGGCGGACCCTTTTGTCAGGAGTCATGTGTGCCCGTGCTGTTTGAAGAGCTCGAGTAAAGCCGCTTCAGTCTTTCCGCCACCTTCATTATCATCATAATATAAATGTCTGAGAAAAAAAAGACCCCGGAAGAATGCAGACTCCTCACTTTCCGCTTTGTACTATCATCAATCACCATGGAGCATTTTTTCCCCCTTCAACATTAGTTGAAGGCATCAAAAAAAAAAAAAGAGCACAGGCATGCATATTTAATTTCATTCTCCACTGGCTCACACAAAAGGAACTGCCAGGACACCTTCAGAAAAGTCTCTATTAAATCTAAGTCGATAGAAAGGGAGGGGGGCATTTCATGAGTGATTCTAAATTATTGCCGGACTTAAAAGGAAGTGCTGTTTATCTTTGCAAAGCAGCCAATGTGTTGTTTTACTCTTTAGTCACAGCTGGGAGGGAGCGGGATCGGTCAACCGGGACGCCATCAGCAGCCGCCGCTCCGCAATGACAAACCGCGGAGCCCAGCGCGGGCGTGATCCTCCACGCACGCGGCCCGCAGCCGCCAGAAAACAAGACAGGTTTTCAGGCTGCTGGGAAAGATGTGAAGGTAAAAAAGAAGAAAAAAAACAGAACAGAAGAACCAAAAATGTGCAGCCTCCTGGAGTTTAATATGCTCGGTCAAAAGACAGAGCGGGAGATCAAAGCGCCGGTCTTTGAGAAACAAAGACGGCCCTGATAATGTGGATAAACACACTTGCAATGGCTGCTCACAATGGGTGGTGGCAGTGGGGAGGGGGGGGGTGGTATTCTCCCAGAATCCAGAGCATCCAGTGGGCATTGTGAGCGCACGCAACAACAGAGCGGTTTCCAATATCACGTCCCTGAGAGTTGATTTCGAGTTGAGTAAACAAGTTTACAAAGACATAAAATCGATCGTGTTCTTTTTTCCTTCCTTTTTTTTCCTCCATGAAAAGGGTTCAAAGAGGCTACGTCGCGTTCAGGAACGGACCGTTGGGTACCTTAGTGATGTATTTGTCACATCCTCCCCATAATAAAGCCTTTCATATTCATATTCAGCCTCTTTTCCATCCATGTGCGGCTGTCACCTCAGGCCAGAGAGAGGAGCACATATCCCCATTGATTCTTTCCTGGTTTACATATTTACACACACGATCTCCTGCAATTAGGAGCACATTTATCGACGGGCTCTGCACCGCTGGGAAGCCTATGGTGCAGCCCACTTCGATAAATCTGAGGCTGCCAGTGGGAAAGGACCGATGAACCTCAAAGAGAGGACCGAGCAGAAGCAGTTCAGAGCTTCAGACTACCACAACGCTCGATCACTTAAATTCACCACCTTCGTCTGTCTGAAAATCTTCACAAAGCAGTTGTCTGGATTCAAAAATAATTGTGGTGTGAGCCCAGACAGTAGAGGCGTGGATTTAAACAAAAAAGACTTGGGGAATGTAGTTTAACAAGAGTTTGGACCAGTATGATATTGCCAGTTTCCCAAAGTGCATCTGAAGCCTGTTCCTACGTGAGACAGCGTGAACCATGCTGCCCCCTACAGGCCAAGCGGGGAACTGCCAGCTCTTTGTTGAATCCCACAGGAGCAACTGCTGAAACTCAGACTCCAGGAAGGATGTGGAACACACTGTCAGGCACAAACTCGGTCGAATTCCTTATTTTTAGGAGGCTCTACAAATGCAGCTGTAATTCTATCATCAGTATGGATCACCCTCAGAATGGCCACGTATTGATTGGCATGAATATTAGCTAAAGCATCCCTTTCCCCCCCTCCACATAGATAATTCCATTGGGGAGATAGCAGAAATGACCTCTTTAATGGCTAAATTACACTCTGAATGTTAAATCCCCTCGGGCTGTCTACGTCCATTAGGTTCGAGTCTCCACTGTTATTTCAGCAAGTCACATAACACGCTGGCTGAACTTTTGCCTCTTTGCAACGCTTTGAATTGCGAGTCTGTTTCCACATCTGTCAGACGGCAAAACAACAAATGCGATTGCCAAAGGGGGAAAATGACAGGGCGACAAGACTTTTCAGAGGCGATCGGTGATGTGCAATTTGAAGCGGAGGCAGCGCGCAGCCAAAGGAAACGCCGAGAGTTCGGTCCATTTTTCTTTCATTTCAATGGAGCAGGTGTGCGCGTAGATGGATTAGATTGTAGTACTTTCATGTCAAAAGGTGTGACTGTGTTAATAATGGGGTTGGATTGAGAATAACGCGCGTCAATTGATTTATTTCTGCAGTTAAGATGTCTGGGTTCAAAAGAATCATCCGAAAATGGCAACGGCGCGTTAAACTTCTGAGACTAATTGACAGCACTGTTTTTTTTTTAATGACAACAGTTCTTTTTGGCTTAAGAGTGTGTGCCAATCCCTTGAGGTTAATCACATTAGACAGCAACTTGTCAGTTAAAGTTAGACGTCAACATTGAACCGCTTCAACTTATGGCCGCGTGAAAGCGCGAGCGGTGACCGCGGCGACGCACCTGCGGCAGGCACGCGGAGAGCGACGCGCCGCTCACGGAAACTGCGACATAGGTCAACATGAAGCTTCAAAAGCACACTCGCTTCACCTTTACCTTGAATTAGACCGGACAAAACGAGGGTCAAACTGTGCTAAAGTGCCGCCGCGGCCCGCCGCCGCCGTTCGGTCCAAACACCCTCTGCCCCCCCCCAGCTTACCTTTAAAAACTTCCCCTCGGGCGGACAACAGCAGGGTTATAGCAGCAAACAGGCAATTGATAACTTTATCCATGTCGACAGCGCCGTCGTGCCGTTAACCCCCCCAGCCGCGGGGTTAACTCTTCTCTTGAATGTTTTTTTTTTCTTAAATTCTTCCTTAACTTTTAGGAGTGTTACATCTAAAAGTGCCTGCGTCCTGTCCGTCTTCCCGCTGCTTGCTGTCGGACTGTGAGAGGAGGCTGGCGCGGCTGCCGCTTGCCGGTTGCGCCACACTTGGAGGAGGAACGTGTGAGTGAGTCCTGATTCCTGAATTACGCGTGGATCGAGGGACCCGACGCTTGCGTGCGCGCTGTCTGCCCAGCAGGGGGCGTGTGTGTCAGCCCCGGCTGCCTCCCGGTCCCGAGTCGCCCTTTTGTTTATTATGTGGACAATATTTCTTAAATAGAGACAGGAAGTAAAACGGGACCATCCGTTTTATACTGAAGCCTTTTTTGGTCATCCGAATCGCACAAGGATAAAAATTGTAAACTGAGCAACCAAAATTGAAAATGTCAGGATTGTTATTGTGAAGAACTGAGCCTTCAAAATAGAGATAATTAGGGTCTGGGTGCTGACAAAGTCCACCAGACTCTATTATTATTATTATTGTATTTTTTCCTTCAATTTCCCCGAGGGAACCTCCCAAGAGATTAATATTCTAATCATTTTTCTAATGCTATTAGAATCTCCTAGACTTTTCATGTTAAAAAACTCAGAAATGAGTCAAAAAGAGAATTTTCACAGAGAAATGGCTGAAATTTTATTTAGCTAAGAACAAAAATAACCTTCACATGGGTAATCTACAAAAAAAGTATGTGCCTCATACCATCAAATCAACAGGAAGTCAGCCTGTTTTGTTTTGACAGATCAATTTTGGGGCCATTTCCACACTTGGTTTCATTTCCACAACTCCCCTAAGCTATAACATTTGCTCGTGCTGATGTTTTCAAGTAGCTGCAAAGGTGCGGCCATGGTGGCGTCTTAAAGTACCAAGGAAAACAATGAATGGCCCAAATCACTTTGAGCTGCCCTCATTACCACACACTTTATCGTAACAGCCTGAAATTGTCCATCTGTGACGAGGATGCAGCAACATATTAATATTCCGCTCACAGTGCCCCCTGGCGGTAACAGGAAATCACCACTTCTCACTCTGATCCAGCCTAATTATGGATGGATGGATGGATGGATGGATGGATGGATGGATGATGGATGGATGGATGGATGGAGGATGGATGGATGGATGGATGGATGGATGGATGGATGGATGGATGGATGGCTGGATGGATGGATGTCAAAGGTGATCCTATAATTATATCATAATGATCTAAGTAATATCACATTGTCATAGAAACTAGTTTTTAGTTCCACGATAACTTATCAGGTAAGATGTCCACAGAAGAATCTCCCACCAGCCCCAGCTGAAACATTTCTTTTATCACTGGTCACCACCAAAGAGTTAATTTCTCCCAGAATCCGCCCCATGCTGGGAGGTGATTTTATTCATCACAACAGTAAATAAGCTATATAAGCCATTTTCATGCTCAGCTTGACACCTTAATTTATTAACTTTACGTAATATTTCATTAAAATCTTTGCCAGATGGGTTCTTAATCAGAGTTCACCTTGTGTTTGTCCTTTCTGATCAAATTCATGCATTGATCCTATTATGGGGAAGCCCAGGCTGACATTCAAAAGGACATCATCAGTTGGTCTGATGATGCATCCTGCATTTAGTTTTTCTTTGATAAATCAATAGTGATGGCATACTTTTATAAACCACTGCAAAATTACTCTTCCCTGCTACCACACACACACACACACACGCACACACACACACAAACGTACAAGCTGTATTGTCATATTCAAACAGCTGCATTGTGAATCGGGAAGCGACTGATTCCAAAGTCAACCAATGACATCCCCTTATTGTCTTTGCATGCATAAACACATATGGTGAGTTTTACTTGTAGCAGCAGTTTTCACTGCTAATTAAAATGCTGCCAGATTGACGGGGGCCTGCGCAACGTCTGAAAATGACCTCCTGTTGTCAAGGATATGTGGCCCTGCTCTCGGGTTTTGGAACGACAGTAGAGGCGTTCAGTGGAGACACACGTCACTGTGGTGTCTATTGTCCCTGCTGTGGCCCGAATGTGGCCAGGAATGCGTGAATACAAGTGTGAGTGGAGCGACGCGCGTAAACCCCAGACAGGAAGGTCTGTGTGTGTGTGTGTGTATGTGTGTGGTGTGTGTGTGTGTGTGTGTGTGTGTGTGTGTGTGTGTGTGTGTGTGTGTGTGGTATCGGCTGTTCTCCACCATTACAGTTGTTAACAACAACAAAAACAGTGGGAAAAGGTCAAAAGTTTTTTTGTGTAAAAGTTAAAAAAACAGCTGATGTTAGAAGGAATTTTCCCTCCTTCCTTTGATTGCACAAACGATTATTGATTTTTAGTTACACAATAAGTGTTACACAAACACATCAAATTGGGCGACAGTCTTTGGGATTATTATTATTATTCATTGTTCTGCCCGGAGCCTCTCGCGAACATTCTTTCATGGTGTTCTCAGTAAGAAGCTGTGATTTCACACCAACTGAGAGTAAGTGGCTCTTATATTGATGCCAGGCAGGCACCAAAAGATTCCATATTTAGGCCTCAGACATTCTTGGACTTCTGTGGCGGACTGAACAACAAGCCCAGCTGCATGAATGAGATATTGACGTTCCAGCGTGGAGAGCAGGCGCCAGTGCGAGAGCGCTCTATAGAGCACGCCTCTCCATCTTCACCTTTCCCTGTTGATCAGGCAAACACACGGATGCCGAGATGAAACCCCCTTTGCAATGATTGTCTTTAAGTGCTGGTATAACGCCGCTTGTCAATAAATGCCAATGGCCCACGTCGTGCGAGGAGTCCCAGGTTGATGGAATAGATGACAGCCCTCCAGACGAGGATTCGGGGTATTATGCCTCCTCGTGCGGTAGCCTGACAACTCTGATCTTGTCATTTAATTCCGTTGTGATTATCTCCTGCCTTGGCTGTCAAAAAAGGCTCGATACGGGATTGATTAGCCCTCCTTTATTGTCGGAAGTTGCTCTGTCTGCTAACTGGTGCCTAAGCTTTGGCTTACGAATGCAAAACACTTCAGAGTTAAGAGTCTGTGTTCACTCAGTTGCTCTCGCTCACACGGTGTCTCATTAGAGAGCTGTGTTAGCAGAGCTTGCAGCAACTAAATTGGATCAGAAAATCCCACAAATTCTGCCGCTGGTGGCAGGCGTGCGGGAACCGATTGTTGCTCAGGAGAGGCTCCGCCTCAGTCATCCTAGTGGCGGGGGATCCTTGGAGGAGGTGAAGGAAGCGTCTGAAAAACACTGATTAGAAATGTGGCCAAAAGAATTTTGCTATCCGCACTCAGTGGCCACTTTATTAGGTACAACTGATCAACCGCTTACCGACACAATTGTCAACCACGTGGCTGCAACTCAACGCATGGAGGCGTGTAGACGTCGTCAAGGCGACTCAAACCAGCATCAGAGTATAGGGAAGAAAGGGGGGGTTAAAGAGAAGCTACCCAGTGAGGCAGAGGAGAATAGGCAGACTGGTTCCAGCTGACAGAAAGGCAACAGTTACTCAAATAACCACTGGTTCTGACCAAGGGATGTAGAACACCATCTCTGAAGAACACGTGGAACCTTGAAGAAGATGGGCTCCAGCAGCAGGGGACCAGGGGCCCCTCCATCTTCTGATGGCTACTGCCTACAGGATGATGCACCATCTCACAGAGCTCAGATCATCTCAAACTGGTCTTCTTGGTGTAATAGTAAAGTGGCTGGTGAGTGTATATATACGCTATAATTTTAGTACAAAATAACAAGACACACAACCTGAAGGGGTTAAGTCCAGTCCAGGCAAAACTAATAATAATTGACACCTTTCTGCACATCTAGCACATCTTATTCCTTTACCAGGATCCCTTGGAGGTCTGGTGCCAGGAGCCTTGGTGAATAAGAAGAAAGGACAGAACAAAAGCTGGAGCTTAGTTCAAGATGGTGGAATGCCACCACAACGATGGGACATTAGGCGGATTCCTCCGGTGACCTTCTGGGCAGCTTCCAGGAAACCACCATCACAGTAACCCAGGAGCTTTGGCAGGTGGTGCCGTGGTGAAAACTGTCACCTCATCAGGAAGGTTCTGTGTTCCACAGCCTACATGCTGTCCAGGTGTCAACAGGAGATCCTGGCTGTTTCCTCCCACAGTTTGAAAGCCATGCAACCAGTAGAAAGCACAACCATATTTCCAGATGGCTGCAAACAGGCTGCCAACGGGCTGCCTGTTGGTTTGAGTGATGGAGTGAGTGCACGTGCACTAGGCTGCAGCCATGATAAGTGGATGGTGCAGGAGTGGGACCCTGGAGGTGTTATGCATGCCAACACACCGTGCTGTGTCTCCATGTTTAACCGTTATGCTTCATAAAAAAAGTTTTTTTTTTTTAAAGTTAAACAAATAAAATAAAGGAGAAGCATTTTTCCACACCTCCTGCAAAAGCAAAGGTGTGAGAATGTAGCAAACCCATTTAGGACTTTTTGATTCTGCACTGATTTTGTGCATATTTCCCTATAATGGCACAGAGCCAGCCTTTTAAGGTTTGGGGGGAAATCCTAGGATGGACCATGGAAAGAAGGAAAGCCAGCAGAGGAAGTGTAGACCCAGTTTTGTCCTGGACAGACAAGTACCCATAAATGACCCTCCTCAGTAATTAAAGGGGAGCAGGGTCCAGATATCACAGCACAGCTTTAGGGACTGGTCAAGTAAAAACAGCCCTGATCTGTTGAGGTATGGACCAGAAGAACTGGGTTCACTGGGACCATGAGCAATGTCCATGTAAGTCCCATGTAATAATTATTCTTTTGCATTTTACCAGGCTTGCTTTTAATTTCACTATTACACATTTTTCTATTTAAATTTAATGTCAGTACAATGACCAGAAATGCATTTTAAACTGATAGACTCTAGTTGTCTTGTCACTAGAATAGTGATGCAGTAAATTAAGGTCAAGTGACTCATATTGTTCTAATGTCTTTATAGGTGCTTTATTGGACAATATGTCCCGTGATTGCTATTCAGGACAAAGACTTATTCAAAAGGGACTTAGCCGTCATGAAATCGGTGTCTATGTGTATGCGTGTGTAAACCTCTGTAGTAACAAGTAGCGACCGACAGAGGTCGCTTTTCTGCCTTAATAAATCCCTCTGTGGCGCCTTACAAGTGACTAAAACCTTGTTTTAAATTCATGTAAGCGTCACTCATGTTCGACCAAGCTGGATAAAACTCACAGACAGCTTCACAAAAGCAGACACATAATTGGAAAATGAACATAAACTGTATTTAGGACATCAAACACAGTCTCACGAGCATTGTTCTACAAATTCACCTCATCTACACCAAATCTCACACATTTGGCACGTCAAATTAGATGAATTGAAGAATGCGGGTCGTATAAATTGCAATAAAAAACAGCCACTGTGAAATATTTTAGGGTTAGTCCCATAAAAGTTGCACATATCACTGATTTATCTCACAGATTTGTAATAGTGTCACTATATTGGCAAAAAGCAGAATTTATTATTTTTTTATTTTTTACTTCCGTCAGCATAGTTGTTTGCTTTTTCACCTTCCCTTAATGGTTCTTTCCATGTCCCACACTGATCTCACGGTCCCTCTACAGCAGACAGTGAGCTGACCTGTGGCTGACCTTCATGCCGTCACAGGCCAAAAATCAACTGACCTTTAACCGGCCCACAAATGTGACGCCTGTGAATTTATGGGCCACATGTGAAGTCCTCAGATGAGATGCACTGAATACATTTACAGTCTTATTTCATCGTTGCAATGGAAAAGGTTCATTTGTCTCTAGTTTCAGCAGCATGCTGCAGTAAACACTGACCACTATGTGCAGGAAGTGTCTCCATACTCTTCTGATACACCAACACAGAGCCTCATGTGGGTTTGAGGTAGTTATAGAGGGCGCTGAGTCCACCTTGTAGAACCTCCTGGATGGGTTTGAGGAGAGGGTTGTGAACAATATGAAGTCCTTTATCCAGTGGGTGGCAGGCGAGTCTCCCAAGTCTGCTCAGAAGATACATTTCCACTGGGACATTTTGCAGCTCGTTGAAGTCGACGTTGAGGAGTTCGAGAGAGTTCATAGAGCAAGCGTCTTGGGGAGGGTGTGGATACTGTTTCCCTCCACAATGAGAATCTTCAGGTTGACCAAATCCTGGATCTGGTCTGCAATGGTCTCCAGACGGTTGCAAGCCAGGTGGAGAAAGACCAAGCCCTTCATGCTATACACGCAGGTGGGGATGTGAACGATGTGGTTGTAGCTGAGATTAAGTTTGGTCAGGTTGTGCATGGTGGCCAAGCTGCCGGGGAGGCTCGCGATCTGGTTGTTGGCCAAACTCAGAACCTCCAGGCAGGTGCAGGAGCCCAGCTCCTCCGGGACCTCACTCAGACGGTTTCGGCAGGCAAAGAGGACGCGCAGCTTCTTCAGCAAGCCGATCTCAGGCGGCAGGCTGGACAGGTTGTTGCCCCACAGGTTAAGGATCACAAGGTTGTCCAAAGAGCCTACGGCGGCGGGCAGGGAGCACAGGCAGTTCATGGACAAGTTGAGTTTTTGCAGCTCTCTGAGTTCCCACAGCTCCGCAGGGGTCCTGCTCAGACCCTGCATGGCCAGACTGAGGGTGCTGTAGCCAAAGTGGATCATGGTGTGTCTGCGGAACCTCTCTGTGGCCGAGGGCACGCTGAACTGCTCGTCTCTGGAACCGTTTCTCCTTTGACTCACATCGCTCAGCTCCTTGGGGACGCCGCGGGAATGCTTCCCCCCCATCGTCCTGTCGAGTCTACCGCCAGTAACGGGGTGTCAGCATGTGGGTTGGCGTCCTAGCAACCTTTAAAGGGTTTTTAAAAGAGAATGGCAGCTGATTGGGTTCTGAAGCGGGCCGCACGGCACATGATCCGCTCCGCGCATTTGTTTTCGAACTCCCAACGTTTGGCAGCAGCCACACACTCGCCGTCCCGAGTTTCCGTCACAGTGTTGAGTTGCGGGCTGTTGTAACTGAGCACTTTGGGGGGCTCGTGGTCTGCGGCTGTCAGACAAACCACCCGTCTTACTGGATTTCATGGCCCAGCTGGTCCTGTCACTTTGCAAGTCCACAGATAGCACTGTGCTCATGTTCCACCCACTCCCAAAGAGACAGACTTGGGATAGGATGCAGTGTAAGCTCAGCCAGCTGTAGTTTCTGCCACGTGGAACATCGCCGCAGTTACTGCCACCCACTTTTCAACCTTCAACTAGCCTTCAAATTTTCAAAGTTAGGAATCACCCAGACATTTGACATTTGCCTCTATGCGTTCTCTTTTGTCAGCCTGACTGTGCCTTTGTGCTCGATCTTCTCTTTGAACTTAAACGTAGCATCAAGCTAGCAGCGGTAGAGGCACCGGATCATATCTTAAAAAAGTAACAGTTCTTAGAGGTATTAGTGGAAACTTATGCACGAGCCTGTGCTGGTTTACTCTCAAGTGCAAAAGGACACAGAACATTCCAGTGTATTCCTAGAAAACTATACTCATTCAAAATCTCATTTATCAGGCTCCAGAGGGAAAGCTCGCCTTCGGTAACAGCCCAGCTGGTGCACATTCACTTCTGAACTTGTCTTTCCCCCCAGCAACTTTTTACCCCAAGGTAAAATGTATTTTTTTTGTTGTTTTTTAACAGACTTCTTTAGGTACCTTGACTGGAAACCATTTGTCCCATTCCCTTTCAAAACTCCACCTTAAAAAGCAAAAGAAATTATAACTTTCTCCACTTTCCCTCATTTGCATGAATCATTTGCACTTGAAGCAGTTCATGGGGTGGTGGAGATATTCTCCGTCACAGAATGTTAATTCTCTTTGAGATGCTTTAAATTAAGGCCACACCAATTTACAATTTACACTCACATTCTTTTTTCTTTTTTTTTTTTTTACAAAACAGGTGTTTTACATTTTGATAATGCTGCTGTTTGCAATAAATAACAGCAAATGAAACCAAAAACTACCGAAGATCACAAGTCACAGATGACTGATAGATTTAAAATGTTGTTGAGTAAATAAAACCTGTTAATCAACACAAATTCTCAGTCAGTTTATTACTATAACTATGTAAAGTTGCTATTTTGTCTGTTGCAAACTCATAAAACTATAATAACCTGATCGTAACACCATGTACACATGTGACGAGCAATCTAAACGTTTTAATATTAAATATAGTGAGCGCTAAGCTTGGCTACATGTTTAGAAAAGTCATTTAGATTACAAATTTACTCAAGTGCTCGCTGCGTAGGATCGTGAGCTAGCCAAAAGTGACTTTTGCGCTCAAAATAAACACAATTTCCATCCATATGTCATCTTCTAGGGTGCGAGTCAGGTGATTAGCAGATTCATGTAACAGGAGAGGTCTATATTCACACGGCGTGAACATGTTACATAAACATCGGGGAGTAAATGGGACCTTGGACCTGATCCATTTTCAGGAGCAGACTTACACAGTCTGACCAGGACTTAGAGCAGCCTTAGTCATCATTCCTTCCCTAGTCTGGTAATCAAGAAAGTGCACTGGGAACAGTAATGACAGTTCACAGTGATATCCAACTCTGGGAGCTCTGGGACACGGCTACATCAGCACTTATAAATGACAGGTCACGTCATAGATTTGCTGAATTGGACATTGGGGACCTGCTCTGTGGGATGGGGGGGGGGGGGGGGGCAGCAGCTTGTGCAGCATGTCAGAGATAGATCTTTAGTAAATATTAACGTCTCCATGTCACACGAGCTTGTGTGGCTGCAGCTTTAATTGTGTGCACAGGAATTCACGACCAGATTGTAACTATGTGAGCTGTCCTCTCTGTGAAGCAGTAGCCATCAGAGAAGCAACACATCGTGGCGTAGCTAGATATTCACGTGTCTGAGTGTTCAACTTGGATTACGCTGAAAGGCACAAACAGCTGGAGGGAGGGACAGGGTAGAAGATAAGTAGGTGTGCGAATGGACAGGCAGGCTAATGCTAATTTCAAACATCCAGCAATGTCATCATGATACGCCTCTCTGTTACCACGCCGCTGCCTGGCACTCCATCATGATCTTGTCGCTCGTGAATCTTCATTAAATGTTTTCGCTGGTGCACAGTTTAAAGAACAGATGTGTTGAGACAGCTTGAGATTCAAATTACAAGCCAGCAAGATTTATTGTCCTCGGCTCCATCAGCACAACACCTTCATTCAGATTCCAACTAGCAACTGACGAGGAAGAGTTACTTAGGACAGGGACTCCCAACAATCCTCCGGGTGACAAAAGTGATTGTGTTTTTCATTCTTATTTTTTATATAAAGAAAGAGCTCATGTGGCACCATAATGACTCTGTGAGGTACCTTTGGAGACTCAAGTCCAAGATAGGTGCCATTACTGCAGGAGCTTGTGGCAATGACAGAAGATAGATGGCTCTGCTGCCTCAGAATCACCATAGGAATCTCTGTCCTGCCGAGGTGTAGGGAGGTCCTGCCAGGACCCCCAGACCCTCAGAGTCTATCCTGTAGACACATTACTCCCCAAAGAGCTACAACTCTGCCTGAAAATGTGTTCCAAGAATATAAGACGGAGATCTGAGGCGGGAAATAAGCATTTCACAAGCTTGGTGGTGCATTCGTGACCAAAATCAGCTGCATGGGATGGAAATGGAAAGCATTTCCACTCAGGTGAAATGGTGACGCACCTGGGCTGGTAATGGTCTCTCATTCAGCAGGTGCGGATGTGAATATTTATGCAAGTGGACCCTTGCTGCTGCTGCGTATGTGCGCGCTTCTGCACCCGCCGAGCTAATGGAGCGCTGTTTCACGCACTTGTTTTTAGAACTGGGGATGGTTCACCATCTGGAAACTGCCCAAAGCTCCAGGTGACAGCGATGAAACTACTCTGAGACACAAAGTAGCGCAGCGGAAAGTTGAGGCAGAGTCCAACGTATCCTCTGTGAGCTCGGATGCCAGGAATATCAGTTTGAAGTTTCAAACGTTCATTTATTTGCCAGATTGGACACGCTGAGGTTGCCCATGGCAAGTCGTCACCGTGGATGTTACCCGTTTGACGTCGGAAGCCGTTTCTGAGCGCACGCGACTTAAATTCACACCCATTCCGCATCACCTTTGAATATTCTCCTCCGACTGGCAGATTTTTAACGGAGGCACCTCTGCTGCATATCTCACAATCTCCTAATCTCTTTCCCCAGGCTACATGCCAGGTTCCTGTAGTTAGAGCTGTGGCGAGGCAGCCAGATTCATCACGAGATAAACTGGGACACCATGATGAATAGATAATAAAGGCACCCAGGGGAGAGAACTATCCAGGTTAACTCAAACACCATTTGTAGTGATGGCGGAAATCGACGGGGGAAACCCGGTGAGCAGAGATTACTGGGCTCCAAAGTGACCAAATCAATTATGACTTTGCTGATGCAGCAGGATGGGGACTATACAAATTAAGTGGGGCCATGACAAACAGGCAGCAGGGTGATGAAGCACCACCGATGTGGGCCTCACCTGCACACGGCAACTGCAAAAAGGCCACAGAGCGGTAAAGAGAGACATGATTGCGGGCCGATCATGATTAGATCAACTCCCAGTACCCAGGGATGATCAGTGGAATTGTTAACAGCCAAACCCGCTGTGAGATTTACGCAAATCTGCAGGATTAATGGGTTGGTTTTTTTTTGCGACGCAAAGTAAAACTGCTTTAGAAGTGGTTTGCATGTTGTGGTTAGCAATAGCGTTCATGCAACAAAAAGGCATGCGGCAGAGCTCGTAGAGGCTTTGGTATTATTTTTTTTATTACGTTTAGAAAAACCTCCAGCAGGAAAGGACTGCTCATTCTGAATGAAAAAGAAACAAGTCTAAAGAAAACGGGCCCTTCTGAACCCGTGTGGTAGGGTTCAGCGGGCACTTATCAGCTTCTCGTCAGGTTGGTATTTGTCAACATGCATGTCAACTTCAACCAATGTTGAACTTCTGACCTCACGATGCGTTCAAATGAAGCGGGTTTCAGAGTGCAGCATTGCTCACTGGTTTCCTGGCGCTTCGGTTTTCAGCCCCTACCACCCACGTGTGCTTACGCAAGGTAATAACCTCCAAACGGCCCCCAATGCTACAGCACTGCTGTGTGGTTGTATATCACATATGACCATCATATAGACTGTTAAATTAGAATAGTGTCCAAAATTAGCTGCCTAGAGGCGCTACAGTGTTGCGCAAAAGATAACCAAAACCGTGTAGCTATTCTCAAAGCTAACTTTGACTTGAACTCATCTCCTCCTGGCTCCGAGGCCGATTGCAGACTTTTGAACCACCGTTCGGATCTTGAAAGGTAAATAAAATCACGACGGATTACTACACTAATCCTGAAGCGCGATGCTCATTATCTACAGCCAGGACTGCTTATTAAATGGTATGTGAGTGGTGATGGCGGCAGCCACAGTTTGAATTACAGGATTTGCATGTTAGCAAAGACGCAGCGGCAGGAAAGCACAGAGAGGAAAGCAGCTTATTGAACAGGCTTGAATGTGCATTTTAATTCACTTCTTCCTTAGTAATTTATTAATAAAATCAAAATTGTCTCTGAGTGCTTCACAGAAACCCCCAACAAGCAGGGAAATGCTAAACAGGGAGAAACCTTGAGCGGGATCAGACTCATAAGGGGAGGGGGGCCCTTCGGTCGTTAGTGGGCTGGCTAAAGAAGGAGAAGGGGGGGATAAGGAAAAAAGAGGAAAGAATAGAAATACATCATACATATAAAGATAAGTTACACAGAGGAAACATAGCTAAAGCTCATGGGGTCGTTGGTTCTGTCCGTAGGTCAGTGCACAACTACAGGGTCGGTACTATCTGTAGCTGTGGGGAGACACAAATCTATTAATGTGATCAGCACAGATAAGGGTTAAATTCGATCAAAAGTTCTGTTGGTGTCACCAGATCAGAGGGTTCTGCCAAGCCTTTCTTTGGAAATGAGGATTCTTGCCTGACCTCCACTGCCAGTGA
This sequence comes from Takifugu flavidus, assembly GCF_003711565.1. Classification (NCBI taxonomy): domain Eukaryota; kingdom Metazoa; phylum Chordata; class Actinopteri; order Tetraodontiformes; family Tetraodontidae; genus Takifugu; species Takifugu flavidus. The sequence goes on along the minus strand of NC_079534.1, from coordinate 12,066,084 downwards.
GCCATAAATGTTTCATGTGCCGATGATATGGTAATGACAGGAGCCTCACAATGACACCTTGTGAGCTTTGGATAACGATGACTGTCTTGTGGGCCTGTGCGACTCTGGACGCGGTCCAACAGCAGAGGCGCAGCCTGCAGTGAGGAGCAGTTCAGAAAAGCACAGTGAGTTAAAAGAAATGTGTGAGAGACTAAGGTGGCGTTCTCACACCCGCACGCTGCCGATGGACGCCGCTCAAATGCATTCCTCTGCATTAAACATGCGCCCCGTTTCATGAGGTTTGGGTCCAGGTGCCTGTCGGTGGCATGGGCCCAGCTGGAGGATGTGGCTGACTGGCTCTGTCTGGCATACTAACAAAGCCAGGGGTGCTTCCAACAGTGAGTTTTAAGAGGTGGCCGCCATTGACACACACCCAGCGTTCAAAGATGTGAGCCCCAGCTGCATGTCCACTACGCTGCAAACCCAGGCAAAGAAATTAGGAGGTGGAAAAGAGAATTTTGAACCCGTAGATGAGGTTCCCGTAGATGACAGGGATATTGATCTCATGACGTTAGCACTCACGCCAGGACACTTGGCACTTGGTTTGTTTGCAAGATGAATTATGTCAGGGAAAAGGGACATTTTTTTCAATTACACGGGACGGAGCAATAAAAGGCTGACAAGTTTAAAAGAGCTTAATGTATTATTTTGCTTGGCTAAGCCTTTTATTAAAGCGAAACAATCTTGTCAGACACCTGTTGTTCCAGAATGGGGTTATTTATTGTTGGCCTATGTCAGCAAACTGTAATCCCTCTCTAGATCATGCTATATTACCAGTGTGACCTATTCTTGGGTATCATAATTTCCTCTGTGTGTGTGTGTGTGTGTGTGTGTGTGAGAGAGAGAGAGAGAAGGAAAGAACAAGCACCCTCTTTCATTTGTTTCTTTTTTCTTGATGCTCAATGTCATGCAGAACAAATCCAGTACTGCTGACATTGGTGATTTCTTGTCTCCAGTGCAAAGAAGTGTGTGTGGAGGCAAAACAGTTGCTTACTGCTGACGGGGAGCTGGACAGTTTTGTAATTAAGTGGTAATACTTCCAGACTTGACAGGGTTTTCACTTGTCACAGCATAAAAAAAAAAGAAAGAAAGAAAAAAAGAAGAAACAACACTGCAGCCTTTTCGAGCTTATGAGCCATTGTTATGACAGCATATAATTATTTAATTCATTTTGCCAGAAAAGTGTTAATACATCCCATCACCAGTTTTATTTAAAGCTTTTTAAAGCAAACCAGGCTCCCATCATTATATCTTTGCAAAGCCTGCCTTGAATTCCACCGTCTGCCTGTGGCCTTAACCCACTAATTGTGGTCAAAGTTCTGATGTTGTTGTTGCATTCCCGAGGTTTGGTTTAAAGCTGCAGTTATATTAAGATCTAAGGATTTAACATGCACTTTAACAGATAATGAAAGATGTGTGCAAGCTGACTGAAGCCTGATGAACTCACCGAGGTTCTGCGTGTTTTTCCAGTCACAGTGTTTGAGGCAAAAACACGGGGAGAAAAGAGCAAACACTCAATGTGGGAGAAGCTTAAATGTAGGTTTCAAGAAGCCTCTCGGGCTGCTGATGTATAAATAGTGTTTTAGCGACCTCTACTGGACAATTCTGAGCATTTCCCCTTTTTAAACCAATATTGCGCTGAACTATGGGTGGAGTATTGGTACTATAAGTGTTGTTATTGTTGTATATCTATCAATAAACCTACACTATAAAAGTAAAACAATCAATGATTATTATGGTTTGATGTAATGTGAGGGATGAATTATGACATTCATTGCAAACAAGCATCAAATCTTAACTGTATTATTCTGTATTGTTGATTTCCATTCAGTTAAAATAAGACAAGCTATAAGCTTCCGTTTGTTCCTTTGTTGGGTTATTGAACAATATTTATTTGCGTGTAATTATTTTTGTTTCAATATGTGCAACCGGAAATCAAAGACAATGATACTGAATGATAATGATAACATGACGAATTAATCCAAACTAATATCTGCACTTATTTATTGGTGCGGATATTAATAAGACAGTTATAAAGGTTTCTGAAGTCATATGTTTAATATATTACAACAAACTGGCTACTCAGGCAGCTTTTATTGAAGCGATGTAGCCAAAACCTGTCAAAGCAGGAACAAATAAGAATGACACCGCACCTGACCACCCAGCACGTGGCGAAACGCGTGGCAGCCAATCATCTTCTAGAGGGCGGGACTTGTTTGTTGACAAGCAGCCATATTCACCAATCAGAGGTTTACAACTCCGAACAACGTCCGCCTTTACCCCGCTGTCAGCCAATTAGGGTGAAAGCGTAATTATTAATTCATTACACGGCGAAGGGGAGTGACGCAGTTATTGTACATCTACAGACTCTCATGCTTTCTTTATGCGGCCTAAAATAACGATATATTTGCAATAGGCGGACGTGAAATTCTTTGTAAGCACAACACAGAAGAAGGATTCTGTTCATCCGAGGTCTGCATGTCGAATCTCTGCGCCCCTTGAATTTGGATGCCATCCCGTTGGAGGTTGCGGTAGAGCCCGAGGACTAGATGCGATAGCCAGAACGAGATATGCCGCAGCCGAAATCACGAAAAATCGCCATCCTCGGGTACAGATCCGTAGGTGAGTCAACAGAGATGACAAGGAGTTTCTGGGAAATATCTTCATAGTCTTAGGATGCGGCACTGGCGTTTAAATCAGCGGCCTTTTAGTGTGAAGCGAGTCGTTTACGCCTACTTTGATTATCTGTAGTAGATTCTTCTCCTCGCCAGGTGAGACGTGGCCTGGTTGGACTTATTCACCTGAGGCCCTGCGTAAACTAGATGCTTTTGGGCGTTTTAAGTGCTGCGGTTCCCCTCAGCCACCCGAGTCTCGCGTGAGCCATTTGCGCGCTCCGCGTGAAGGCCCGAGCGGCTGCGTTTGACGCATTTGATCGCGTGCAAGAGCGAAGAAGCGCACTTGGTTCGGGCTGAAAGTACGCTCGTGACGGCAAGATGGCACGCGCTGATGGCGCAGCTGGAGGACACCGAGGAATCCACTGATGGTGGAGGCGCAGACGCAGCGCGGAGCTCCGGGAGGCTCGGTGTCGGGTTCTGTCGTAAAGACCGAGGGTTCTGTGTACGAGCGTCGGGAATGCGTCCATGCCCTCGTTGTTTTATTATAAATAAAGCCAGAGAGATGGTTTGTTTACATCAAGAGCATCATCGGTTATTGACTTTTGGTGGTACAAGTTGGTATTTTCGGGTTCTTTGGGCATTTAAACTTCCATTTTAGTGCAGTTCAGACTCTCCTTGTGTCTTAACTCCATTACCTGCATTTAATAACTTCAGTTACGATGAGATAAAAAATCATTTCTTGCTTTATGTGTTTATACTGTTGTCAGTCAAACCATTTCGAAGACAAAGGTTTCCAGTTTATTTTGATTAGGATTTTTTTTGGTGCGTGTCATAAGTGCATACATATAAATATATGTTGATTTGACTAAATTGTCATTTTGAACATTAACTGATTGAAAATTACCTTTTATATCAAGATGGCAGATCCATTGAGACACGTGCAGATCAATTTTTACCATATTTATTTTTTGATATGTTGGTTTGGGTTTTAGTCGTGTTTGCGCTGCATTGCTGTTACTATTAAATATCCTGTCGTCTATGGTGAACACACCACTGAACTGAGCCACAGCGGCCTTCGTAACAGTCCAACAGCAGTTCTAAACGTCGTCTGATCAATATTTTGTGGGTTGTTGAAGCTCTCATTTCATTGGGTGTATCATGTTGAAACAGTCATCGCTCATATCTTTTTAATGAATTAAATTTGTGTTCCAGGAAAGTCATCCCTGACGATTCAGTTCGTGGAAGGCCAGTTTGTTGACTCCTATGACCCAACAATAGAAAACAGTGAGTAGAGGCTTTGTCACATTGATGCACGAGTGGGCTTTTCATCCAGGAAGCCATTTTGGTGGACGCTGTCAGCCATTCAGATACAGGTGGCGGCCTCAACAATAGCCACGCTAAATATTAACAGCCCTTTTTGCCTTTTAGGCTTCCTTTAGTGAATTTAGCAGAGCAGGTGAAACACTGGGAAACCCTGAATGTGCAGCACGTCTCTTTGTTGTGCATGTGCGAGGCAGCGCGCCGTATTATCCCTTCACCTGGCCTCCGCTACTCTGTCATCTCATCAGTTATTCATGTGTAAACTCATGTTTGGCTCTCAGTTGCGCAGAGTTAAGGTTGTAAATCTTTTAAAAATTGCCCTCGTATGTGCTGTTTACCAGAAATGTGTTGATTATCTCTCTCTTCATATCAAAATCCAAATGAATGTCGACGACAAAACCCAAAGCAATCCAAAATTCCCAGAGCATTCAGCTCCATCTTGTGGCCTCGCCTGGTGGAAATGCCTTCTAACTACGGATTAAGACTCAGTCACTGACAAAGCATTTATAATGCACTAAACTAGAGCTGGACTCATTTAGTATTATGGTATGTGCCAGTTTCTGTCTACCTTTGGATCAAGAATATCAAGTGACAACATGATTAAAGGGATAGCTGGATATATTCAAATCTAGGTTTGTCAAACACAGATTTATTATCCTGTTTTATGATAATAGGTCCACTTTAATTCTAATATAATGATGTTCTTCCAACTTTGCGCCACAGTGCGGCGGAAGAGTGGGCAAACGCCACATCCTAATGCTACAGTTGCTGTGTCTCCAGATGGACCGCTCGGTCCTCTCCGCCTTACCAGGAACATAAAAAGAACATTTTGTTGTGGAAGAGAACATGAAGTAATTCACTAACGCGCACAAAGTCAGACACTCGGGAGTCTGAAGTTTCCCTGCGGGCTGTTTCTCTTTCCGCGTTTGTTCGCTCTGCGCTTTGCTGGCCGCACTGTCCGCACCTATAAATAATCTCTGCATGTAAAGTGAAGTGTCAGCAGCGTTAGTGGGCTGGTGCAGGCCGTCTCCATCTGGGATTATATGACCCATCTTTAGGCAGATATCGACGTTTCCGCACTGAACGAACCCGCTGGCGCTGAAATGAATCCAAAATTGGTTTTTGTCTCGGATAACTTTAAATTCAGATATGTGCTGTGTCATGTGCTTTACAACATGATGCTGCTGCTTTAAAACAGTCTCGTTTTTATAGGATGCGTTTTTAAAAAAGAGACTTTTATTTATTATTTATATATATATATATATATCAGTTGTAATGAACATCGGAGGTCTTCAGCATTTATATGATACACACCAAGCTATTAAGCTCCTAATCCAGATAACCTCACTTGTGTTTTTATGTTTCTTCTGCAGCATTTACAAAGATGATCACAATAAACGGACAGGAGTACCATCTTCAGCTGGTAGACACAGCTGGACAGGTGTGCATTGGGCCACTGTTGTTGTTGCGTAATGACATTCGGGCTTGTTTCTTCCTCACGAATCACTTTAATTTGAGTTGTTTATGACAGCAAAGCTTTGCCTCTGACTCCTCATGTCTTCTGTCAGGACGAGTACTCCATCTTCCCTCAGACATACTCCATAGATATCAACGGTTACATCCTGGTCTATTCAGTCACATCTAATAAAAGGTTGGTGTAAACACATTGCAGAAGCAAAAAAATAATTATTTTATGGACGATGTCTTGAGGTGGTTACATGCTGAAGGTTGAATTCTCCACTTTCTTCCAGCTTTGAAGTTGTACAAGTTATCCACGAAAAGCTGTTGGACATGGTGGGAAAAGTTCAGTGAGTACACTCGCGTTGCTGTGCATAAAAAGCCAAGACGGATGTTATATACAGGGCATCAAGAACTAAATATTTTCCTTTGCATGCAGGGTTCCAATTATGCTAGTCGGAAATAAGAACGACCTACATATGGAGCGGTATGTTCAAACGCACTGTTGCGCTGGCTCACACGCAAATTTGCATGCAGTATCCACATGGGGACGACAGCAGAACACGACAACTTTAGCTATCTTTGTGTCCCTTCTCATCAGTGTATGGAAGAATTTGCACATTTGACACATATAGATGCTCCGATCTAGTTCGCAGGTGATACAGAAACGGGAGCTGAGCTACTTTTGTCCACCTCAGACTTGTTTGTGAACTGTTTTATCAGGGTAATCAGTTGCGAAGAAGGAAAAGCATTAGCTGAATCCTGGAATGCTGCTTTCATGGAATCCTCAGCTAAGGAGAACCAGGTAGGGGACGGAGATGCAGTGGGTCAGGCTTCAATCCTGTTCAGCCTAATTTCTTAGAAGTTATTTGATCTTACGTTTGGATGTCCCGTTAACTGATGGAGATTCCAAACTGAACGAGACATGTGCGCGTTTGTTTCGTTCTCCGTCAGACGGCTGTGGAGGTTTTCCGAAGGATGATCCTGGAGGCAGAGAAGATGGACGGCGGCGTGCAACCGGGAAAAACATCCTGCTCCATGATGTAGAGCCGCCCAATCAACACACAGGACACTGCACTGGGATATCCCGTTACTTGAAGGCTAGCCGCCAGTTTTCCACCTCAGCTGACTCCACCCCTCCAGGGTCTTAAATATCAAACACTGTCTATTTATGGCTCTGATTCCACTGTTATTTATCAGTATTTCTGATTCCCTTGTCATCCTCGTATTTCTCCGTGCGTTTGATTTCGAGAAAGGAGGAGTGGTGGTTTTCTCGTCCTCTTTTTCCCAGAATTCATCCTCCCCCTACATCTCTGTGCTCAGCACTGTCGCGAAACACACACACAGACACATGCATCACTTGGGTGTATCAGAAAAAAAAGTGTCTCCTGCGCTGGATGATGATGACAAGCAGAACAGGTCAGAGGAAGCACCAGGTCGACGCTTCTTAGGTTTTTATTATGCAGCTCCGGTAAGAACTACGAATCTAGTGAGAGAGATGAAAGAAATATGGTGTTTTGCCAGGCGTACGCTCTGAAAAGAGACGAGTAAAGTGAGGTTTCTTCTGATACATCCCCGGCTGTTTGCTCCCTCCATTATGCAGCTCTTTTTCTACTTCATCTCCACGCAGCACCGCTCCTCTGTTCCTCAGTTTGTTTTCATTGCAACAAAAAACAACAAAGCATCACCCTGCATCCATTTTCTAATGTTGAAAATGTTGTACAAATGTTTTTGATTGTAATCATTAAAGCAAAAAGTGGTTATATAAAGTGTGAATTATTACTTATGACTTTTTATTTTAAAAAGAAACATCTAAGTAGCAACTTCAGCAGGAGTTTTGGGTAGTTTAGGTATTTTCTCCTGTACACACTTATTTATGGGCTAAATGATTGACAAAAGTGGTTATTTTAAAGATGATGGTTCCTCGTGTAGGAAAAATGGAGCACAAATGGGGGAAATGAAGTGGCACCCTTGTGAAATCAGAAGAATAAATACCAAAATTGGGTCTTTTTTAGCTTCTGTAATGCAACCATTAGCACGGGATTTTGTTGAGAACACCAGGGTGAATGAACACCCTCTCCCCTGCTGTCTCCCTCATTCTCCTCCCCCACAAGCCCACCATTAACGGAAGGGTCCCCCCATGTGAGCTTGGTCCTGCTCAAGGTTTCTTCCACTATGGCTCGTTTTGACGCCACGCTTTGGGTTTCTGCAAAGCTCCTAGAAACAACTTTGATTGTAACAGACACGATATAAATAAAGTTGAATTGAACAAACATAAATGGTAACGGAAAATAATTAATGACAACAGGCATTTCCTGATTTTCTTTTAATGTATTTATTTCCTCAAGAAACTTTTAGAACAACTTAAGTCAGTTTCATCTTTTAAAGAACTGAGAAACGCTTCTTTAAGGGACTTCAGGAGGTTGAAGCATCTTCTGGGACGTTTCTGTTCTGTCTGGACTTTAGAACGTGTTGCACATTTCGTCACCGCAGCACTTGGCATTGATGTAGGCATTCAGCTTCAGCAGTTCACAGCTTTCCAGAGACATGCATTTCTGGAACTGGGCAACTGGGCACAGTAAAGTGGATACAGTTTTAAAAATTACCCTCTGTTGCCTCTCAGTTTACGACCAACATGAATATTTTACAAGCAAATCTAATGCTTTTACTCAATGTTCTTTTGCTCCAAACTGTGACTACGAGAGGTCATCAGAAGGTCACCTCCTCCATGCACACAACTCTGCTGATGCTAATACTTTTCTTTCGCCGAACTTATTGCGTTTAGATAGTTTGCCAATTTCAAGTTGATGTAATGCTATTTTACTCACATGGCTCTCGGAGGAACCTGACAGCGGCGCAGCCGTTCTTGTCTGGTTTACAATTCTCTACGGAGAGCTCGCATGGTCCTCCGGCCACTTTGGAGATGCACCTGTGACAGCTGAGACATTCACCTAGAGAGATGTTTCAAATTCATGTTGCAGGAAAGGAAAACCAGGAGGTTGTAGATGTTCCGCCACGCCGCCATGGTGGACTCTTTCTGTTTATTCAGTGGAGAATCAGTGACAGACTCACCGGCTGAAAACAGCAGGGCGACAGCGAGAGCCAAGACCAAGAACTTCATTATGTTCAGTGCTGCAGTACAATCCTGCACGAAAACATCATGTGGTGTCAGAAAGCCTCCAGGACAAAAGAGTAGTTTCAGTCAGAGAGAGAAGAAAAGCTCGGATGCATTTTTACAAACCTCGTCGACTCGTCCGACTCAGTTTCCACCAACGACTGAGACGCCGTTGACCACTTTGACGCTTTATATATTGATTCTTCCTGCCTCGTCATGGCAACACCCCATCAAGTGGTGTGTCTCCAAAGTCTATTTGCTCGGTGCCTTGCTCACCCCGGGCACACCGTGTTCAAGGGTTACAGGTTTCTGTACGGATTACGCAACATCTGTCCACCCTTTACACACCGCTTCTAATTTATGAGACGTTTGTAAATATTAATGTTGCATCTGTCAAAGAGTCAAATAAAGATTTTTGCCAAGGTAAAGTTCTCCAGGAGGACGACAAGGGGTCATTTGTCTTAAAATGATGAATTGTGTCTAAGCAGGATTAGCTTGATGGTCTTTTACCTTTCCGTCACAAAGAAGCCTCAACTGGCAGAAATTGGACCCAGAACCTTTTTGTTGGCTCCATTTTGGGTTAAAAGTGCATATTTGTTACCGGTGGCGCAAAGGTGCCATTTGACAGACGCTTTGGGGCATGAAGCCAAAACTGGACTCAATGCAGAGTATAAAGTCTGAATACACCCAAAAAGTGACTAGCACGTGGCTCACGCTACCTTTGGATGGTAACGACTGCGAGGTAAAACTGATTATTTCCTCACGTGGACTAAACTATAACCGCTGCTTTTGATGTGTTTCATGAAGCAAGGAATTGACGCAGTGTGGAATGGACGGGACGGGTCACTGGAAACGCAGCAACTTAAAAAAAAAAACAATAAAAGAACTAAGTTTGCATGAAAATGAAGACTTCAGCTGTGTCACAGTTTCACAAATCCAAAGGCTGAGATGTATTTACACACAGGTGATTAAATCTAGACACAGGTGGCAGCCACGCACGACTCACAACTGTTGTTTTTAATCACTTGACAGCAGTAAATCATTGTTTTAATGCTTCTGTGCATGGAGAGGCGTGGGAGGAATGTCATTTATAGGAAACAAACAAGGTTATACTGCACCGAAGCTTAGAGGTACTCGCTCATTGCAGGACATCTGCTTTACTTTAAGTTTCCAAATGTTTGTTTTCCCTCCACTCACTCAGCAACCATCACCATTGCTTCCAAAATCCAATAATAGCAAAATGGCTCCTGCTATTGTTTCATCAACTGGAGCCAAAATCCGATATCAGCACTGACGCATGTAAGGGAAACTGTCCATGTGGCAAAACGTCTAAACCCCCCATTGTTCGGCCCGGGCCTTGCAATTGCACCCAGCTGCCCGTTGGCCGTATAAATCCGGGGGTCCACATTTTTTCACCCTCACAACTGGGTAGTTTGATTGGCAGGAAACTGTGGAAAATGTCTCAGTACTCGGGAAAGGTGAGTAGGGGGTGATGCCAAAGCCTCCCCATATGAGTCACAAACAAATGTCAGAAAATTGTGTGTTGAGTGCACCGACTGCAGCTGTTGCTTTAGCACCTCTGTGACTGCGACACTGCACAACACAGATCGTGCTGTACGAGGGGAAATGCTTCACTGGGAGGAAGCTGGAGATCCGCGGCGACTGCGATAACTTCCAGGACCGCGGCTTCATGAGCAGGGTCAACTCTGTTCGCGTGGAGAGCGGGGCTTTCATTTGCTACGACCACCCAGATTTCAAGGGCCAGCAGTACATCCTGGAGAACGGAGAGTACCCTGAATACCAGAGCTGGAATGCCCATAATGATCACATGGGTTCCTGCAGGCCAATCAGGATGGTAAGACAGTTGCGTGTGTGAGGGACCCCAGGGACAGACAAATATTTGGTTGTTAAGAGTGGTGTGTGTGTGTGCTCTCCTTTGAGCACACATCTGTTTTTCAGATTATTTCAAGTCTGACTAATACAACACAGGACCCTTCACGGGTCAGAGCTAGCTTACAGCTTTCATTTTGTGTTGAATAATTGGATTTTTATTCCGAGGTGTCAGCAAGTGTCTGCGGAGCTGAGGCAAACTCCTCCGCGTAATGTAAAGGAGAGCTCGGAAGATGAACAATGCTGACGGGCTATTGTCCTCCACAGCATGGAGAGCACTACAGAATGGAGCTGTTTGATGGAGACAACTTCACAGGCCAATGTGTGGAGGTGTGCGAAGACTGTCCATTCCTGCAGGCACGAGGCCTGACCAAGGACAGGATCAACTCCATCAAGGTCTATGGAGATGGCGCGTAGGTTTCTCTGCAGCAAACTAAGACTGCATACCACTATATACGCTCTTTGAAATTTGTTTTTACCCTTTCCCTTCATTTTTACAATATACTTTACAAATACACTTTACTGAAGCTGGATTTTAAGAAATTCTGGGTTTCCCCCACACAGGTGGGTGCTGTATGAAGAGCCCAACTACCGTGGCCGCATGTATATCGTGGAGAGGGGAAACTACTGCTCCCACTCGGAGTGGCAGGCGGAAAACCCAAACATCCAGTCTGTTCGCAGGGTGGCAAACTACTTCTAAAGTGCTGCGGTCACCGGCAACGGCGCTGCAGAGACAAAGTCATCCGCTGAGGAAAAGCGAGCCTCACTGTCCAGTAATCTGTAAGCAGGTCTATGGGTTAGTAAACTAATAAAGGATGAGCAAAGAGTTGCTGTTGTTTCATTTTTGTGCTAAACGGGTATAATCAACAACCCTTTTCCATTTTTTTTCAAATCACTTTGAGAGTAATTCAGCTTAAAACCATTCTGATGATCCTCTTCATCATAGAAAAGTCAACTCATCTTTACCTACAGTATACAATATCTGTAACAGTCGCAATTGTCTCTAGTTGCTTTACAGAAACCCAGAACCTGACCCCCCTTCCAAACCAAGTAACAGTCACAAAGAGACCCAAGGAGACCCTTTAACAGGAAGATTACTGACCAGGACCATATTGGAGGGGGACTCCCCTGATGATGGCTGGCCAGGTAAAGTAGGAGGAGACGGGCAGAAGAGGGGAATGCGAGGGGAAGGACAACAGATTATTCTAAAGATTTAAAACGCAGAGGGTCAGTGGCGCAGGAGGTCTTTGTAAATCTAGAAATACCTGGGGGGGACTAACGCGGCCATCAACCAATGAGGGCAAAGCAAAACCGTGCAGTGGATTACGTTCCTCTAACCGCCCCGGTCTACAGCATATGATGATAAAAGTCAGGTGACCCTATTCCAACTATGAGCATTAGCGTGGCTAGAATAATGACTGTAGCTTTAGATTTACTGGCTCTGAGCTCTCTCAAAAAGGAAGATTTTCAGCTTGAGCTTAAAAGTAGAAACAGTTTTAGCTTCTCACACCTGGACTGGTTCCACAGCAGGAGGGTGTAAAGTGATCCCGGTGACTGGGCTCACAATACAGACATGGAATCACAAAAGCGGGTTAAAGATTTAACGTGCCAAACATAATACTGGGTTTGAGTTGGTTGAAGTGGCTGGGAACCGAGGGGGGCTGGAAAGGACACTTTGGTCCTGGTCTCAAGGAGCCAAACGTTACCACATGCAGGTGGCAAGGAGTGGATGAATAAACCGGTCTTTTAAAACTGATAGGAGGTGGAGTAGATTGGCCTTGAATGAGCTGCAGGTGTGCGTGGTTGGGAGTGGGAGACAAGAATAGGTTGCCCCCCCCCCAGCCTGAGAACAGAGGATGAACAAGCAGACAACAGCAGGAACACACAGTAAGAGAATAGCCTAACTGGGGCCCTAACAGCTAAAGCCCCGGCCGCATATTCAACTTTTAAAGGTTCCAGTGGGATGGAATGGCGCTACCAGCTTCACTGGATAGGATGGAGCTTGGCCTCTAAGGACCTCTTATTTTAAACTCTATTTTGCATTTTATGGGCAGACAGGGAAGAGAAGCTTGTATGGGAATCAGGTATTCTCTCTTGTCAATTCCGATCAGAATTCTAGCCAGAGAAGTTTTGGATCAGCTTGGGGCTCCTCAAATAATTATTTGATCCCCTGATAACAAGATACAAGAGTGTATATGCATTTCAAATAGACTTCTCTACAGGTGGTAGAGTAAGTGGATCATTTGCAGCTTCGAAAGAACTATAGAGGAGGGCAGTTAGATATAGGCATTGTTTTCTAATTATCTGGATCAAGTTGAGTTTTTTTTAAAAGCTGAATACTGTATACTGCAACCTTGAGAGCTGGGGGCTACATAGCCTGTGCTGAAGACAGTTGTGATTTCATTTGTGAATACGCTCTAGGAGTCTTCATTTGTAAGAGTAAAGGAGGAATGCGGCTCCGCATCACTGTGACCCTTAGTCAGTCTGGCAACAGAGCTGAAAAGAAACCTGAGGTTGTTTTCTTCAGATAGAGAGCAATAATAGGCAGTGCTATCCTGACAAAGGGCCTTTTTCTTCCAGGCTAGATGGTCTTCCCGAACTCTGCTTTCTAATTGATGGTTTGATTCACGATCTTTGTCGGGGTGGGGTGGAGGGGATCAGGGGCGATATGCAGTGAGGCTGCTGCACCTCCAACAAGAGAGCCAACCTAAGCAGAGCTAAGTTTATAATTACTGCTCGCTGTACTAAACACAAGGCTGCTCCGGGTGGTAATTAAAGGATCACTTAGCTGGACCGTTATCAGACAGGCATTCACTTTAACACAAAAGGCTTTTTTTTAATGAAGAATCCATAAATATAAATGTAAATTCTAATAGCAAATAATCTTCCAGGAGCTAAAGTAAAACTGACATAAGTTCAACCTCAGTTAATGTTTTTGTTGTTACAAGAAATGATCTATTCTGTCATTTGAGTGAGGAATACAGGTTAACAGTGAAATAGGCCCAATTTGTTCCAATATTGCTTAAATCATAAAATTAAAAAAATATATATACAGCATATATAAATCTTGTAGGATAGTAAGGTATAAAATGTGTTCAATTAGTAAGATTATAAATGTAAATGTTGCATTTCGAGTCAATATGGAGAAAAGTAACATTGAAACTGAGATTGTTAATCTTGTCTGCATACATATTTTGTGCGTAGTTTGCTAATGCCCCTCCTCGGGGGAGCTCTACTACCACCTAGTGTTATTTATCATTTAATTATGACGCACAGTCTTGGGGTACAGTCGATAGCACAAAATATCTTTTTTACCTGTTCCATATTAAAATCCCAACATGCAGGTTTAATGTATTCATCCATTTTCAGCAGCGACCAGCCTGTTGGAAATATATTCTAATACCATGATACACAGTTTCATAAATCTTATGCCCCATTGCATCATTCCCACAATATGCTTTTGTTCTTCTGGCAATGTCACACCAGGACTGTGACTTCAGGACCTTTAATGAGCACCCGTGTGCTTTCCCTCCCAACTCTCATGACAACCGGCCGCCTGTCTTTTACAAGGTTTCTCTGGTGGCCTCGATCCAGTTACAAGGTCAATACAGGACAGACTAATGAGAGAATGCCTTGTCTTGAGTTACACTCTGAAACACTAGTTTGTGGCTTATTACCTCTGCCTAACCTTATTCCTTAGCCATTTGCTTCTTGAATTGGCTGGATGTCACCAACATGCCATTAGTCTGAATGCTGAAGAAAATGGGTGGAGGGACCAGTGAGCGAAGCTTAATGGCATTTTAACAACGTCACTGCTGATTTCCTATTATGAAACATTTAGGATCTCAAACAATGGACTGCATTTTTTAAGAGTTTGCCTTAAATGGGAAAAGGCAAACAATTGGCAATGACGTTTTATCATTACACGTGTATTTTCCATTGCCATTGAGCCTTGGTTGCTCTAATAGAGCATTGCAAAGAAAGAAATAACCAACACGCCGTAAGATATAACTTGAACCGTAACATTTGAAGGTCAATAGTTCCCAAATTCATCCATGAGTGGGAAGCTTTTACCCTTGCGGCAAATTATTTTGCTTTTTTAACCAACAGACATAGAAACTGAGGAAAAAAAGTTCCCGTCCACTTCTTGTTTTGCTCAGTTGTGCGACAGTAAAAAAAGTGTTTAATGAGTCATTAGCTGCTCTGTTTGCCGTGTGGAGTACACTGTACATTTAAGACTGCATGATAGTGCAAGAACTAATTAGAATGAATACATTTAAATAGCAAATTATTTTAATATTTCAAAAATAGGTCAGCTATTTATAGCACTTCCACAAATGCATAAATGATCATACTGATAAAAAAGAAAAGAAAAAGAGCCCTCTCACAGTTCCTAATACTTAAAGGCTCAAGTCACTGGGTCCATTTCCATTCCATTTCCAAATGGTTTCGTTTCACAAAATTAAACACATCACCTGTTTTTACCTGTGGATTCCTGCCAAGGTGGCTTTTATGGCAGTCACATAGCCTTGGAGCCAGGTGTGGTCTGTTGCTCCATGCTTTCGAGACAAATAAAGAGGTTCATTTCAGGCTATGAATTGGCATTTTGCAGCTGTTAAGGAATTCAAAGTTGGAGCACACGCTGCGCAACAGCAGCAGGCTAAACACTCTTTAATGTTGTGTCCAGGATTAGTCTATAACCTGAAATTGTCAAATTATGATACTCCACCATTAGTTAGAAGAAATTGCATCTAAAGGTTCCACAGCCAGACTATTTGACACATACAGTACATTTATATCACATTAAAGATATTTATTTGTGATTGACAATTCGCTTAGGTTGAAATACTTTTGTTATCCATCAGTATTTGTAATTGCTGGTGCTAAATGTAGTTTGAATTTTTAGTTTCCTACAACGTGGTGTGAAAGTATGACAACCAATTATTCATAAAAAGTTTTATTTAAAAAACCCCAAATGATTTTATGATGATCTTAGACCTATGAACAACCATGTGTTAAACTATTGCAGAAATAAATAGCATGTTTTTTATTTTTTTTTAAAAGAGGCTAAAGATAAAATGCCAACTCTCGCCACAGAAAGTGTGAGTGTCTCAGTTAGAGGCAACATAAACGTGAATATAAATATAAAAAACCCCGCACCAGCTCCTTCAGTTGCGTTTTACGACTGAAATTATGCGATAATCGTCGATAAGAGAGAGCGAAAAAAATCCCCCTATTATTTTTCCCAGCGTGTGCATCGACGGTGTCGCGTTGAGGTCACTCGCTCGCTGCCTGAATTCCCCTCTTTGTGTTTACACATCCGGGTTTCCCTGTTTGCAGCCCATTCCCCATTTAGAAGCCATTTTGGACACAGATCAGTAACATGCATGTAAACCCCGACCGACCTCCCGATGCAGCGGTGCTAGTGCTCAACTGAAGAACCTCCGAAACCCGCGCCGCGCTGTCGTTTCCGACGCTTTAAACGCCCCTGCGCTAGTTTCTGGACTAATTTCCCGCCGGAGATGCTGCACCGTCGCGCGGAGTAACCGTGTGTCGGTCAGTTAATCGCGACGGTCTTTTTTTCCTTCTTCTTCTTCCGCGCAACATTGTTGCAGCGTCGCGGCTATTGACACGCGCTGGTGGTGGTTCAGGCTGCGGAGGGACCGCGAGGCCTGTGGTCCTTTTGATCCTCCGCCGATGGTTCTCACGAGCTGAGTTTTCATGCTCGCGACGGAAAGTGGGAGAAATCTGCCCCGCATCGAAAACGGAACATGTCTTTTTCATGGCTGACTTGTTCACTTCTTCTCGGAACTTTATGCGCAGGTGAGCCGCTGGATTTGTTTCCCTTCTCTCTCGGGTCGCTCGTCCCGAACTGAGACTTCTCTTTTGATATTTGTGCGGTAACGTTTTTTCTTTCCTCCAATCCATTCTTTTAAAGTTTGTCGGGGAATATTAGCGGTTAGCATTGAGGGGGTCCCCCCCATTAACTACACTCGCTTTGTCTAACGTCTTCCACTTAATATTCGCATATTAATAGAGCAAAAGCGCAGAGTTAAACCATCTAACCGGAGCAGGGACGCTGGTATATCGTTACATTTCTTAACACAAATGCATATATCCCGATTTAAAACTGTTGCTTCCCGGTGGCAGGAATAGAAAGCAGCAGCTGCATCAACATCCTGAAACCTAAGAGGCTACATCTCTGCTCTGCACTCTTGTTTGTGGTTACAGCTCCACCAGGAGCCTTTGGAAACACGTATTTCCATAAATCACCCTTGCTCCGTTTGAACGGGGAGCAATTCGATTTATTTGGTGTAAACCCGTGACTGGGTACCACGTGAAAACGAATTGGAGTCTTTTTTTTTTCTTTAGTTTGAGGGGGGGGTGTCTTTAACATCCCTCTATTATGGGGACTATTGTTCAAACAGAAATGTAGTTGCAGCCTAAAATCCCTTTAACTCTGCTCCACATCTCACTGACGCCCAGCTTGTGCGTATTTGTGTCAAATATTGCTGCGGCTAATGCTTGTGTGGTTCATAGATGATTGCTCGGGTTGGCTTGTATGGTAAGCTGCTTCTCTAGAATTCATGTTGTGGTATAAGCCTCAGTAAGTGACAGGGGGAGGGGGTTGGGAATCATCTTGTAGTAAAAGTCCTGCCGGATCATGTGACCACGGATATCAGAAATGGCATCTTTGCTGAATGGAGGGTTGAGCATCTGTGTTTTGTCCTCTAGTTCATATCCTCCTATCTTTAATAAATTCCACGATGTTTGGTCATTGCATCCCTATATATCTTAATGAAAGCCATTGTGTGCCGCTGGACAACTGTGTGTGTGTGTGTGTGTGTGTGTGTGTGTGTGTGTGTGTGTGTGTGTGTGTGATGGGCTGGTGGGGGTAACAGTGGGGGATGGGCAGCCTCCTATAGGCAGCGATTTAAAGAGACATGCTCTGTTTTTTCAGGGAACAAAGATTG
Organism: Takifugu flavidus; assembly: GCF_003711565.1. Taxonomy (NCBI): domain Eukaryota; kingdom Metazoa; phylum Chordata; class Actinopteri; order Tetraodontiformes; family Tetraodontidae; genus Takifugu; species Takifugu flavidus. The sequence continues at coordinate 12,048,673 of NC_079534.1, read as the reverse complement.
GGCATGAATGTCCGAGCGAGGCTGTGAATGATTGCACGAGTGTGTAATCTGCTCCAGCATTCATTAAAATTAGCCTTGCCTGTGTTGCTAAAGTACGCCTAATAAAGCTTTTCAATTAGCCAACGTGCAACAGCAGGAGGCTGAGGGCTATTGTTAAATTTGGGTAGTTGGGGGAAAACTCTTCCCAGACGGTAAAAGCTCTTAAAAAGAACGTCTTATCTGTCTTTCCAGATGTCACGTTGAGGTATAAAAGTCGTTATCTGCACAGCATGACTGCATCATGTGTGTCCCTTCCACAGTAGAGCCTACTATTGTCTTTTTCCCCCTTATATATAATCAAATTATTCTACTTTCATCCACTTTTAGTAGTTGTCTAAAAAGCTCTGGTAATGAATGGAATTACACTGAACTTCTATTTCATTTTCTAGCCTGGAGGAACTCCTTTTTACTACACAGAGCTCCTTAGCTTGGCCTTTTGCCAGAGTGATGATAGAGGCTCTGCTGCGCAGAGAGGATTCTTGGTGGCGCCATATGTCCTCCTTTCCTCCGCTGCGATCCATTTCATTACATTGTGAGCTGACTGAGGCCTTCTGTCTGTCTCAGGGTACAGTCTGGGCGAAGCAGAGACCCGGGAATGTGTGTACTACAATGATAACTGGCGCACGGAGAGGACCAACCAGAGCGGCTTTGAGCGCTGCGAGGGTGAAAAGGACAAGCGGCTGCATTGCTACGCCTCTTGGCTCAACTCCTCAGGGACCATCAAGCTGGTGAAGAAAGGCTGCTGGCTGGACGACTTCAACTGCTATGACAGGTGGGGTCCTTTCGCGAGGTTCCACAAGCCTCTGCGTCGCCGTTTGTCTTTGGCGCTCAGTTGACGCCAGTTACGTCACTTATATCTCTTGCGGTGACCTTATAGCGGGGCAGAGGGATTAAATCACAGCTTAGGTTATCCCTAAACACAACCAAAGAGTCACAATATTAAAAAAGTAACTTGTTCACTAATAATTTCCTCCTGAAAGAGTTTCAACTGTGCAAGTCTCAACACAGAGCACAAGATGGGAAAACAAATGTTGCCTCTAAAAATGGAGTAGTGCATACCTGCTCCGCCTGCTTGAAATGCCACTTAAAGCCTCCCAGCTCAGCGTAGGGCAGTTTGGAACGGTGCACTTTAATGCCGAAGCAGTGCGGCAATAAGCTCTTACATGAAGAATGTAACAGATATTATTCAGCGTAGTTTTAAAAAAAAATGAGAGGGGGCTCAAGAGCGCGTGCTGGTGTTGACCAAATCAGCACACTGCAGCTTGTTTTGTTGCATACCTGCAGTATTTCACCATCTTTTCTCAGTAATCAAGTGGAAAATTGACGCTCAAGTGTAAAACTGTGGAGTAGTTTGTTTAGAATCATACCAACATTTGACAATCTGCTGACAAATGACGCCTTACAGTGAAACTCATAATATATAATAAACCCTTAGCTGCTTTAATTGGTTTAGGTTGGAATTTATCCTCTTATTCTGCATCCACTCCCTTTTGTTAATCTCTGAGAATCAGAAGTTTGATGGCAGAAGCTCAGAATAATTATGAACGGTCAGCGTTGAGCTGGGTGCAGTTATCAACTTCCCGGTTTTTAATATTTAAACCTCCGTGTTCTAAACGGGCTCCAGTAGCTCCACGGGGTAAACTGCAGCCGTTAGAATTATAGCAGGAGGCTGTAGGTGACGCATGTGCACGTGGATAAAGAACGAAACATTAGGTGCAAAAATGCGTCAAAGACCATGATGGATGGCGGCTGGTACAGGGACAGAGAGGCGTGTTGGTATTGATCCAGGAGGACTACACTGAATCACAAGCATATTTTCAAAAGCTCTAATGGAACTAGAACCTAACAAATTGTAGGTTTAGATGCAGGTACAAAGTCATTTCATGGTTTCAAGGGAAATGGCTTCTGCCTGAAGTGCGTCTGACTATAATTATACCTTTGATTCTTATACAAAGTGCCCTGGAAATTGTTTTGTTATAATGTATATATTTCTGCGTGAAACCCTTCTTACAGTGGCGGCATAGAAAAGGCAGAGCGATCAACATGTGAACTGCTACAGGATGGATGATGTTTAGATGGGAATCATAGTCATTAAAGTGCTCCCCTCCAGGATTCGCCTGAAACATTGGATCAAATATTGGTCTCAGTCTGTTCACCCCCGATGCAAAATGAGGGTTGCGCTGCTCGACCTGTTGACACGTAATACCGAGAGAGGAAAAATCGCAACTGCGCGCTACATAATCCTCTTGGTGACGCGTACGTCTGCAAGAGTAATTGCAGTTTATGCCCATTTATACTGTTTGACTTGTTTAATACCATGTCAAGTCCTGGGCAGTGGATTTCATTCACGTTGTCATAGAAACGACTTGCAGAAGTGCCGAATTACTCGAAATTGCTACTGAAACCAAACTAGCATCACCTGATGATTAAATTGACGTAATCCGCCTTTATCTTTCTATAATCTACTGGCATTTATCACATCAAAATATGTTGCAGTTTAATTTATATGTTAATGGATCTTTGTCAAGTGTTTTGTCTTTGTGTTATTTGTTGTGTTCTGCAGTATCTTTGACTGCTAATATTTGTTTGAAATCTTTGTCACGTTACATTTTATTACTGCGTGTTAAAGATACAACGTGCATCCCACCATGTCCAAAAGCAAAGAACGGGAATATTTAACTACCTTTTTTGGATACACGTCCAAAGGAGGACATGACGCTAGTCTGGTCTCGTGGCAAGTTTTAGTTTTTGATAGTAGAAGCTGAACTCAAACCTCTCCTCCTGTAGCAGTCAACCACGGTGCTTCCATGTAAAGAATTTTGGAGTGGTTAAATATTGTATAGTGAGATTTGAAAGCCTCAAGACAGAAGTGGTGTGACTCATTTGGTGTTGAGCTGCACTGTGGCGTTAACGCAGCGTTTGCATCATCTCCTGTAACCTATATCAAAGTCTGTGTGGGTTAAAGTCCCAGCACAACAAATATTACTATGTTCATGTGGCCTTTGTGTTCAGTTGGAGCCAAAACTCGACGTGTCGGTCTGGAAATGAAATGCTGAGTTTGGCTTTTTTGGAATTTGACACGTGGCTGGTTTCAGCGTTGGGTTGAGACAGTCTTAACACAGGTATGTCGTTATCTATTAGGCAAGAGTGTGTCTCCATGGAGGAAAACCCTCAGGTCTTCTTCTGCTGCTGCGAGGGGAACTACTGCAATGAACGATTCACTCACCTTCCTGACATGATTGGCAGCGGAAACCGAGGTGAGTGTCGAGCGCCTTGCTTCTAAATAAATGAAAGGGGAACTGGTTCTTTGCTTTCCCTTTTAATCAGTAGTAATCAAAGCTCAAGCCTGCCTGGATTAATTGAGAAGGAGCACGTTGTGATGTTAGCTGCTTCAAGGACGTCTCACCCGTTGTTTACGTTGTTTCTGTAACCTGAAATAAAGTTGACCCGCTTTAATTATTCTGTTTTTCTCCTTAGTAAAAATCCGACCTCCTCCTCGAGTGCCATCCCTGCTCAACGTGCTTGTGTACTCGCTGCTGCCTCTGTGCGTCCTCTCTCTGGCCCTTCTGCTGGCTTTGTGGATGTATCGCCATCGCAAGCCTCCCTATGGCCACGTAGACCTGAGTGAGGTGAGAAGCTCAGTCCAAGCGCTAAATCTTTCTTTGATACTGAATTTTACTGAGTGTGTCCTAAGTTTGATGCAGTTTTTAGTTTTGCAAATGTACTGCTAATAATTATTTGATAATTGAATCCAGTATCCAGTTTATAACTGAACTTCTTTTGTCAATCAGGATCCTGGACCCGCTCCTCCATCCCCTTTAGTGGGTCTTAAACCATTGCAGTTGCTGGAAATCAAAGCTAGGGGGCGCTTTGGCTGCGTTTGGAAGGCCCAGCTGATGAGCAAATATGTCGCTGTAAAGATCTTCCCTTTCCAGGTGTGTGAACAGAAGCTTCACTTTTTTTTCTTTTTTTAACATGAATTAACATGAAACTTATGTAATCTATATTTGAATTGATGATATTAACACAACTCCATGGCTTTGAACAGAATAAACAGTCGTGGCAGAACGAACGGGACATATTCCTGACGCCGGGGATGAGGCATGAAAATCTCCTGCGTTACATTGCGGCTGAGAAACACGGAACGAACCTGGAGACAGAGCTGTGGATCATCACCGAGTTTCATGAGAGGGTGAGCATAAATCCCCCCCCCCCCATATACAACAGTGTCAGGCGATTTTTTTTTTTTTTTAATAGCTTTTATATTTAGTAGAAAAGCTGAATATTCCAGTAATGGCTTTTGTGTACCTGATCAGAAGAGCAAAACAAATTTCAATATGGCAGCTCTCCAGTTCCTCTATATTGTGAAGTATTGCCCGTTTATTTTATTGGCGTGTCAGTTGTTGTGAAAAAACAAATCCTGCAAGCATCAAAAATAGGTATTCATATTTATGAGATGATGCTTTATGGTATTAATGATTTGAGGCAACCAGAACATCCTGTTCAGTCGACCATCCTACAAAGGTATTAGCAGGATTAAACAATAATTATCATTAGCACAACGGTGGGGTGGAATTAAATGTAGTGAAGGCTTTCAGGGCTTGTCCTTGTGGGGAATTGTGTTCATGGCAGCATATTTAGTTACTGTTATTGTTTGGGTGCCAGCACTACATGTGGACCCTAGTGGGTATGAACTTTCTGTTTTAATGGCTGATTTAGCTGCCAGGTTGTTCAATTGTCACTGGTTCAATTCTTGTTAGTGTATCGGAAGAACATTAGGAGTACCGGTAGTTGTTTTCAAAGTGTGGGACACGGCCCCGTGGGGGGCCAGAGTAATGATAAGGGGGGCCGCGGTGCTACTGTGAACACTGTTTCCACTGTCAGGTCATGTTTAATAGCAGGGCAAAGCCAGCCAACACGGCTACAAGACTTGTTAAATTCAAGCAGGAAAAAATGTTCAGGTTTTGTTTTATTCTTGGGGACTTGATGAACAGAGAGGCAGTTTTAAGGGAATATGTTAGAAGGCATTAATGCTAATTTAATGCATGGTTTTAAAATCGGTGTCAGTTTCCAACAGTAAAAGTGGCCGTTTCCCTAATTTTTTTCTCTGAATTTAGGGACAAAAAGAGAAATTAAGATATATGATAAATTATAGATTCAGCAATAATACAAGCAGTGGTTTAAAAAAACACGACTGACTAATAATTGGAAAGAATTCTATCTGCACAACAGTTTGGGAGCCACCAGCTTGTGTTGCAGATGTCATCTAGATGTTAAATTAGATTTGCAGATGAACTAAGGAGCTTTGTGGTGACGGGTCAACCTGCAGGAATGTGAAGCATCTGTACAGCAGAATTTGTAGCATCTTTGCAGCAGCAATCTGATGTTGATATTCCGTTTGCCTGATCGCTTTGACACCACATGACCCATTTTTGTAAAGTCCTATTTCTAAACCAGATTACTTTAAACAACACGTATATTTAAAGGATATATAAACCATTACTATAGTCAAGGTAACTTCTAAGAGTATCACTAACATTTGTAGATGGGAAAGTGGGGAACATTAACATGCAGCTAACACGTTTTATTTAAAATTGCTTTATCCCGCCGTTATCCTTATCTGTATTTTGAGAGGCAATAACTGTCGTGAGAAAGATGATATTACACATGACGGACAGAATTCATATGCTACAGTGCAGCGCCCACTCGCAGTGAATACTGATATTACTTATGCATGATATCCAACTTTGTGCCTGTTTGTTTGTGGATGTTATTAAATTGGAATTTGCCTTTGTGTGCTGGTAGGGCTCATTGACGGACCATCTGAAGGGTAACGCCATAAGCTGGAATGAGCTGTGTCACATAGCGGAGACGATGTCTCGTGGGTTGGCCTACCTCCATGAAGACATTCCCAGCTACAAGGGAGAGGGCCCCAAACCTACCATTGCACACAGGTAAGGATTCCGAAGACTTCAAATCTTGTAGCAGAGGTGATGCCTGTGAGCACTGTAATGAGCGAAAAATGACATCCACAGGGACTTCAAGAGTAAGAATGTATTGCTGCGCGATGATCTGACCGCAGTTATTGGAGATTTTGGACTCGCTGTTCGATTCGAACCTGGAAAACCTCCAGGAGATACACACGGTCAGGTAGGGGCTCGTTTACTTAACATCCGGGTGATCGTGGATCAGAATTCTCTTGAAATGTCCACTTGTTTTGAAATTTAAAGCCTTTTTGTTTCAGTTTTAGTGATGGATCTCTTCTATAATCTTTTGTTCTGTCAGGTTGGTACAAGGCGCTACATGGCTCCAGAGGTGCTCGAGGGAGCCATCAACTTCCAGCGTGACTCTTTCTTGAGGATAGACATGTACGCTATGGGCCTGGTGCTGTGGGAGCTGGTGGCTCGCTGCTCCGAGGCCGACGGTGAGTCCAACGGGGAAAGAATGTATCTCGCCACACAGGGAAAGCTGCCAGGGGTTTTAAAAAGAGCAGGTTTGGAGTTTGACGTTATCTCTGACTGACGCTTTCCATTCTGCTACCATGTCGACCTCATTAGGTGGCGAATATATGCTGCCATTCGAGGAGGAAGTGGGTCAGCATCCATCCCTGGAGGATCTCCAGGATGTGGTAGTGCACAAAAAGATGCGTCCAGTCATGAAGGACTGCTGGCTCAAACATCCGGTAAGCAACAGTGGAAAATGACCTTCCGTAGGAACCTTTTTTCCCCCCTCTTCAGCTGGAACCTTTTCCAGTTCACATTTAACTGTTGTAGCATTTTTATTAAGTTCACACATAGTTCACATTTTATTTATAAATATCAACGTTGGTCTTATCAAGTGGCTCGTAGCGCAGGTTTTAGCTTAGTTTACCCAAGAGAGGGCGAAAACAGCCCCAGAAAAACATCCTCTCTGGTCTTGTTGTGACGAAAGGTTAGCATAAAACACTCTTCCTGAAGAAACCTTGTTTCCTTTCAGGTATATTTAGTTCTTTCACTGGCAAACACACGCTTGGGACATGAAATGTTAATAAAACCCAGGTTTTTTCTTCATGCTGCACGCACATTTATCAGATACTTTGTGACTAAAGTGAATTTATTAAAGGTGACCTGTCTTCTTATCTTCACTTTTTGTCATCCCCCAGCCACTAACCTGAACCATAACCCAACTGTACACCGATTTAAACCCTCAAACAAACATTTTAATTTGTGAGCACCCACCCAAATGTCCTCACTTTGCTAGTAAAGGGTGTATTCTGGTCTTCGTTATGTCGCACATACAATAACACATACGCCCACACACGTCATCTTCTTTTCTCACCACCAGAGTCAAAGATTGGCAACAGCAACACTTTGGCTCTGATACATTTAAAAAAAACAACAAAAAAACAAGTAGTAATTAGAGTTATTTGTATAAAGAGAGCTGGTTACTGAAGCAGAGAATGCAGGTTAGAACAGGCAGCCCATAAAAGCTACGCTGTTACGCTGTAAACATACATTTGCCTTCAGGGGTCACTCAATTTCGCCTGTTGCCTTCAGGGTCTGAGCCAGATGTGCGAGACCATCGAGGAATGTTGGGACCACGATGCAGAGGCGCGGTTGTCGGCGGGCTGTGTGGAAGAGCGCATTGGTCAAATCGCCAGGACGGTCAGCAGCACTACCTCAGACGGCCCCATCTCCATTGTGACGTCTCTCACTAACGAGGACCTACCTCCCAAAGAGTCCAGCACCTGAACGGGTGACACCATCCTTCACCTGAGATCCTGATTTTATTTTATTTCTTCTTTTTAAAATCCAAACTCGGTGGGTCTCAGTGAATTTTTAAAAGCATATAAACTAGCAAAAAGAATGCAGCTGCTGCTTTATCCCAATACTGGTATTTTTTATTCTGTCTAATGTCAGATTTTACTAACACATCAATCTGCTGTAGTTTTGTAGTAGTAATAAGTTAAATAATCATCACATGTAATAACACCCATTTTTCAGATCTTAAGCATTGTCATTACCTCATGTACATCTTCTGTGTTATTCTGTTTTTATTACCTCATGAGTTGCTATATTTTTCGTCTTGGTCACGATCGTCTGCGGCCAAATGAAAACGAACCTTTGCTCCAGACCTCGGACAACGCGCTGCACACCTCGGAGGAAACGTTTTGTGACTGTTAGACAAAATATATTCATCTTCCTCAGGGGTCGAAGCTTCTCGATTTTTAAACTTCAAGCGTGCTCACTTATTGAGAATCTGAATGTTTCTGAACGAGGGGAAAGGAAGATCGTAACAAGGAAGACAAACTAACGGTAATCGGAGCACACGCGTTCTACAACAGGGAAGGAGCTAAAATGTGGAGCTGAGCAGTTGTATTAGACTTTTTTTCTTTTTTTTTTCTTTTTTTTTTTTTTTCTTTTCTTTTTTTGGAGATTTGGGACATGGGTTTTGTCCCACCCCCCCGGGGAACTACCTCTCAGGTATCCAGTAGGCCTCTTTGGGACATTTTTCTCTAAGTCGAGAGCCAAGCTATCCAGCTAGCTATCATGGACATAATCCTGGAAATGTTTTGTTATTAGCTGTAGGAATGCAGAGTTACTCCTTTGCCAGTGCCAGGGGCATTGACGGATGTTGCCTGGAGTTGCAATGTTACACATTCTTGATTTTAACTGTGTGTGTGTGTGTTTGTGTTATGTACATCTGTGTGTGGTGATGAAATGAGAGCTAGAGAACGAGTGTGTTTTTAAAAAGTAAGACTTATGAACGGACAGATGGGGGGGATTATTTCTCATGAGGGCCATACTTGAGTGAGCAACATGTCTGTTTTCTTTTATCCTTTTTTCTTTAGCTAGTTGTTTGTTCACAATACTCAGTTGGACATAAGTCCCCAGATACCTCAGTCACTGTACATCATGCAATGAGAGCTTGAATGGTTGCCTTTGTCTCAAATGCAATGCCATAGTTGTATCATAACACAAATACCATACATTGAATGTCCGTTATGCTGCTGTGACTATTCCAGGATACTCAAGGATTTGTAGATGTACAGTACATGTATTCTTTGTTAATATAACACTAATGATATTATGTGAGGCTAATATTGTTATTGGTTTTTTTCTTTTCTTTTCTTTTTTTTTGACTGAGTAAGCCCTCAGCTGCTTACTCCTCCAGACTGACCTCAGATATTCTGACAAGTACCTCAGGCTTTTTCTACATGTATATCAAGTTGTGTTATGTATTTCAATTGTGTTTTAGTAGTTGAGATATTTTATTGTCGGTCGGACCTCTGTTGTACGTGAAGATTCTTCTATTTCTTAAAACAGGAAAAGAAAAGGCGGACATAGAGCCGACTAGTCGTGATGGTGTTAATGCTGTACAAACCTAAAAGAAGAGGGGCAGATCCTTGTAAATAGACCTGTACACACAGTTGCAGAACACTGATCCAATCAGGGCATTACCGAACTCATGTCGCTGAACCGAAGCTCCACCTCTGCGTATTCGAAAGTCAGTTCAATATGGTATTATAATTTTATTAATTTGGAGGCACTTTTATTAGAGCGCTGCCTCGATATCGTTAAAAGAAGATGTTATACAAATTGGTGTTTGTTCCTTGCTGGCTGCTTCTCTGATTGGCTAAATGAACGTGCCAGTTTGAACAGTATAACCTCAATATTTACCCACCGATGTGATGCTGTCAGACTCGTTCAGTTATAGTTTAGCCACTTCGGGTGACGCGCAGGATCATCTGTTGTGCTTTGAATAGTGCTGTGCAAAGATGGTGAATTATGATTCTTATTTTTCTAAGCAGTGGTCTGTTGACGCTCGCTCCTGTGCAGTAGTGGTAAAGAGCATGTGGGGATAAACTATATCTAATGAACAGTGTTTTTAGTGTAAATGGAAGTCATCGATGTGTCTTTGCCCACATAATGGAATAATAATACAGACTAATAACATAGACCATTGTTGAGTCATTGAACAGTGGCATGTGCGTGGTCCAAGGGTCCAGCAATATTTATTAAACAGCAATAGTAAATTGAAATTCAGTCTCTAATTCCACTGTGCTGGGACATGGCAGATTTCTTCTGTGGATCATTGAAGTCCATCTCATCACACCTGGAGTTGCGCTGAAGGCGCACGTCGAAGCCTCTCAGCGGGAATAAAAGGGTCGAGTCTGTGTGCTTGAGCTTAATGCAACCCAGGTGCTTTCACATATTGTGCCAGAAAAACGATGATCACAGGGGAGGGGGGGGGGAAGGAAACTGCTGCGATCGTTCGTTACCTCCAAATGCTGTCTTAACACCCAGCACCTCTGAGAAAAAAAAAAAAGTTACCTCATGCAGTACCTCATTAGTAACCCTAACACAGTGTCGGTCTCATCTTCCAAAAAAAGAAATAGATAACATTTTTTAAAAAATCCAATTATGTATAGATTTACTTGATAAATGTAAAGGATTTTCTTTTTAATGTGTGAATCCTGTGAAAGCTGATTTTTTTTTCTTTTAATTTTATTTTAGTTTTTGATTTTACAGTTGACAACTGTTGAATTCTCATAGTATGAATGGATGCTATTTGAATGAATCCCTGTTTATGTGAATTGTATGTGTCAGGTGTTTGTTTCACTAAAACAGTATGAATGATATCTTTATCTGTGAGCTGAAATGTTTAGAAATATAAACTAGATGCAAATACATCCATCTTTTTTGTATATTAAAAATAAAGACAAACACTGATTAATCACGTGATTTTTATTATTTTGGAGCACCATTTAATGATAAAGCTCTGACTTTGAAATATTTGACAGTACATTCAAGCTATAGTATACTGATGTGTAGCTTTTTTTAAACTGAAGGTGCTTGTAATAGGTACCACATATTTAATTTCCCAAAACCATAACATTTCCAGGCTCTTCTCCTTCATTATTAACAGTTCGCACTAGAGGGCAGCAGTGGTGACAGTTCAACTTGATATTTAACTTGTTTATTTTTATTAGACACCTAATAACCACAAGTCTAAAGCAAAATAATGAAATTCATGAATCATTTCAATTAACCACATATTCAAAGGAAAATCCGTTCAATGTGCACGTATATTTCAATCTACATTACCTGTGCCAATTCTTTGAAAGTCTATGCTCTATAAAAGTAGTTTTGAGTGATATATATTCGTTGCAGTGTAGAAACAGAAAATTAGTTTAATAGTGACATAGTCTATACTATTAAAAAAGTGTGCATAATCGCCAATTAATCTGAAAGGGAAGAATTGTTTACACATTTTTTCATGAGTGAAACCAAACAATCAAAAATTTAGTTAAAATACAGGTTGTACTTTTTGTAAATAGACAAAATTACCCCGCTCTTTTTACGTGGCACATTAATAGACTGTAGCCACGTTCAATACGTTTAAGGCACAAATAACATTCGAATATTTAACCTCGGTACTATTCGGGTCATTTAAAGTTTGTATATTGTGTCTTGCACGAACTAACAGTAAAAAATAGGCCTCATTAAAGGCTCAGGATAAGTATAGTCATCACATATGCACTAATATATTGCCACACGTCCTAAATTAACGTAAACAAAGTAGTAAACTTCAAGAGTAGGGAAACGTCCTTTTGTTCCTGAAGGCATCACAGCTCCAAAACATATGACCAATCACAACGCGCGTATGACCTCATGTGACAAACCCACACGTAAATTACAATTGACTCCGGAGCTGTTGATTGTAGGCTACTTCTCGATGTACAGTGAGCGTAAAAGCGGACGCTTTCGCCAATTGTAAAGTTTAGTCTTCCTTAAGGATCTCTTCTTTAATCCAAGAATAGAAGTTTTATTTCGACACCGCGGCAATAATGTCCAAAAACTACCCAACAGGTATGTTTAAACAGCGCGTATGTATGAATATTCTTTTCGTAACGTTAGTTAACAACCCGGGACAGTTTTTTTAACCGGGCTACCAGCCTCATTTTACTGTTATAGTGTCATTTTAGTATTTGACTGGTCCATGAATTGAATCAATCGCTTTTATCATTTAAAAACATTGATCATCAAAGGTCAAAGGCTTTTACCTTTTAAAAGCTTTCATGTTCGCTACCTTGATCTTCGGCGTTGATGTTACCACACGCACTGCTCCACGGATTAGATCTCTATATCGGCCACAAAGTGTTGACCAACTTTAACCCGAGATCAACTCGAAGTGGGCAAATAAATCCAAACATCTGGAAAAATTTAACAGCAGCGCGTCCTTCAGTCTATTTTTAACTGGTCTACTTTTCTCCTGGTTTGTTTCTTTCTTGTTGTTTTTGTCTGTGTATTTTGCTGTTAAGCATGCTCATGATTCTGCCTTCTTTCTCTTTCCAGCCATCCCGAGTCGAGCACAGCCTGGTAAAACAAGGGGCTAGCTATCTGCCCTGCTGTTGCCCCTGTAAAAGGCAGCAGCACTTGCCGCTGGGATGCTCCGGAAGAGCAGCAGCGGTGCTGGGAGTAAAGCTCTGCCAAGACACCTCTCTCAGCCTCACACCGGATCCCTGTCATCAGGATCCGTCAAGTCCTGGAATATCGGCTGCAACTCCAAGAACCTCAGTTCACTGAGTACCATGGGTCTAACGTCCCACCTGGCAGGGGCACCAGGAATGGACCCGGAGTATGTAATGCAGTTGGTCAGTGACGTGCGGTGGTTTGCTGATGTGTTGCTAAATCTCAAGGAAGTTTTCAACCGTAAAGGTGAGTTAAAATTCAGAAGTGTTGGAGGTCAGTCTAGTGGAGAAATCTATTTACTTATTGAAATCCTTGGAGGGAAATGGAAAACAAGTGGCACCAACTAAATATCATTATTATATACGTTTTGGGAGCATTGTTGCATTCAGATGTTGGCAGAAAGAAAAGTAGAGAGAAGTCTCATTGGTGTGGCTTGTGTTTTGTAAAAAAATTCAACAAAGCCAGAATAAAGGTGTCATTGCAGAGGGCCAGAATCATCTGAGGGGTGTCACCTGGATTACTGAGTCCAGATAGCCACACAGCTCTAGGACACATTGTCATACAGATATACTTTCTGTTTTTCTGACCTTTTTTTTTTTGTTTGCACACACAATCGCAGTGTAACCAAACGGTGTGTTAGACCTTTTTTTTTTTGTTGAGTTTGAGCCAGTCCATAAAAACACTGCTTCTCCTGCTGCTACGAGGTCACACTCACTGTCCACTTGGATGTGCTGAGGTCCAGCTGCAGGCCTGGCAGTGGGAGTGAGTTGTTTAGCCATTCCTCTGGCTGGAGGAGTGAGGCCCCTGTGAGTGAGCCTTGGCCAGCTTCACGCCGAGTGGTGCTCTGAGCCGTTGCAAAAACATTTGGGTTATCTGCTACCCAGTAAGCAATCATTTCCATATGGCTCCGTAACATCATTCAGCAATTTTCCGTTTTTTGGTTCCGGGGGATTTGTTTTTCTTTCTCGGGCACTGTGGTTCCAGTGTTCTCGGGGAACATCTCAGTCCATCCTGTTATTCCCCGTCCACTACAGTCATTTTTTATTATGAATGCTAAAGCATGAATAGAATATGATCTGAATTAGCTGAGTTTAATATATATTTTTTGATGCCACAGTATTGGTGTTATTGAAGGACCTCCTTAAGAAGTTTAAAGTGAAAATTCATCCCACACCTGATTTGTGCTGGAGTTGGCAAGAACTGTTTGACTATTGCAATGAAATCGTCCTGAGCACTTAGGGGTTGTGTACCTTGCTCATGGGCACGTCAGCAGTACTCCAGATATGTGCCAGCACCTGGAACTTGAACCAGAGTCTCTCTGTTTCACTTTTGCCGTGTGCCTGCCTTAGTGGTGGCAGCCCTCCTTGTTTTTGAAGGTGGAAGGCACAAAGATGGGAGGAGGTTATTGAGGCACATGCTAGCTCTTGTTTTTCTTTCATATTTGTGGAGGTCTGACAGGAGTATTGTATGAAACTGACGCCTATATTATTGACTAAATGTCTTGATAGGATAGAGCTCGTAATCGTTTATTTGTCGCCTCTAAGCACCTGTAGAGCTTTTCCTGGAGGTGCACGCAGCATGCTCACTGCTTTTAAGCTGTTAGTAACCCACGAGGGGAGTCCAACACTGACAGTAAACATGCTTGCTAACTGACTGCTTTTGCACACCCACAGCTTCACACTTCAAGACTCCCCAGGGGTCAGGCTGTGGTATAGATTTACACATTTGAACTGATCCCTGTGTCCATGTGCTTGCAAGAATGATTTCTCAACAGCGATCCTGCTGTTAGAGTATGTTAGGCTTGTTTGACTAAAAAATATTCCTCTTTATCCACAACTTTAGCTTACCACTCTGCCCAGGCGTACTTTGACTTCATTTGTTAACAGTAACATCAATTCCAAGTTGTGTTACCTTAATAGCATTTCGTCACCGTGAATATTTTTTGAAACCAACATTAATGCCTCAAACCCAACACATTTATGTCACTTTCTGTATGTTGTGTAATGTAAAACCTGTGATTGTACAGTAGTTTCAGGGTTTTATATGTAAATTTGTATCTGATAAAATTCAGAACATTTTCATTGTTATCATTTATCCAAGTCAAGCTGCCCTTGGTGAAGACAGTTTGGTTAATGCTTTTAATCGGGATGAAAAGGAGTCCTCCCAACACAGTTGGGCTGCTGACCCCCCTCCCATCCCCCCACTCGCCTGCATACTCTACATTCCTTTAGAACAAATGTTCACTTGTAGCTGTAGTGCCTTCAATAGCCCAACCGGTAGGTGTGAGGATTGACTGAAAAGCGCTTAAAAATAATCCATCTTGGTTTTTGTGGTCATAAATAACAATAACAATGCACAAGGAAATGCAAGTCAGCGTTGCCTTTAGTTTCAACATCTAAACTTTGCGCAAACTGGCAATTTTATAGTAGCTTGAGCAATGTGTCTTAGGCTGTGGAACAAATTAAAAATACCAGTATATTTAAAGGCATAGGTTGCTGGTTCAATTCTTTCAAGAGTCATTGTACCAAATGCTGCTGTTGCACAAGCTCATGTTTTCGCAGCCTTCTACCACTTCTGTTTTTACTATGCTTTTTCAGGGCAAAACTGCAACATAACTCCTCTAAACATCATGTGATGAAGCCAGACAAAGTGCGGTTTGCCCCAGAACTGTTTAGGAATGTGTGTTTTGTGAAATTGGTGGCCTTCAAAACATAGTTTAAAATCTCCCTTTTTCTTATATTGACTGTAGAGGATCTCAGGAGGAGTGGAGAGTTTGAGCTGTTTTCTCCACTCATGTGGAGGGATATAGAAAATCTCCTGATATCAGTATTTTCCCTCTTTTTTGGCCTAATCTTTGCTATTTTCTATTCAGTGCTAGTCATCAGCATGGCCACTAGCTTAGCCTTTTAGCTACATGAAGATGGTGTTGGGACTGGAATTTTAGATTCCTAATCGTATGTCCTCATGTGACCTCATGCATGCATATATTTCTCAATATAAAATCATCAGTAATTTCCGTAAAATTCCTGTATGTGTGTGTAGAATACTTTTTCTCTGATGGAGGTTGCGTTTTTCATTTTAGTGAGTTAGCCTTGGGTTAAAAAAACAAACAGAAGTGCCTCGTCTCAGCTTTTCCACAATTCCTGTTTCTGGAAGAACAAACATTTTGCAGACGAGTTGAGAGGGATGTTGTTTTAAAGCTGATAACCAACTCTGAAATATATATTGCGTGCAGTTATGGTATGGGAGCTCACGAAGCCGCATAGGATGGTACTTCAGACGTCTTTGAACGAGGCGGAACATATCTGAACAGGACGTCATTGTTCGCTTCTGAATCTGCCCTTCTTAACTCTTGCTATCTCCGTATGAAGGGTCTGAATTCCAGTTGAACTACATTACTCTGTCATTTGCATTTTTGGTTCTCATCTCTTATCAGAAGCGGAGAGACTCTGACACATTTGATAAAAATGTGTGAAATAGTCGGACTATTTTCCAACTGAAGCATTTGGCTGAAAGTTGGTTGTATCATGGACTGTCCAGAAGATGACAATTTCAATAAGTATTGATCTGAAATTTGGGAGTTTTTACCTGTCCGACAAGACAGTTTTGTTTTTTTCACATTCTCGTTAGCTGGAAATTTAGTTTAGCTGCTATAGGCAACACTACCATTCTTAGAAAACCGTCCCTCTCAGGGCTTCCACAAATATCCCCTCATCTTACATAAGTGCCCATACCCCGAGTGAAGTGGCCGCTTGCTGCTGGCGCCTCCAATTGAGAAAGAACCCGAGCTCAAGCACATAATTGTTTAATAGCTCACTGCTCTTATGAGGAAGAAAGGAGAGATTTGTTGGGCAGTAACTTTCCCTGTGATGCTGAGGGATGTTTTTGTGCAAGCCTGTGGTTGGGCTGTGTTTCCTGGGGTGGGATTTATGGTTATGGGCCCTGGATGTTTGTGTAGGAGATTGGTCGTGGTGAGGGGCGGCTTGGCTCCCACTGGCAGGGGGACTTCACCACGAGCAATGGGATGGACCTGCTGAAATTAACAGCCTGAGTGGATCAGGCCTGGATAAGGTGTGTGGGAAGAGAGAGAAAGATAGAAGAGTTTTTTAATTCAGAGCAACAGGAATCGCTAATGTTTTCTCAGCTTTGAACAATCGGGCTCGCCCAGCGGTTCCTCGAGTCTCCTGTTTCACACATTTGAAATTGTTAGTCATCTCTCTTGCACAATGCTCCTGTCTCCACTACAGCCCACATTTAGGTGAGTCACTAGCAAAATGTTGCACTTACAACCGCTCAAGGTTAAGGATTCCCAGGATACATCTCAGAAGTGTGGGTGAAATACTAGCCTTTCATTTTTCAAAAAGCTGTGTATTATTCAGTAAGTGCTCAAATGCCAAATGCTTGTTTTTATTGGCATGATAATAATTTGGATATCACAGAATTCTGGCCTATTTGTATAGGACACACACACTCCAAAAAAGTATTCTGTAACTGTGCTAACAATTCTAACTCTTCAACCAGAGCTCAAACAAGGTGATTTAGTTTCTTGGTGGTTTGCGAGTGGTTTGATCTGCACTCTTTAGTTTCCTGTTTCTACTGTTTCGGGTCATACATTGCGTCAGTGTGCACCTGCTTGTGCAAAACGTGCAGAAACATCTCGGAATTACTTGCTCAAGACCTCAGAGAGTGCAGCTCGCTAATGGAGCAGGTAGCTGTTTATGCAGCGTCCGCTGTTTACCATCTGTGTGATGTCTGGGGCCGTCTCTCGTCTCCAAACAAGGCCTGGGAAAGACAGCGAGGCACCCAGCAATGCTGCATTTGTTTGGATGGGGGGGGGGGGTAGTGTTTGGAGATGGGATCCTGACCAAACAAATCCACCTGTCACACATCAGGTTCCAGGAAGTTCAGTAATACCAGCAGAGGCTGATTCAGCAAAAAAAAAAAAAAGCTGTGATTTGTGACCTTGTGGTTCCTCTGTGGACTTGTTGTGTTATTCCAGGTATGAAAAAAGCAGGTTTTATACTTGGAGGAAAATATTTTGGGTGACTCACAGAGCAGCGTGTCAGCGGTCTGGAATGAGGTAGACTTATACCGTATTTAAAAAAGCCTGAAAGTCATCCGTTGTTGTGAGCATAAATCCGTCGGCCTCGCTCCTCAAAGACGCACAGAGGAGGTGGGAGGGATGCTGATTAAGATACGTGGCCTTTCAGTCCGCTTCCCTAAAGCCCTGGAGCTGTTTCCCAAGAAGAATTGTGACACTAGGGCTGCCGAGCCTTGATTCATGTCAAGCACATCGCGTGTCCAGACAGGCCACTTGATTGCTGTTGTTATCAGCGGGGGGAGAGCTGGGGCTGTAACCTTTGTCAGGCAACCTGAAGGTTCGGATTAGATTGGTCTGCCTCTGCATCGTTTGACACCGTGAGCTTTGTTGGAGACAATAGGATCCCCCCGCACACACAAAGGCACACACACACAAATATACCAGGAGACATTAATTTAAAATGCAAATAGTTTTGATCCTGTATTGTGTTAAAGTGACTTAAACGTCTATAATAGTGACGCGTTCAACGTTACACTGTGTATCTTTAGCTATATTTTAGCTAAGAAAAGTGAAAATGATAGCAACTCTGTTAGCGTTCCACTTGACAGTAGACAAATGGGTTAGTGTGGGAAAAGTCTGAGCCATTTATATTCATTTGGTCAAATCATCTGTGTCTTTTGACATGAAGACTGAGAACAAAAGTGAAAGCGCAATGACAAATGGCCTATAATAGCATCTGCTCTTTTAGTGCACACATGCTTATTTCAGCTGTGGAGTAAAGAAAACTTTATTCATACTGTCAACACTTGAAAAGAAGTCACGGTTTGAGCGTCGCTTGATAGGAGTGCCCCTTGTTTTTAGAGCTGTTAGTCAAAAAGGGAATTGTCAGGTTTCAGATTTGTCATCTGTGTCAAACGTGCGCTGGAAGAACAATCTTTTTTTGTTGTTGGGTAAAAACAAGTATTACACCCACCTATCGTTACGCTGGGAACAGTTTGTGATTCTTTTGGTGTTAGAAGCTACATCAAATACATCCTACATCCTTTTAGTGTTAGAAAATGCATTGTTGTTCTATATGAAGACGCAGCAGATAACGTATACCCAAACAGGAGATAGCTCTTGAGCTTGAAGGAATAAATGAGTAAACTGAGCATGAACCACCACCACATTCCATCAAAAAAAGCTTTGAGCTTCTTTGACATATGCAGAGAGGCAGCTCTTAAACAATACAGCCCAGCTCAATACCTCAGTGCTGTTATCTCTAGCAAAACAGTGGCATGGCCCCTGCAATTGGTGGCAAATTTAGTGTTTTTGGAGGCCGTTGTTGTGACAAAACAGATCTGCTCTAACTATCTCATTTAGAGGGCAACAATGCTGACGATCAGTGTGAGCTGTCGCACAGAATTTGACCTTGTCTGGTTGATATCATTCCCAGTTCTGAATTTATTGTTTTGGAATAGTTTAATGTGAGCGTTTAGGGTCAAGGCTTCATTGTGAGTAGCCTAATTGCACACACACACTACTGTACTGACACACGAGGAAGTGGTTGTTTTCTTTAAAATAACAAAAACAAACATTTTTTCTTAAATTACTACGAACAACATTTTCTGGGTTTTTCCTTGTTGGCTATATTTGTTTGCCACTCCATTACAGTGTTTATCTCTGTGCTTTAGAACATCTTTAACAGTTGGCAGTGGGTGAGAATAAACACAATCAACAGCCAGCTACCGCCCTTTTCATAATGCCCCACATGGTTTCAGCCTCGGGAACAGATGGGCTCAAAATTCAGCCTTGCTACTGTTCAAATATGCAAATTTCACCCCAAATATTGAACAACGGACGGGAAAATGTCTCCCTTCACAAAACTACAGCCTTGTTCATCTTGTATGTAATGTAAATTTTACTTATTGTGCGTGCTGCGACTGGATGTTTCAGTTCACAAGTGTGTGTGTGTGTGTGTGTGTGTATGTGGGGGGGGGCGGTTGTGGAACAAGCACACCACATGTGTTATCTAGTTTAACTCTGATTAAGGTGTATTCATGCCAGAGCATATCAATTTCCCATCGCGTTATCTGCATGTCGGATGAGGAGGCCTCCAATATAAGTCAAACTAACACGTTTACATGCACTTCAGTCATCTAGTTATTGTCGGATTAAGGCAATAATGTGTTTTTTGACTGATAAGAAACTTTCCAGACACCATCCAGTTAACCAAGGACATCCCAGGGAGTTTCCAAAGAAGGGGAGGGGTTCTAATGAGAGGCAATTGTCAGTGTAGACGGGGTAGGAGGGACCTTTTGAAGAGAGTAATTCAGGGGCAGGAATCTTTTGCCGTAGGGCAATCAGTCCTACGGGAGCAAAATTCTGATCCTTAAAGTGCCACTATGTCTGGAAATACTTGAGTCTTTTTTCCCCCACTGAATAATCACATGTATAATTGTTGAAATCCATATTTGTGCATTGTGTTTGTCAATCTTGTGAAATACTGCCACAGATGGTCCAGGCTTAAGCTTCACGTGTGGATTACGCCTCCTGTCTGATGTTGTGCTGCCGTCGGTGTGTGTCTGAGTGTATTTGAATTGGGCAGGAGTCAGTTTTCCAACAGTTATTTTCACACCCTCTGCAATTTGTGTCAATGCTTATAGTGAGTCACTGCTTGTAGCTAGCTGCTGCAGGATCAACCTTGATGGGGAGGCAGATGACTTTCCTGTTTCCAGCCAGTGGGCTTTGCTTCTTCTGAAACAAGACATGAGCTCACTTCTTGTCTAGTGCCAGTATCTTTTGATCAGCTGGCAACAGAACAGGAGACAGATTTTCTTTATACGGCATGTTAGCTAATAAATGTACAAATACTAATACGTGCAGATGGTATGCTGGATTCCAGTTTAGTACAGCTGATACATGCACATAGAATTACACTCAAGGTTTGTTAACTGTAGCCTTTGTTTGGTGGAAATAACATGCCATTCATCACAGAATGACTGACATCTGCTGGGTTAAAATAGAGCCAGAGATGTTATCTGAATGCATTCTGTACATTTTTCCCTTCGTAGATCTTATCTTGGTATAAATGGTGTTTTTACTGTGTGTTCTTTACATTTAGTCTGTTCACAAAATGGAATTTATAGAAAAAGCGATTTATTATTGCCACTTTGGTTCGTTGAGCAAGCCCCTTATCCCAGACTGGCCTCAGCTGCATACTGGAGTGTAATTAAGGTGTTCCTTCAGAAGGATAGTGATTATTAAAGTTTAAATACACAACAAAAACAAGACAAAATCAAAAATGCGTGCACACAAGGTGCCCGTTTCATTTAATGTATATCTGGCTTTTGGGTTAAGAATACCAACTCTGAAGAATACTGGGTGTGCCTCGAGAATGAACGCTGAATAACCCCATCGGGATTCTGGCGTTCCTCATTAGCACTTGTCTGAGACGCACGCGCTAAGAAATTGCCGAGCGCAGACCTCTTCCGGTGTGCTCTGACACCGTGTGACGGGAGGAAACGAAGCGAGTTTCTCGATAGACATGGTGCAACCACCAACTCCGCTACTCTCACTCCCCCACAGCTGACTTCACCTGGCCTGGGGGGGGACAACTGTACATGTAGACACAACATTAAACCATCTGTGTCACGTCAGACACCAAAAGGAATTCCAGAAATACGTTTGCCACAGGCCAATCTGTAGATCAGAATGTGATTCATTGTTCCTGAATTTGACTGATGCGTGTTGATGGTTTGATTCACCAACTCGTGCGGCTTCTTTTACAGACAATCTGCAAAACCTTCTCCCGCTGGTGCAGGAACGTTTGGCAGAATTGCTTCGCGTCCTTAAAGCCATCATTGGAAAACACCAGACTCTCAACTCTGTGGACATCCTGGGAGCAGCTGGTGCAGTCATTTCCAAGGTCAAAGGTCAGTGAAAGAGGGTCGGCAGTATCACAAAGCATCTTTAAGTCCATTCACAGCCTATCAACGTTGGTTTGAGTTCTATTTTTTTAGCGGCCGTAGTGGCGGCGTTGGAGTTATTGTGCCCAAAATTCTGTGGTTCCGTTCAGTTATGTCTGGTTTTAAAGGTCACACGATGTTTTCATTCCTTTTTCAGCATATTTCCCATCGCTCCTGGAAGCACGACCTGTCACAGGGGTATTCTTTCACAAGATTCTGTTCTGTAATTTTCATTCCTTTTCTTTGTGGCTGTGGAAGACGTGTTGTGGGCTCCCTGTCAGTCGGGCACTCGGCCTGTCTTGAGCGGCGTGTGCGTTTGTTTGACAGCCCATGCGTGCGCCTCAAGACGTGAGAAGTGTCACCTGATTCTTAAGAATGTTTTCAGAAGACATCTGTGCGTCTATAGGTAACTGAGTAAAGCTCTTGCAGTGTTTAGACTGTGAAAGAGACAAGAGCCAGTTTTAGTCGGGCTTTATTGCCATTGTTGAAAGTTAAATGACAGAACTGGCTGCTGCATTCTGGCACGGCACTTAAAGAACTCCCACTATGCAAAGCAGATTCATTCGGGAGAGTTTTGACCTTTTTAAATATTCAGAAGGTTTTACTGTTCTCTGTTGCTGTCAAAGGTTTAACGACAGATCTGCAAATATGCTCTTAATGACTGTGGCGCCCTGAGTTTTAAATGATAAGGTACCCATTTTGGAGGATCTTCCACCATCCGAGCACCGACATCACATTTAAGATAATGATCAGATGTGTCTCCATGGTACCAATATGGATTTCCAGGTATTTTGAAAATGTCTTGATGAGATTATTCAGGAATGCAGATGTTGTTGACTGTGGCGGCGTTCAGTTATTGCGTAATTTAAAAGCATGACTTGTTCAGCTCTGCTGTAATTGCATTAAACTCTGCCCGGCCACAAGGGGGCGCCTGACATCAGGTGGCTCAGACTGGGCCGTCGCTGCTGACCACAGGGGTTAGTGGCGGGCGTGGATCAGAGATGGTACGAGGCCACCTTCGTCTGCGCCGCTTCGGTTGGTTTGTCCTCGTCCTGTGAAGCCCGGGGCAGTTGGACAACATCCAGAATTTATTAGTACAAAAAAGTAACCCATGCGTCGCTCCCTCCCTCTGCAAACAAATAGCAGTCTAACCAGTTCCCAACATTTATAAGTAAATGTTAAACACTAGCACTTCTCTTCGTATTATTTCAAGGAGAAGGACTCCATGCAAACGGTTAGAAACCCGAAATTGTCGTATGTTCGGCAGTGAAGGCTTTTGTTGTTCCAGCTTAGATTTGCCTTTTGTCTGTTGCTTGTTCTGTTTCTTTCTGCTGCCTCTTCACCGTCTCAAACTAGGCCCCGACGAGGCTTCTCGGTCCCGCTCACGTAGAAAGTGCTCATTTTGCCCTCCTCCTCCTCCTGGAAAACTGCAGGGCACTGCAATAAAAGTGTCACCCGCCACAACTTATTGAAATTCTTTCCCCGTTCCACGTCCCCATCGCCCAGGGACGATGTCGACATCTGCCAGCAAGTTTGTGTTCTGCAATCCATCTCGTACATGTGTGTCATCGGCGTGTTGCTGTCCCTCTGCAGAAAAAACGTATTTCAGTTGAAGGAATCCATGTTTGTTTGTTTACTGACCCCAAACTGTCACCATAAAACTGTAGGAATATTATCCGTGTCTTGGCAGAAGAGTCTTTTTGTGTCCCAGTTCCACCTCATCTGTGAGAAAACAATGGCTCCAGTATTTGAATGATGCCGTTTCCATATTTCAGTAGTGACAAGGGGGGGCAGACCCCTGCAATCATTGTTAGAGACCCACAGGATGTCCTGAGGAAGAAGTCAGTGCAGTGTTGTACGTTCACATTAAAGACCAGGGAGGTGTTCAGAGGCAGGCTTGCACTGCTGGGCCTCCTTTATGCTGGCGTCCTCGAGGGTCTCCCTGGAACATGTGGCTGTGTCTGCCATCCAGGAGGCCGTGATTCCTTGATGGGTTTTTGCTTGAGCACTGATTGGGGATTTATTCTTGGGAAAACAACCAGATTCATGGAATTTGCTGTGATGAAAGGAAAATGGACGCAGAAAAAAAATCAGACAGGAACCGTTCAGTCCCCAGCATTGAGTTGAGATGTTTTGTGGTCCCGGGCTTGCAAGAGAAAAGGTAAGCCATGACTGGAGCGTTTCAGTGTCACAGAGCTCAAGCTGTGTGAGTGTTTCCTGTCAAGCAAGACAGGAAACACTCGGCTTCGTCACACTTTTCTGCCTGTTTCTTTGGTTCCTCTTTGCTTTTCTGCAAATGTTTTCATGCTGCATGAACAGATGCCTGAAGAGGGAAGATCCGCACATGTTCTCCAAGACGCGTTGAGTTGTTAGAGCTCTACAATCGCAGGATATTTACCCGAAACCTGGTTTGGAGCACGTAATTAGAAAAAAAGGCAGTTGACGTATTTCTGTGAGTAACTTGGAATACGTCTGCTGGGACTGCAACTCTTTGGAATAACGGGAGACAGATCGGCGATCCATTCTGGGAGCTATATGAAGACCGTTGGTGTCATACGGCTTCTGTCTTTAACGTTGTGTTTAAGATGTGTGAATGACCTGGTCTTCAACCCTTTTTAAGGCGGTAGGACCGTTTGTCTGTCTGTCACTGAGATGGAAACACTCACGTTACACAACTGTAACACTCGGGCATGTGCTAAACCACCCCAAACATGTAATTTTGTCACCTATCACTAAATGGCTGCAGCACAAGTGTGATTTTTCACATTCAGCTGGCATTTTCTTCTCTTATTTCAGTCTTATCAGTGGTTAAGCAGTCCTGTTGCCACCATGTAAAACACATTTGTTGATTGATAGACTGATTGTGGTACAATTTTGGCTTACATTATTGTGTTTTATCGCTTTCCACAGGCATTAAGGAAGTGACCCCAGAAAGCATAAAAGCTATATTTGGCGAGATACACACATCCATTGACATTTTGGCATTCACATTCGGCAATGTGTGAGTATTATATTTGTGGTCATTTTCAACGCAGGTTAGCATTGCTCTAGTGAAGAAAAGAGTAGATTTCAGCTGTCTGACCCTTGTGAACACATTTTCTTGCATCTCTGTATCAGCTGTATCTGTTAAAATCTGACATCTGGACATTTGTCTCCCAGAGTTTCTGACTTCCTTATGGGAGATGTGGACAGCGGCTCAGGGTTGGGGACCTCCCAGGCCAGGAGAAGCAGGGTGAGCTCTGTTCTTTCAAAGCTGCGCTGTCAAACGCAGCAGTTTTCAAAAGAGCAAACTCAAAGCAAGATATTACTACGCCTCCACATTAAAAAAGCCTCAGACACTTGCTTTTTGTACCTAATTGAGGTCCCACAGCTCCGACTGCCTCTGATGTCTGACTTTAATTGTATGTCTGCTGGTCCCGCGTTCTAATCTTAAATGTCTTTTTTCGCAGTCTTTTGACAACCTCTCCGCGGACCCTGAGGGCTGCGTTACAGATAAATCTGTCTTTGACGGTAAGAGATTTTCTCCTCGGTTTCTGTACCTCTGAGCGAGGTGTGACATAAATGTTGGAAAATCCGACCTATTAGTTAAAGCGTTTGGTGGCTGTGTGCGGCCAGCCTGTGAGCCGTGTGATTTAGGCTCCTGGACTCGTGAATGCCTGACGTAGACCCGCCTTGAAACCTCAGTTTCCACCCCTGTTATTTCTGCTGCTTTTTTCATACAAGTTGCTAGTTTCACCACTCACTGTCTACATATCTGACATTCTTTGCCAGTTTAGGAGTATTTCCATGTGGGATGGGAAACCTATGAGGTTTCTATTAAATCTGATTAGGGTGGCCTGGAGAGGGGCATCGCAGTAAATAAAAAAAGTAACACTGTTGGACTATTTTAGCAGATTCCCAGCTCTTTCATATCGTCCCACACAGTCAACTTTAACCTCTGTGTATTTTTTTTTTATTTCCCTCCCACACACATCTGTTGGGATAGTAGAATTTAATCTGCTTTTATCCAACGGTTGCGGTTTGAACCACGCGATTGGATTCACTTGTGTCTCCTCCTCAGGCCCAGAGGTGCCGTTGTCACGGGAGGAAGAAGTTGACTTGACCCTGCTGAAGAATGACAGCGGGGTGGAGTCGGCTCTACTCTACGCCAAGGCCTGGTCCAGGTATCTCAAAGACCTCCTGTCCTGGATGGAGAAACGACTGGCAATGGGTAAGAGCAGAAGAAAGGATTGATATGTTTATGAATAAAATGATCATATTGATGATCATTACACTTAAAGTAGCGTAATTTTGGTGTAACATACTGTGTGCACCCTGTTTACAGCTTAAAACAACTATTATTGTTGTTATTATTATTATTATTGCTTTCTAAGTGTGACTTGATACTATAGTAACTAGATTTTTAGTTATTTATTTTGTACTAATAAAAGATATTGTCAGGAGTTCATATTATCAGGTCAAATATATTACAATTTTATTATAAATTGCGAGGTAACAATATTATTTTTTCTTTCAGATATTGAATATGCCAAATATTATGCAAAAATGGCCGAGTCTTCCAAAATGATCGCCAGTCAACGGGTACGATAGCAGCCTTTCTGTATGAAGTTTGTATGAAGCTGTTACTGAAAGTATCGTTTTGTTTCCTTAAGGATTACATGCCATTCAGTGACATCTACAATTCCACCTTCAAGAATGAGGCGGAGTACAGGCAGCTTCTCATTCAGACCGCCACGGCTCTCCAAACAAACAAATTCATGCAGGTGAGAGAGAGACACGTGCATTTAACCTGATTTCACTTCAGACCAGTTAAGCCAACCTCAAGGTGTTGGATACATTTCAGCAATTTGGTCAATGGCTGTCAATGAAGAAAGGGAGGGTGTGTACCGAAGGGTACAGTGGATTAGCGTGACTTTTACTAAAGGCAGATGCAAACTGTTCCAGCTGCGTCCCTTTTGCATCTTTAAGCGCACCGGCAACAACATTAATTACGTCTCTGCTCATATTTGATGGGTTTTTTTTGTCCTTCAAGCCGCTGCTGGTCCGTAAGAATGAACTCGACAAGTTGAGGAAAGACATCAAGGAGCAGTGGCAGAAGGAGCAAAAGAAAATGGTATGCTACCAGCCCAGTTAGTGATCTATATTATTCCATACAAACACTGTGAAGGAATGCTGTCCGCCCCAGAAAAGGCAGCATTCCACAGTAAATGTTACTGTTCTTGTAGACATGTTAGCAATCACTTGAGGTCAAATTAAAGTGAAAAGTCATAAGACGGCTTGGAAACAAAATGTGTTCTTAATGGATTTACCATATTTTTTTTTAAATTGCCTCTGCACATTTGCACGCGACCTCGTGTAAAAGGTCAATCAACCACTAAAATGCTGTTGTCAATCTGCATATTTTAACCACGTGGGCGATTCTGCTTTGATTTTGGGTTTTGGCAGCAAGAAGCAGAAGCAGCCTTGCGGAAAGCACGAGCGCTGAAGTCGCTGAGGAGAGAAGAGTATGAGAAGGCGCAGTCATCTACCAACCGCTCCCTGGAGGAGCAGTCCAATGCAGTCAACAAACAGCTGGAGAAGAAGAGGAGGCTGGAGGAGGAAGCTCTCCAGAAGGTCGGTGCTGCTGTGCTTGTTCATGTAAGGAGTAGCAGCGCAGATTTTTCATCCATACCTCACACAGTTGTGGGTGTCTGTTGCTTTGGACAGGCAGAGGAAGCCGAGGAGCAGTACCAGAGCTGCCTGGCTGACGCAGGCGTCAGGAAGATGGATCTGGCCAACGCCAAGAGCACCATCCTCGCACAGATCCGGAAGACGGTCTTTCAGTGCGACCTCACACTCAAGGCTGTGAGTCATTAACGCACATTAGCCGTTAGCAATCAGTTCAAGGAAATTAGGCCAAACGTTGAGGAGAGTGACAACAACCCGATCGTCTTTTTCTGATTTGTTTGTTTTAGGCGACGGTGAACTGGTTTCAGATGCAGCAGACTCAAGCTGTTTCACTCCTCACTCACTACCAGACCCTTACTGACACCGCCAAGTTGTACGAACCCGGTGAATGCTATGCCGATTTTGTCCGGAACCTGCCAAAAGATCTACACAAAGAGCCTTTGCACTCGGATTCCACCGCCACTGACAACACCAGGTACCAGCCTTCGTGTTTACTCTCGGCAACACATTTGTGTCCAGTGTTACGGTGGCGATTGGCGTTCAAAATCCGCACGCGGCCCTCCATTTGGCATCCTGTTGTTTTAACACAGTTCACATAGCCCTTATAATGAGTCCGCCTCAGGTTCGAGTTGGGTTTCACTTTTTCCCGGGTTAATTCCCAACATTTTTAAGAAGTCAGTCAAGAACAGTTTGTCTTTCAGTAAAGGGGAACAGTGAGTCAGAGTGGGAGGAAGCCAGAGAGGGAGAGAAACAAGGAGAGACAGAATACGTGTTGAATTTGTTGCCCTTCCTCAGGAAATATCTGTAGCACAGACTGAGTGCAGCAGGGGAGATTGTGAGCGTGAGATTTCTGCTCTCCATGAAACTCTTCTGAGATTGTGAGAGCACTGTCAGAAGCAGCTTCCTACACACACACACACATCCTCGCATTTCTACTTTTGCAGGGACACTCATAGCCAAAACCCTCACCATCCCAACTAGTCACTTTGCGAGTAAAATGAGGATGTGGTACCCATGTGAGGACACACACATTCTTCACCTTCAAGCACAACAAAATAAGCATTGATAACAAGGATCAGTGTGGGATTTATAAAACACAGATGTTAAAAAACGGGAAAATATCTTTATCTACCACTTAAGTTATTGTGATTCTAGCCGCTTGTTGGTGGCTTTTTTCAGTCTCTGTTCCTATTTCGTAGTCGTGGTTACTGAAGGGAGAACTAGAACGTTCTGGAATATTGGACCAAAGCATGTTTACGTTCACTTTGATAATTGAATCAGTGAGATTAAATATTAGATAATGCTTGTTGATAAAACACATAAAAATATACTAGAGAATCACAAGTTATGTGTAGGAAAAAAACCTCTGATGCCATCTATTCTGTTAAATATGATGATCACTAATTGAAACACAGTTGCCAAACACTTTAAGTTTCAGTTGGGTTTTTTTGTAAAAGCAAAACTCCAACAACGCCCAGAGAAGTTACGACCGCATCGCCGCTGATGATCAACAATCTGATTTCGAGCTCCGAGTCAATAAAATCATTTTTGGGGGGGAATTCATCACATATCAATGCTGTCTTTATTTCCCTCAGGTTCATGTTCAACAAAAGGTCAGTGGACAGCGCACATTCCTCCCACGGCAATCTGTCACAGACTTCCATCACCTCCTGCGACGTGCTCAGCGGCGACGGAGTGGACATTCCGCAACAACATCCTCCCGCCATCAGCAAGCAGAGGTCCAACAGCAGCGCCGACATTCAAGGTGCTTTTGTTCACAACCAAAATAGAATAGAATAAAATGTTTCTAGAGGTCCTAGCTTTTGTTTTTTCCCTCTCAGCGATCGGGTTGTGTGAATCATGGTTCTGTTACGAAAAAATCAAGTTAGCTTAACTTGTGTTTCTGTTACTCATCACAAGCATGTCTCTAAAAATAAGGTTGCTCAAAGTGTCAGTAAAGGGGAAACAAAGTCATTCTTTGGATATGATTTCTGCGTGTGTTTGACCTTTGGTCTGCATGTTGTCTTGTAGCTCTGAGAGGTCAGACCACGGCGAGGCCGTGGGCCTCTGGGAGTCAGGGGAGCCATGGTGGGATGTGCAGCGACTCGGAGAGCGCAGAGAACAGCAGTGAATCCAGGTCCATGGACTCCCCTACCGCCAGCCCAGGTAGGGGAATTTAACAGGACATTAGAATAAAAAATCCGCTCTGGTAAATCTCAGGGAATAAGTGGAGGGAACAGTACAGCTGGGCCCAGATCTATGTTTTTTTTAAACATATTTGAAGTAAGCTATTAATGGAAAAAGCTAGAGGAGGAAATGTTTTGGTTTGGATTCAACGTCACAACAAGGGTGCAGTCGAATGGGCTGTGGTTTAACTTCCTCATCGATCCAAACACTGCTCAGTTCTTTGCACACTTCCCCGTTGAGGTTAAACTGTTGGCAACATTGCTAAAAATCTTCCAAATAGTTGAAGATTGACCTGGATAGAGTCTGTTTTTGTTGTTGCGCTCATGCATGCTGCATACACTCAGGTGACTTCAAACGACGGTTGCCGAGGACTCCCTCCACTGGCACCATGTCTTCAGCCGATGACCTTGATGAGCGGGAGCCTCCATCGCCATCAGACAATGGTAAATGCTGCTTTCTTTTCAGACTTTATAACCGGCTGCAGTAACACTCCCCAGTGTGTGTTTGAGGACGGTTACAGGAGAAGCAATATAAAAATCTTTTTCTTTTTTTTAAAAAAAAAGCCCTTCCTCGGTGGTTTTGCTTACATCAAATGTTTTTACGCTCGCTGGAGCTGCACAGTGTGAGATCTTGTTGGTTTTGGCTTCAGCTCACACTTCCTGTATCAACAGTGAGCTGGCCCGCTCATTGTGTATGCAAGCACTGATCTGCTTTTCAAACTCTTACAGTCGATACTGTCTCAGATGAAATGTGACGCGTTTTGAGCACAATGGCCACGAACTTAAGGACAAAAGTCAATCTTAGAATTCTACTTTGATTTTTCAGGTCTGGCAGAAATGGTCACAGAGACGGCGAGCTCTCCCGGTCCCTTCCGAAACGCTCAGATGTCCAAAGCTGCTTTGACTCATAAGCTGAGGAAGCTACGAGCTCCGTCGAAGTGCAGGGAGTGCGACAGCCTGGTGGTGTTCCAAGGAGCTGAATGCGGAGAGGTGCGGAGCAGATGGGAAATGCTGTTTTGTGACTCTTTAGAGTGGGTAAAAGGGGCAAACAGTGACCTTGCTGTCAAGTTTTTAGTTATATAAGTATCAAAAGTATGGTGCTGAGACGTTGGTGCACTCGGGGCTGTGAGACTTTATCAATCGCTGTTTCATCAAAGCTGGACTCGCATCAAACGGTCGCCATCTCTTGTTTTCAACAGTGCTCCTTGGCCTGCCATAAGAAGTGTCTGGAGACACTGGCGATCCAGTGTGGTCATAAAAAGCTTCAGGGCAGACTTCAGCTGTTTGGGATCGACTTTGCTCAGGCAGTACGGAACAGCCCCGACGGCATCCCTTTTATCATCAAGAAGTGCACATCAGAGATCGAGAGCCGAGCTCTTAACATCAAGGTAAACCGCACACGGTGGAATTGATGCAATGAGCTCACTTGTATCCCACCACTATTGGGATTTTTGATTTATCCGACGTATGGCCTGAAATTTGCCTGACGTGTTTTGATCTTAGGGGATCTATCGTGTAAATGGCGCCAAATCTCGTGTGGAGAAGCTTTGCCAAGCCTTTGAAAATGGGAAGGACTTGGTTGAACTGTCGGACCATTCACCTCATGACATCTGCAACGTCCTAAAACTCTACCTCAGACAGGTTGGTCTTACGTGCTTAAATATTCTGAGTTTGAGCAAGGTCAGAATCAGATGTCCTGCGGTATTTAGTGTTGCGCTGCTTCAAATCTTTGTAATAAAAGTGTGTTTTTACTGGTACTTCCGACTGACCCTTCCTGCCCATTTACAGTTACCAGAACCGCTGATCCTGTATCGATGCTACAACGACTTAATCGGCTTGGCCAAGGAGTGCCAGCAAGCGAACGTGGAGGAGGCTGTTAGACTTCAAAATAACCCAGCAGGCGACAGTCTGGGGCCAAACGTCCAGCTTAACAAAGTCATATTGAAGATCCGAGACTTTCTCCGGCAGCTGCCTACAGCCAACTACAGGACTCTGCGGTTCCTTATAGCGCACCTGCACAGGTAACGCCAAGAACTCCAGTGGAACGATTCCATTCTGTCCCTGTCTGCAATGATATGCTAGCGTCCTCAAAACACACAGAAGGAAACATATAGTTTCCTTTTAAGTGAGGAACAAATACAAGCACTATTTTTAAATAGGTCTTATATTTGTATATGACAATGTGACAAAACGCGTTAGTGTCGCCATTTCGACTAAGAGTGTCTTTAATGGACGTCCTTCAGAGTGACGGAGCAAGCAGAGGAGAACAAGATGACTGCGAGCAACCTGGGGATTATCTTTGGTCCCACGCTGATCAAACCACGAGGGAGAGACGCTGAGGTGTCCCTCTCCTCCCTGGTGGACTACCCCTACCAGGCCCTGATAGTGGAGCAGCTCGTGCGCCACTTTCAAACAGTGTTTGACATCTCGCTCCTGCCTGGCTCTGACATCGCGGCGCCAGATCAGGCATCCCCCCGGCTCACGCCCCAGGAGAAGATTCAGAGGCTCAATAGACACTCTGGCTCCATGACGGACATTAAAGAGGTGAGACTAGAGTGAGTGGGGTGACTAGGCGGAAGATTAAAATGTTCCCAAAGTTGGAACAATGTCATGTTTTCGTATTCCTGCTGCAGGGTTCTGTTATGGTGTTCAGCTATTATTTAATCAGGTTTAAAAGCAAAATTCTAGACATTTAAGGGAAGTTTGATTCCTCTACAGGAATCTTAAATCTGAAGAACTTTAATGCTGAATAGTGAACCAGTCTTATATAAATGCAGATTCAAAATTTATAGTCCATATAATTACACCACAAAGAGGAAATTGGTGATATTTAATAAATATTTTCTTTTTTTTTTACGTCTTTCAGAGTACCAAAGTGTACAAAAGATATTCCTCTGTTATCCCGTCCTCACATATTCTGAATGAGGTCCACGAGGTCCAGCCGGGAACAAACAGGACAGAGGTCTCAGATGTGGACAGACTCGACGGAAACCAAAGTGGAGGAGATGGGAGGAGAGCGTTCAGTCGTGCCGGCCATATCAGTGCGGCATCAAAGGTCCAGCTGCGCGCCCAGCGAACTGGGCAAAGTTCTCGGCCAATCAGCATGCCGCCTGTGCCGATGGGCGAGAGGATTAGCCGCTATCCCGACACCAGCAGCACGGAGCTGGACCCCGTCTCTGAAACCATACAGGAGACACCTGAAATGGAAAAGGCTCGCGTTGGCGGCTCGTCAAGGGTCAGCACCTACTACATCACGCCGTTCATTGACACACAGACGATGCAACGGAGAACGTGGGACAAGAAATACAAGCACTATGACATTACACCCAGAACTGCTATGATTGTAGCTAACCTGCCAGCGACCAGCTGTGGAACACAACCAGTAAAGTCACCAGTGCCTCTTCCTGTTAGCCCAATCTTAAACTCCGCGGATGAGCTTCCCGCGACCACCAGCATCATCAGCTCCAGCTCCAACACGGCGTCGCCCCCGCCCATCTGGACTAAAGGAGAAAACGGGAGCGGCTCATTCAAGGAGTCCAGAAGTTCTTCTGATGTTCCACTAATACTCAGGCAGCCAAGGACTCTGCAGCCACCTCCTGGAACGTTCTACAAGCCGCCTGCCTCTACCACCAGCAGGACCAAGACACTCCCAACCTGGACTACCACCGTGACCAGCACCAGCACCGTCTCCCCCACCAATATCGCCTCCTCTCCCTCCACCACTAAACCGGCCGAGCTCGTCTCGCCGTCCCCTTCACTGACGAGCCCCCCACAGACGCGGCTCCAGACACAGGACTCCACCGACAGCGCCATCGACCCCGGGGTCTCAACCTCCTCCACCATGTCGCCACCCCAGTCTCCACCCCCGAGCAGCCCTGAAGATCTGAGCCCCGGCGAGATTAAACCCGTCTACCAGAGACTGCGATCGCGGCGGCTGCAGGAGCTTGAACAGAGAGAGGCGCATTTTGTCTGACACCAAACAAAGGATTAAAAATCAAAGGATTATCTTTAAATGTTGATGTATCTGTGCCATAGTGTATAAAACAGATGGTTTTGTTATACAACCTCAACATGGGAGTTAAAATATATGCCTGTGAAAATAAGCCAGAAAGTGTTATATCTACTAATATATTATATTTTACATGTTCAAGTCAAAGTGTCTCCCAATCATTCAGAACAAGCTAAAGTTCTTTTATTCCATGCTATTCCAAGTTGGAACTGTTCAATTCGCTGTCAGCGGCTGTTGCCACGCCAACCGTCTCCAGAATTGGACCCTCCTCGTCCTCCTCGTTAATGATTTGTTTTTAAATCATTTGACTCTACCAAACAGTGCACTTAACGACACGATGCCTTCAATGTTCGTCAATGTTCGTGTTTTGTTCCGCCTGGAACAGACGAGTTCTTTTTGTATGAGCTTTTCAGTTTTTAACAAGTTTGTGATTTTTATGTTTTTAAGTGCATTATAGTGCGATTGGTACATCTCTTTCTGTAAAAACTATCTTTGTTATATCATTCATACGCACTGCATGATTGTCTTATCAACTTTGTCTTATTGTATAAAGTGACTCTTAAAGACAAAGGACATTCAAACTGGCTGCAAATTAAAGATGTACTTTAAATTCTCCTCATGTTTTAAATGTTGGTTGTTTCTGTTTTAACACTCTGAGCGAGACACACCAGCCCGGGATCGGGCTTCGTTTTGCTCTTTCAAACAAGTGGTTTGATGGTCAGATCTGATCTTCAGAGCATTTAAACTGAAATCTTGCCTCAAATCCACCGAGTGTATCCTGATAAAATCATGTCTTTGTTCAGACAGCTTAAATAAGTCATTATAACTGCGGCCCAGCGGGGTTTAGCCTTGCCCGGCTGTTATTTTTAAATTGAGATGCATCCGCCGTGCGCATACTTCGCCGCCTGCGTGCACGGCTTCCTTTGTGCAGCTGTCAAGCCTTCACATTCTCCTCACCTAATTACCTGTGTGACCTGCTCCGCCCTGCCGAGCTGCTCACAGGAGTGACTCGTTGCAGACGCAGGTGACACAAAAGCCACAAACAACCCTGCCAGCCGTGTCCGACTGCGACTGATTTATCAGACGCTCCGAGCGCGGAGATCAATCGTTCTGACGGCAGGTGTGAATCCTGCCGGCAAGCGCTCAGGCTGCCCAAGTCACATGCACTGTCCCCCTAATTCTTCCTCAAAATGGATGGCTGTTGTCTTTTTTCTGCCTGCCCATGTTGAGCTGGGAGATTAGAGCAATCAGATTAGGAGTGCTGCTGACCTGCAGACAGAGGAGAGAGAGTGTGGGCAGCTAGGAGCCACACAGAGCTCCTCTTCCTCAGCTTAATGTTTTCTATCACCTCGGCTCTCCCTAGATGTCCTACGACTGTTGTATCCTTCCCAAACAGGTAAGCTTCAAACCTCAAGGGTTTGTTGACAAAATATGCAGCATGTGCCAGGTATGTGCTTGTTAATTAATGTTTTTAGATTGCCTAATTCAGCCAGAGTGCAAAAATAGACCTCTAAGTAGATGTTTTGAGGCTCTGCTTGTCTTTTTCCTGTGGAGACGCGTTTGCCACAAATTTGCTGTGGGACACCGGCGACCTTTTCCGAGGTGTAATTGCCTTTTGGGTAATAAGGTGCTTTCAGATGACTCACATGTAATATCAGCCTATCACCTAGCCCATTTTCAGTTCCACTCTCCATTATGTCTTTTTTTTTTCTGTAGAGGTTTTATATCTTACGGTAATCTGTTGGACATGTCCCTCAAAATTACTCTTTTTGTTCAACATTGTCTGAGCATAAACCTTTTGGAATGAGCTTGTATCCACACGCGTGCACAAGTACAACTTAATACACATGAAACATCCTCTCCCGCTCGTTTGCTGTATTTAAGGATGCCTTCGGTCGTCACATGACGGACACGGACCAAAACAAACGGTCTTTCCACACCTGTAGACCAGAGATTCTCGTCTTCCAGCTCATCGCTCTTGATATTCTTCCCGCAGGTTTGTCACAGTCTCATGACCCCTTCCAGGGGTGACGCCACGGAGCCATGAAGACAGGTTCCCAAGTCCGTCTTTTACTGTGGAAGAACTGGACTCTGCGGAAGAGGCAGAAGGTATTCTCGTTAGGATGGAGTCATTAGTAGGCATTGTTTTTTGCCGTGTTGGACTGATCCCTTCCTTGTCCAGGGGCGTTTCTTTGTTGAGATCTTCTGGCCATTGCTGCTGTTCAGCGGTCTGGTGTGGCTCCGGAAGGCCAACCCACTGTACCAACAACATGAGTGTAGGAAAACTCATTGCTTCAATCCTCTTTTCTTCACTCTTTTCTTCTTAACGTAAAAGAAACTGCTTTGTTCAGGTCATTTCCCCAACAAGGCGATGCCCTCTGCAGGAATTCTGCCCTGGCTCCAGGGCATCTTCTGCAATGCCCACAATCCCTGCTTCAGATACCCGACCAGAGGAGAGGCGCCGGGATTTGTGTCCAACTACCACGACTCTGTGTAAGCCCGATCCTCTGTCGTTTTCATCGCAACAAAGTCTGCCACGCGCTCAAGTCTGCGTTGGTGTTTTAGGCTGGCGAGGTTTTACGTGGACGCCCAAGAACTCCTGCTCAATGAGGCTGAGGTCCAGAAGCTCAGTCGCGTCTGGGACGATGCGTCGTCCTTCTCGGACTTCATGGAAACTCTACGAATTACTCCATATGTTATGTCAGGTAAAAGCAGCACTCCAGAAAACCCAAAATCTAGTATTTTGTGTGTTGTTAATTGTTATAAAGCGAGGAAATAAGTTTAAAAAAATAAGGTGAATGCTGTTTTAATTGCACATTTTTACTCTAATGCTCTGAAGCAGAAGGTCAAGAAAATCTTATTAATATCACGGACTAGATTTTTATTAGTGTAAGCTGTAAATTTCCAAACAGAGGTGTCCCTTTTCAGCAATGACAATAGATGTGTGTAGAGCAGCATTACTGGAAGAGGGCTGACTATGACTTGCTCTCATCTTTTGATGAATAAACTTCCTTTTGCGTGATGATTCCCTGAGGTTTAAGCTCTGTGCCAATCATCCGGCTTGTGAATCATCTTTTTATGGGTTTTAACCCCCGTGTACCTCTGAGCTGGCTTTTTGTTTTTCTTGAAGGCCGCGGGCTGAAGATAGGTGACATTCTGAAGGACGATGAGGTTCTCACCGCCTTTCTTCTGCGAGACGCGGAGCTCTCTGATTCTGTAGTCTTCCAGCTCATCAATGCCAAAATTCGACTCGAACAGGTGACGTTTGCGAGAGTCGCAGCCAACGTAGACGCTACCATTTATCTTCTTCAGCGCTTTGATTTTACGGTTCTTTGAAACATATCAGTTCTGTACCTCCCCCCCTGCATATTCTTTAGTTCGCCTTTGGTATCCCGGACCTTCAACTGAAAGACATAGCCTGCAGCCAGGCCTTGCTTGAAAGATTCATCATTTTTCCCAGCCGCATGGGCCTCCACGGGGTCCGCAACGCAATGTGCGCTATGAGTCAGCAAAGGTTGCAAAAGATCGAGGACGTTTTGTACGCCAACCTGGACTTCTTCAAAATCTTCAAACTGGTGAGTTTTTGCACAAACTGCAGCAGTGGTGCATAAAAGTGTGAACTGACATTCATATGCTCTAAATTTGTCAGCTTTGTTTTATTATTTATTGGGGATAAAGTGGCTCCTAATGCATTGTTTCTTGCTATCCTTTCTCATAACAAAGGTCAGTGGCTTTTTCTCGGAAATGCCTTTTTTTTTCTTCTGCCGTGTTCGTCATTATTTCCACTGAGAGATCCTCGGGCTGCTTTTGTTGAAAACTCCTCTGCCTCTTCCTTTTCCAGCAGCGAAGGCCAGGCGTATTGTCTCTTTTCACAGAACCGACAATTACGTGGGAGTGATTGGATTCACTTTATTTAACAACCCGACTGTAGAACTGTCAAAGATGGCAGCCGCCCAGTAGTCAGGATTTCATGGAGTTCGGGCTCATTTTTCTCCGTTACGCTAACCCAACGTGTAAACACTTTTATCCTTCATAATTGATTATTTGGCTTTTGAAAGTTAAAGAACCGATCACATACGCAATGTTGCACATATGCTTGTTTGGTTCACAATTTCTTGAAGCCTTTATCCAGAGTATTTAAAACACATTAATTTGGCAGAAACTAAGTGTTAAATTAGTATTTTCAGCACTTTAGCTTGAAGGCATGAATGTCACTGGTTTGAATCTCACTGGGACAAGGAGATTTTCTGCATGGGTTCTCGCAGGGTCCTCTGGGTTCCTCCTGCTGTCAGACAAGTATCTGGGGGAACAGGTGAATTGGTGAAGCTAAATTGACCACAGGTGTGATTGTGAGTGCAACGCTAAGGGCGTGAGTGGTAAATGATGGATGGATGGAGGTTGAATGCAGATGACTCAGTCTCTGTTCCTCTCTTTATCTGGTTCTGTGACCCAGGGGCAACAATTTCAGCTGGGCTACCTTCTCCAGGGTTGCTAGGGAGAAGGCTGCCAAGGCTAGATATGACATATAATCTCCTCTGCACCACTCTGGTTCTCATCCATCTTCCAAAAAACAACAGAAATCCAGGAGCCCTGAAATGAAGCATTTAGTTTCTATGACTTGGAGGAGAACCTAAACCAGTATCCTGACTGACTATTCCAGAACCAAACGAGCATGTTCATAAACCAAACCAAAGCTTCCAGGGACTCAGCACCTTGCTCAGGGACACTGAGCAAGGAGAGACATCATCCGCAGGGGCCCAGGATCAAACCAGGGAACTTTGTATCACTAGATCAGGGGTGTCCAGACCCAGTCATGGAGTCATCAGGGTTTTTTCACCAAGGAAAGTGGGACCCCCAGGTGAACTCCTAGTTAGATTGACACCCTCCAATCACTCAGTCCATTCTTTTCCAACTTCAACCCAACTTCATCCTCACTCGACCACAAGCCGCTCTGGGCTGAAGGGCCACTGTTGAAAGACGCCATTGGGCCTTTGTCACCCACAGACAGCAGGGACGGGATCCTAAGGGAACCTTTCACTGAGAGTTCTACCCACAGAACTTCTGAAGAGAACTGGTACGAAAGTCAGGAGTCTGACGCTCAGTGCAGGAAAAAACCCCCAGCACACCCACACAGTGAATTCCTTTGATTTAACTTTTGAATAATCGGATTTAGCAGGTCCTTCTCAGAGTAGCCACATTATGCAGTCACTCACAACTGTTTCTAGTAATCTGTCACTCTTTTTTCTGTAGAGCTGATTGAATAATTTCAGCTTCCCGTTTACACCTTTCAGCCTATCAAAGCTGAGAGCTGGTGGAACATGAGTCAAATAGTTTCACAAAACTAAAAGGAAATAGGACTACAGTCATAGGAGTCTGACAACCATATTTGTACGTTCACAACTTTCTCCAGACAACCTGTACTTTTCTCTGCATGGTTTCAGGTTCAACCCGAGTGAGTCAGGCTGCCAGTAGGTATTATCCATGTTGGCCTTATTTTTTAATGGGCTTAGTGAAGCCCCGCCCACTGCCTGAGAGGGATTCCATAATACCCAATTGTGCGTCTTATATCAATACATTACCAACATGCACCAGTCTAAAGGTCAAAGTTTTGATGTCCTTTGGGCCATTTCCTCATCACTGTTTTGTGTAGGGTTTCTTAAAGATAAACAGAACTACCAACTGTCAGAGGTGCTAAATAATAGTTGAACTTGTGTTAGCATTTAGTGAGAGATTCAGTATCCACAGCTTACATTTCAGTGTACTTAAATGAGATTTAAAACCTGAGGTGCTCTATTTTTATCCCGTCCTAACAGAAACATTGTGTCAGATACGACCATTAAAATAGAATTCACGGAATTCTTTAGACAAAT
Source organism: Takifugu flavidus (assembly GCF_003711565.1). Lineage (NCBI taxonomy): Eukaryota > Metazoa > Chordata > Actinopteri > Tetraodontiformes > Tetraodontidae > Takifugu > Takifugu flavidus. Next base: position 12,009,459 of record NC_079534.1, on the reverse strand, counting down.
GATGACCGAGGCTGAACAATAAAGCCTCCACTTTTTGAAAACAACACCAAGACAATACGTCAAGTGTTGCAACTGTTTTGCAACTCTATTGTTCTGAAAATTATACACCTGAAACATGTTTGGGGCAGTTGGGACGTTCTTGGGAACAGAGGAGGGCAGTCTGAGGTCTTTGTACATTTCTCATTTTCCTCTTATTCTCCAAATGAATTCTTTGAATATTATGGACAATAAAACCACCAAATAAAGAGCTCAATGTCAGTATGCTTATGTCATCTGTTGACAGTGTTGTGGTCATTGGCACGACTCCCCTCGTGCTGTTTAAATAAACAAGTGTATCTAAAGTACACCTCAACTCGTATGAGCATTACAGAGGCACTGTTAACTGTGGTGAGGAGCTCATTACCACAGTGACCTCAGCTAGCTACTACCCGTCCACCCTTCCTATTCCCTCGCTTTCGCTTTTCCCCTGCGCCGCCTCCCCCTTTCCTTCGTTCATTGAAATGCAAGTATCAGGAATGCGAGAGGAAGGATATAGCATGTGCATGTTGGCCCTCAGCATTTAGCAGTGGCCCTTGTTAATGGTTTCCCAACAATGCAGGATTGAAGTATTGAAAAGTTCATGGAATTCAAGCGTCACGCCGGTTTTCCATGAGAAGAACTCTGGAATTAGAACTGTTTTTAAGGCACTGTATGGTAACATTTATTGAGATATGTCAGCAGATGTGATTACAAAAGAGCAAGGCTTGTAAAAGAACAACAGCTTTAAAAAAAAAATAAATCTTTTATTCCACTTTATAAAAGCTGTATTAACACTGTTGAGCTTCTTGTGTTTCTCATCCCTCCAGATGCCTCAGGTGTTAAACCAAAACTCCCAGGGGATTGACCTGCACTACTGGGGACAGGCCCTGAAGGCCTTATCAGAAAAGATCCAACTCGTAAGTGATCCCAAATCCACTGAGCCTTGTCGGCTCCCTTCTGCTCCCTGTTCCTCCAGAGTCACCTTTATTTTTAGCCTCGCAGGAAATTCGCCTTTTCCGTTGTTCCCTGTTAGCAAATCGGTCACGGAACACGAGTGTTGCTTCAACAATATAAAGTTCACGCGACGCGTGTGCGTTAACCTACATGTGTACAGTCGAGGCACTGACACATATTTGGAGGTTTACGTCAGTGATTGGCATGTGCACACATTCATAAATATGGGCAAGCATGTGATATTTTAACCTTAATTTTGGTTTTGTGGCTTCCCCGAATGAATATGTGAAGCAGTTTTTCTGTGACTGCCGGAAATTATGATATTAATGTGTTTGCAATGTGGAAGTGATTAAATGAATTCAAATCTATACTGGATGTTCTCTTACAAATTCTCATTTAAATGTCAACTTTTTGCACATCTAACTTAAATAACTTCAGCCCCCTCATGACTAAAATCTGTTGCTAGAAGCTCAGCTGTGAGCTAATATGGGCTAATGCTTGCCACTTTAAGATAAAGCTGCCACATATACTCTGGCAGCTATTTTTTGAGACGCTGTTTTTAGGTTGTTTGGATATTTTAAGGTTTTACTAAAGTCAACTGTGGTCGATCTTAGTCTAGAATAGATTGCTGAATACATGTAGCGTGTCATTTTCTTCAGAGAAACACGGACATAAAAGATAAAAATGAGGATGATCTGACAAAACAACAGCAGAACCAGAGGAAATATTGCATAATGTAGCATAATACAATTAAAACAAGTGTGTAAAACACTACGAATCCGCTCCCGTACACACATTTGAACAATTTAGTGATACTTATCCAGTTGCTGTATTAACCATAGATAAGACTTCAGGTGTGTGTTCACAATGAAAAAAACATGAAAAAAACGTGCGTGTGCATTTGAGCACGTTCACTCTTTCTCCTGTGGGGTGTTGCAACCCATCTTCACCATAGCCTGGCTGTGGAAGACAGGGGGATGGGGGCAGAGGATTGGATGAGGGGGGGCAGAAAGACATTCCTTGGAGGTGACACATCCTGTAGGTGGGACGGTGGTGCGACTGTGGTGACAGAGAGGCGAGCCAAATGCTCTCATTACCCGTCTCCCCTTCCTCTGAGTTTAGTGAGGGAGAAATCATAAATGAGAGCGGGAGGAAAAGGGAGTGCAGGCAACACGAATCAGGGGCGTGTGTAAGCATGTGCACGTTGACGAGATTTAACTTCATGCGCTGGTCATAAATGTGAGATGGACACTGATACCTTTGGGTTGCAGTCTCCATTTAAAGCCCCATTCCGTTCTTTCTAAACCCCCCATTTCTCAGATTTAAGACCATTTTAAACTTTAATGTAAACAGCGGGGGGCTGCTGATTGCCCGATGCAGGAAGCGAGAAGCAGACGACGTGCCCTGTTTTTGCTCCATCAATAGGAGGATATTTAGTCCTCTCTGAATATGCTCGCCCAACAACATCCAACATCTTTGCTTATCCTTCAGCTATTGTTTTCTGGGGAAGGTTTATGCTGTGCAATTCACAGACCAACAGAGAGGTAAACATGGCTTTCTAGCAAATAATCACCTGATTGAGCTCAGATTCAACCAGAATCTTGACTTCTGGGTTAATATGTCTGACAGGTTGAGGAATCCTAACCCGGCCTGCTGTTTTATGTTACAGCTGATGCAGCGGGACAGCTCTCAGGAGCTCCTGAGGGTGGTCTCCTCCCTGTTTCAAGCTGGGGGACCCCCCACGTTCACTCAACTGCTGTCCAGCGTGTCCAGCCTCTTCTGTGGATACCCAGAGGGAGGGGGCTCCAGAGTACTGTCCTTCAACTGGTATGAGGACAACAACTACAAGGTGTTCTTGGGCGTCAACGGCACCAAGAGCCACAGCTACGTTTACGACAAGTCCACCAGTGAGTGATGAATTCTATTACTTTGGTAACATTCGAATAAATACTCACAACCAAAAGCTAACAAAGCTTTCCATTCTGAAATGTTGTCAGTAAAAGGTTTTTACACAGCCAAAATCTGATTCAACCCTTTAAAAACACCTCAGAATGTATTGACTTTGGATCAGCTGGGTATTGTAGTCCAACGAGGGTTTGGTGTGATTCAAACCAGTAGCCCCTCCCCTTTCTTAGAACTACAAACATGGCTGGATTTACAAAAAAGTCAATTATTTCTTTTTTTCAGACTTGTTTTGTGAACATTAGAGTCTAAAATATAAATATCAAAAGAAACACTGCAATCTTTTTTATTAGCTTTTTATAGCAGATAATTATGCATGTAGTTTTTAGAATTGTGGCCAGGTCTGTAGGGCTTAAAGGTTACAGTTCAAAGGTCATGAGTGGGGTCCACCTCACTTGGTTTTTGCCTGTGATTTCACAGTGAAACGGCTGCCCTGATACACATCTATATGTTTTCAGCATGCTGATTCTGATTGGGTAAAGATTTGACCTGTTATGCACAAACATCTCAGTCCAAAGAGACCGCCATCTATCCAGAACCAACCTTTGGTTCTGGATCACACATGGGTCACACATGTCCTTGCACTCAGAAGAAAGATGCAGAAACCTCAGTGCAGTCTGAAATTGTGGTCTGTGGTTGTATAACAAACAAAGAAGGTCTGACTTTTAACCTCAAGATGTTATTTATTATTTAGGCCTTTTTTCTGCAAATTGAACTGCTGCTTTATAGAAAATGGAGGCATTTTCCAGAAAAGACCCAGAGGACTCAGACTTGGATGCATAAAAATGATGAAGAAATGAGTAAATCAGAATAAACATTCCTGGATGCTGACGCTTCTGCCCTAAACCGGAGAACTGAAGAAGTCAGGAGACAAAAAAAGTGGATAAGAAGCAGATTTGAGCGCGTTTGGAGAAAGCACTTTGTCTCTTGTTCTTTTCTTTTTAAATTTTGCACTAATCTTCCTGTGTCATTTGTCATTGAAGCCCCCTTCTGCAATGACCTGATGCAAACCCTGGAGTCCAACCCAGTAACAAAAATTGTGTGGAATTCAGTCAAGCCCCTGCTGATGGGAAAGATCCTGTACACCCCCAACTCCCCCGCCGTCCACAAGATATTAAAGAGCGTAAGAGAGACCACCTCCAGCATGACCCCCTAACCTCTTCAGCCTCGCTTTTTCCTCCTATTTTCCATGTTTTGCCCCCCCGGCATCTGTTTTCATGCATCTAAATCTCCTCCCCTCTTAAGAATGTGTTGACGTTGCTAAGCTGAGTGGGGGGATAATTGATCACAGCATGGGGGGAGGGAGGAAGAGGAGAAATAATTAAGAAGATGGATCTGAGGGTGCAGATATGAATGTTTTGCAGCTTATCAAAACTCTAAAGGCTCATGAACTATGACCCCCAGTCATGTCACCAGCATTGACTGTGTGTGTGTGTGTGTGTGTGTGTGTGTGTGTGTGTGTAGGCCAACACTACATTTGAAGAGTTGGAGAGGTTGAAAAACATGGCCAAGGCCTGGGAGGAGCTGGGACCTCAGCTTTGGGCTTTCTTCCACAATAGTGTCCAGATCAACATGATCAGGGTACTTTGATAAAATAAACACATTTATGTTTTCTTTAGCATAAATTGTTATTGTGTTGATCCATTGGTACCTGTTATGCTCTACATATATAGAACCCATCACTGTTAAATCTGTTTCTAGACTGTTGACATCTCAATAGTCCTTCCCGTCTCACTGCAGGACACCCTGAGGAACCCAACAGTGAGACATTTTATGGACAACAGTTTGGCGGACGCCAACCTCACCACCAATAACATCCTTAACTTCCTGTACACCGGCCCAGATGAGTGGAGGGAGCCCGGCATGCCCAGATTTGACTGGAGGAATATTTTTAACGTGGCTGACCAACTGCTGCGCGTGTTCAACCAGTTCGGGGAGGTGAGAAACATCACAGAATGCCAACAGGAACGCGTCTCCAAGGATTGCCAGACATTCCCAGGATGCAGCGCAGGGGGTCTTTGTTGTGGCCACTCTTGGCTCTTCAGACAGGTGCATCAGTCTTGCAGGTCTGCTCCCTGGAGGTTGCAACAAGGCCTCTTTTTGAAACTGAGCAGACCACTTAGCACCACCATAAAGCCCCCCCCCATCCAGCAGGCTGAAAGGTGAAAGAACAAACCTCCTGCCAGACGCTTCCTTTGCCTCCATTGTGAAACCGGTGATAAAGTGAAGAGTAGGTGGGAGTGAGTCAACCCCCCACTATGAGCTCATTGCTGTTTTAGTGTAATGGCGCCCCCCCCCAAGCTCCCGCGTCTGTGACATGAAAGAGGGGCAAATCACTCCATGCATCCTTCATGCCTTCCCTGCCCCTTATGGGTGATCTAAAGGGGGCAGGGGGTGGAGGAAGCCCTATCAGTACAGGCAACTGAATCTGTCCTTTGTCCCGTGGTTCAGCATCGAGAACCTTCACAGAACCAACAAACAAACCCGGCAGTTCAGCCAATTAGATATAGCTGTCAGCTAGTATCGGGCCAGAGGGGGCGTACTGCAGCCAGCATTAGGTGCTTCCACTCTGTCAGGGGTATGTTTCTCACACCGAGCACCCATAGAAAACAGGGAGGGTCGTTCTCCACGGCCCATCTTTGGCGGCACATGATTGTGCTGTGAATGTATGGTCCCATTAAGATGAATAGGAAGTGGGCTCTCATCTTTCTTCGAGTGCTCCCGGGCCATTGTACAGTACGGTGAATGGAGACATTAGGCACGCTGCGCTGAAGAGTGCATGTAGCAGAGAGGCTGTGTAGGATGGCGACGGATGTTACATGGCGACGGATCGCGTGAAAGCTCCCGGAACACAAACGCTCCAGTGTTGCTGACGTTGAGATGCATGTTCTGTGTGAATGCCTGCTTCTCTTCATGTACGGGCGCTAGCAAAAAAAAGCCCCATAAAAATCAAGTGTATGACGCTATTAGCTGTAGATTTAGTCCATTTGGAGCAACGTGCATGTTTTATTACACATTCCTATAAGTGTATTCCTCTATAAAACCTGCATAAACTGCGACCTCATGGACCATTATGCTGCTCCATATCTCTCCAGACTATCATAACCTGCCATCAGTAACCATTCACGCACAAAAGTGAGGTCCGGTTTAGTTAAGACACATTCATTATGGCGTCCCGGACCATATATAAGTATCTACAAATGTTGTTTCCCTCAAAGATCCGGAGCTCTCTCTTCTCCCGTTGTAGTGTCTCGACCTGGATAAGTTTGCAGCGTTCACGGACGAGTCGCAGATGACCCACCAGGCCTTGCACCTGCTGGAGAAGAACAAGTTTTGGGCTGGGCTCGTCTTCGCTGACATGTATCCCTGGACCACGAGTGTGCCGCCGCATGTTAAGTACAAGATCCGCATGGACATCGATGCGGTGGAGCGCACCAACAAGATAAAGGACAGGTGAGTGTTGACTGTAAAAGGTGGGATGGATTTTACTATATGGAGACGTTCCAGTAAAAGCTACATTTCTTTAAGGACCCTGTGAATGTTTTTCTAATGTATATTGACACGTGCGCGTACGGCTGAAATACACCAACAACTCTCCCTGCCATCAGTTTGTTCAGCGTTACCATATTAACCAGGTCATTTATACAGATTTGTCACCTTTACAGAGGAGCAAAAGCAGAACCTGCCTGTTTGTTTTCTGGAATCTCTCTGTGGTTCCGTGTTAACAAGATGCTCATCCTTTCAATCATGCATGTGAGCCCTTCTCGTGCACATTTTTTCTCTCCTTTGTTCTCCCGTTCATAAACAGATCAATAGCCCTGTGGGTGAACAAGCAGTGTTAGCTGCTTATGCTGCAACAGCAGGCGGTGGTAGACGCAGTGGGAGCTGGACCTTTCCACAATTGAATAATCCAATTATCTGAGCACTTATCGTCTTATGTAAAAGCGTCGCACATGAGATTTGTCCGCCTTCATAGACCTTTTAGTTTGGATTTTCTGACTACTGTCAATGGATTCCTGCGCGAGTCACTGTGTTAACCAATGGCCTGCCTCAGGTACTGGGACCCCGGCCCAAGAGCAGACCCCATGGAGGACCAGAGGTACATCTGGGGAGGCTTTGCCTACCTGCAGGACATGATCGAGCACGGCATTGTCAAGCTTCACACGGGCAACGACTGGCCGCTCGGGGTGTACGTGCAGCAGATGCCGTATCCCTGCTACGTAGATGACCTGTGAGCAGATCAACATTAAAACTGTTTGTTTGTTAGCAAACAGTATGATCAGCAAGAACACCCATATCACAACATTAAGAGGTTCCTCAGTGCTCAGCCTGGCCTTCCTCCCTATCTTTCCCTGCAGCTTCATGATCACGCTGAACCGCTGCTTCCCCCTCTTCATGGTGCTGGCCTGGGTCTACTCTGTGTCCATGACTGTGAAAGGCATCGTGCTGGAGAAGGAGCTACGCCTCAAGGAGACCCTCAAAGCCATGGGGGTGGGCAACGGAGTGATTTGGTCCACCAATTTCATCGACAGCTTCGTCATGATGACGGCGAGCACGGTGCTGCTCACGTCCATCGTCATGGTGAGAGGGGGATGGAATGCGAGAATGTCATCACGAGCGAGGACGTTTATTTGTGTGTGTACTTATGTGTCGTGATGTGTCTTCTTGCTTTTAATTGTTGGCTCTGGTAGATGTAACGGCGCCCTCTAGTGGAAGACCTGGGAGAGCTTCCTTTGCTTTGTTGGCCCTGTTTATATGAAAACAGAACCTTGATAAAACCCTCACAGCATGTGCATCTTTTCTTTCCTGACAGTGTGGGAAGGTGCTGAATTACAGCGACCCCTTGCTCGTCTTCTTTTTCCTGCTGACTTTCACCATGGCCACGATCATGCAGTGTTTCCTGATGAGCGTCTTCTTCAATAAGGCCAACCTGGCAGCCGCCTGCAGCGGCATCATCTACTTCACCCTCTACCTTCCACACATCCTCTGCTTTGCCTGGCAGGACCGCATTACCAAGAACATGAAGCTGGCTGCTGTAAGTGCATTTATTACCGTAAAACCCAAAAATCTTATAGCTGTGATCCATATAGCTATAACTGTTCTCGCTACTGAACGTGTCCTCCTGACCCTCCAGAGCTTGCTGTCCCAAGTGGCCTTTGGCTTTGGGACAGAGTACCTTTCGCGATATGAGGAGCAGGGTTTGGGTCTGCAGTGGGACAACATTCAGACCAGCCCATTAGAGAAAGACACCTTCTCTTTCCTCATGTCCATCCTCATGATGACCTTTGACGCCGTCCTCTATGCTGTCCTTGCATGGTATCTGGACAATGTTTTCCCAGGTTAGGCTCCGGTAATGAAGTTTCACACCAAACTGTAGACAACGCGATCGGCTCTATAGATTTTTTTTTTTACCCCTTACAGGACAGTATGGCATTGGACGTCCATTCTACTTCCCATTTCAAGCCTCATACTGGCAAACTGCTGCACCGCCATGTGCAGAGACGGCTGATCAAGGTTGGATGAAGGCCTGGTTTAACTCTTGCTTCAAGTTTCTTGCAGCGTTGGTGTCAAATCTGTCAAGGACTCTGACTCTGAGACCTGTCAGTTCCAGATGCAGAGAATCCCCCTGAGGTGCAGCAGGACGGAGACAGCTCCCCAGAGAACTACAACTGCAATGGCTCAGGCAGCAAAAAGACCTGTAAGCACCAAAATAAGAGAGACCTACTAGAGAGGGAGAAGGAACTGCTGAGACACCAGGAGGACACCCCAAACCCGGAGGAGGAGGCAGGAGCAGAAGGTGAGGGGGCACAAACGTCATCTGACACCAGACTGGACATAAATATTGTGTAGGAAACGCACTGGGGACATCTGGTGGACAATGGAAGGACACCACTCGGACCGGATAAAGAATTAGAAAAGGGAATTTCTGTTAGTTTATGAATTTATTGTTTTATGTGATGAAACAAATCTAGAATAGAGTGATGTAGATAATTATGAATGTGTAAGCATGAAGGGGACAAATAGAGGATCTTTGATTCATGCAAATATTGCTGTCTTTGTCTCTGATCCTAATACAGGTCAGACGTTCTTCGAGGCCGACCCAGTGGGTCTGGTTCTGGGGGTGCAAGTCACGGACCTGGTGAAGGTGTTTGATGGAAGTTCTCGACCGGCGGTCGACTGTCTGAGTATCAACTTCTACGAGGGCCAGATTACATCCTTCTTGGGACACAATGGAGCCGGGAAAACTACAACCATGTACGGTGAAGCGAGACTTCTCCCGACCTCATTCGGAGTAAAACTGAACGTTGTTGTTTCAATATTTGTTTTGCTATAATTGTGAAAAGCATTTATGTTGTCTTGTCATCTTGGAAGAGGCAAAGGTGTTCTGAGCTCAGAGTCAGAATTCCGAGGCAAAAATCTTGGAATCAAATATATTCCTGCAAAACTAATTGAAATGTTGAATAGTCTTGAGCAGAAGTCGTAAGCAAAAGTAACCAACAATCCCAACCTTTCGTACAGCCTCAGAAGCCTTCATCGTCTGAGTTGAAAGTCCCTCTAACGAGAGAATGAAAGATATGTCACATGGTGTTACCTTCTGTTCTGCTCCAGGTCCATCCTGACTGGTCTCTTCCCGCCTACGTCTGGTACCGCCTACATCAATGGACGAGACATCCGCACCGACATCGATAGCATCCGCTCTTCTCTGGGGATGTGTCCCCAGTACAATGTCCTCTTTAAACAGTCAGTAACAGTGTTTATTCTCCATAACATGGGCTAAAATCCAATAGGATTAATGATTTCTAAAGGAATTGTGAATTAGTTTGAATCAATTTTCTCTTCTGGCACTGTCCAAAGTAATCTAGTCTGTATGGAAAACAGAACTTCCTGACTCGCGTCGCCATCCAGGCGTATTGAAAGTTCTTGTTTATTGCAGCCTCACGGTGGAGGAGCACATCCTTTTCTACTCGCTGCTGAAAGGTCGCACGCAGGCGGAGGCCGAGCGGGAGGTTGAGGCCATGTTGGTGGACCTCGCGTTGCCTCACAAGAGAGACGACGAGGCTCAGAACCTCTCAGGTGAAACACTCCTCCTCCGCTTTCAAAGAGATAAACCAGCAGCATAGAGCTGAATCCAGGCTTTCATTTGCCCCTAACGCCTCCCACAGGTGGGATGCAGAGGAAGTTGTCGGTTGCCATGGCGTTCGTTGGCGGGTCAAAGGTTGTCATTTTGGACGAACCCACCTCAGGAGTAGACCCCTATTCCAGGAGGTCCATTTGGGACCTGCTGCTGAAATACAGAGCTGGTGAGTGTGCCCGTTTTAAATAGCTGCAACAAGAGTGGAAACAAACCCGGCGTGGCATCGGGACTCCCCGAGGCACCGAGATGAAACGGAAACGTTACGTTACATCAGACTATTCAAAGTTTATTGGGCTCCTGTGCAGGCCGGACAGTCATTCTCTCCACTCATCACATGGATGAAGCCGACCTCCTGAGCGACCGCATCGCCATCATCTCCAAAGGGCAGCTGCACTGCAGTGGAACGCCGCTTTTCCTCAAGAACTGTTTCGGGGTCGGCTTCTACCTGACACTCGTCCGCCGGATGAAGGACCTGAGGAAGAAGGAGGTGAGACCGGAGTGAGACCCGTTGACGCCTGCTGGATGTTTAAGGCGTTAACTCTTGTGTCTCCTTTGTGGCAGAACGACTGCGACTGTGCTTCAGACTGTTCCTGTTCCTGTTCCATCTGCACGGCGTACAAAGATCAGTCCCAGAACCAGTCCCTGCATCCAGACAGGGTTCTGGACGGTAAAGATTATGCTTTACACACACAGACATGTGCGGACATTCCCTGCAGTAATCAACGATTGCTGATATGACCCACATGACCTGGACGATGAGGACATTCATGGATGTCCCATTTAAGAGCATCAAGTATAATAACAAATCAAAACCAGGAAAAAGAGAGGCAGAATTCGCATTTCTAATGAAGTCAATTTTCCTCTGCATTCTTTTCTCACTCTGCCTGAGGATACTTCAGCTGGAATGACCCATTTATCTCCCTCATTTTCTTTGTTCCCTGTTGTATTTATTCTTAATTAAAAGACTGCTCACCTCTGCTCTGCTATTTTTGCACGCGCTTCCCTCTTTAAGCAGAGATTTTCCATCCGTCCTTGCAGGCAATGTGGACAGCATCAGCAGCCTCATCCACCACCACGTCCCTGAAGCCAAACTGATTGAGACCATCGGTCAGGAGCTGACCTACCTGCTCCCCAACAAGGGCTTCAAACACCGAGCGTACGCCAGCCTGTTCAGGGAGCTGGAGGAGACGCTCGCTGACATGGGCCTCAGCAGCTTTGGGATCTCTGACACATCACTGGAGGAGGTAGCCCAACATCCCCAACACACCTGTGTGCTCTTTTACTGCTTTATAGCTCACTACAATAACATTATACTGGCTGGTGGTCCAACAAAGACCCTGCTATTAGATCATCCCAGTCTCACTGCTACAGGTGAGCAGATCAGCCTTAGCGTTGACATTTCAGATTCTGAGAAAGTTCCTTTTTTCTTTCCAGATATTCATAAAGGTCACCGCAGATGGCGAAGCAGCGAATAAATCTGCCTCTCCTGGTAAAAGCAGCCGCTGTTATTCCCACAGTTGAACTTGTTCTTGAACCCCCCCTTGGGTTCCAAAATGTTTTTTATTGCTGTGATCCCCTCAGATGTAAACTGCTCATACAACCGCCTCCTCTCCACTGTGTTCACGTATTGTGGTGCCCCCATTCGTCAAGTTTAACCCTGTAGTGTGTGTTGTGTGTGTTGTGTCTGTGCACTCCCACATCAAGAACAATGGATGTTAAAGCGGAGAAAAAACGTCAGCCATGATGGTGGAGAAGGTCAGAGACCAGAATTTAGGACATACTTGAGTCTTAGTGGTTTTTTTTCCCCCAACTACACCTAATAAATCTGTCAGAATAAATATTGTAGAATATTTATTCTGAACTGTAACAATGGTTAATATAGTAATAGTTACTTTAAATAAATAAATAAATATTCAAGCTCGCAGAAGATGCACAAATGTGCATTGGCGGCTGGTCAGTAGAGGGCGAAATATTATATTAGGAAATATTTCGTATGTATATGACCAGCTTCTTTGTTTACTCTAAATGGTCAGCGAACAAATTTAGATCACCCCTCGCAAGCTACGCAGATACGGAAGTGTACCGTTAAAGAGCGCGGCGGTGATATATTAGTGCCACAAGGGGCGCTGTTGCATGCAATGTGTTGTTAATTTGGGTCTAAACGTGTTTAGTGGAATATTCTATTTATTTTTTGTAGAGACTACCTTGCTACATCAATGTCATTAAATAATGACATTTCCAGCCATTTATGACTGATATCAAGCCATTAATGTTCAATTGTTTTGGGATGGTTATTGAAACCGACTTCATAGAATATCACCTAGAATATTTGGCACCAGCCGCCACTGCGAATACGGTTTGCATCAGTGGATCTAGTGTCTTCACTTCCCCCCCTGCAGATAATTTATGTGCTATATCTCCCTGTGTGCTTGTGCCTTGTCTGCAGAACTTAATGCGGCGCAGCAGCCTAACGGCGTCACCGATGGGGCGCCAGACAGCGGTGCAGGAAAAGGCTCCCGGCAGGTGAAAGGAGCCAATCTGATCCTGAAACAGTTCCACGCTCTGTTAGTGAAGAGGTTTCACCATGCTATAAGAAGCCAGAAAGACTTTCTTGCTCAGGTACACGCAAGCAGTCAGGAGAATTTAACGCCAGATCGCATAATGACAGAAAACTATTAAGTCAAATCAATGGCTGCTCTTTGTGGGCCGTCAGATCGTCCTTCCTGCCAGTTTTGTCCTCATCGCTCTGATCTTCACCACGATCGTCCCACCGTTCGGAGAGTATCCCAGCCTGACTCTGACGCCCTGGATGTACGGTCAGCAGTTCACCTTCTTCAGGTCCGACATCACCACGAACCGCCACAACGGTCCGCTGTCCACCACCTCGCTTATCGTGTATCATATCTTCTCTTTTCAGCAACGAGCGACCTTTTGACCCCACGATGAAACACTTTGCGGAGCGTTTACTCAACAGTCCTGGCCTGGGGACTTGCTGCATGGAGGGAGGGCCACTCGAGTGAGTATCAGCATCAAACCTCTTATAAATTGGTCTCATTTGATGTCCTGATTGCAAACAGGGGCCCTGACAGTTTAAGAGCTCCTCCACATATTAATGAGTCATTAGTTGTCATTGAATGAACCAGTGGAGTCATTTCAAGCACATTTAGTTCATCATTAGATGCTTCAGCTGTCAATGATGGGTTTGAATTTTGAATTGTACTCATAACAGAATAGGAAGGAGCTCAATTACAGTGGTAAATGAGTAATTCAGAGGCCCTCATTTTCTTTTGCATAAGATGGTTTGAATATTGAGACTTTTTACAGCCCGTTTGAGGACCCACTCTTATATGTGTCTGACGGGATGACATCTCCGCTGTCCCCCCAGGATGCCCTGCAGTAACAGCACCTCAGAGTGGGAACGCCCAGACGTCTCTGCCGTGGTCGACAACATCCTGCAGAGTCCTGAGTGGACCGCGAGAAACCCATCTCCATCCTGCCAGTGCAGCACCAGTAAGAAACTTACCATGATGCCCATCTGTCCCGCCGGGGCGGGCGGCACACCGCCGTACCAGCGGGTGGAGACATCGGGAGACACGATGCTAAACCTGACGGGCAGGAACATCTCCGACTACCTGGTTAAAACCTACCCTGACCTCATCAGAGCCAGGTAGGTGCAAATACTGCGCAGAATTGAGCTAAGATGCACAGAAATGACCCAGCAAGAATAAAATTCTGATCTTTATTTCGCAGCTTGAGGAGCAAATACTGGGTGAACGAGCAAAGGTAACCACCCACTGTGTCTGTATCCTTCCTTCTGTGAGGTTGGTGTGGATGCTGAGTGTGAGTCTTTTCTCTCAGATACGGAGGTTTGTCCTTCGGGGGACAGCTGCCCGTCCTGGAGGTGGAACCCACAAACATCCAGAGGGTTTTCCGCCAACTGGGACGAATGTTCAACATCACAGGGGTGAATTAGATTCTGTTTTGTCACCTGAGGCCCATCAAGGGCAGTTTTTACAGCGAGCATTTGCTTTCAGGGCCACTACTCCGGTCTTGCCCTGAGAGATATCGGTCCGTTCCTGCGATATATGGAGAGCGAATTCAACATAAAGGTGGTCAGACGCAGGAAAATCCTGTAGGTAGAGATCAATAATGCACTTTCCACTGATGTGTGTGTTCCATCGTCAGGTGTGGTACAATAACAAAGGCTGGCACGCCATGGTGGCCTTCATGAATGTGGCCAATAACGCCATCCTCAGAGCCTTTCTGCCGCCACACGCCAAGGCCGTGCAGTTTGGAATCACTGCCGTCAATCACCCTCTGAACCTCACCAAAGAGCAGCTATCTGAAGTCACTGTGTAAGAACTCACCTAATGTCTATTTAGACGTTTAAATGACGGCAACAAATAAACTGATATGGCATAAATACATTAGATCCACTCATGACTTGAGCATTTGTGTGGTGTGTGTATGTGTGTTCTTGTACTTGCTACATACTGAGTACCAAAATACTCATTTTACTAGCAAAGTGGGACATTTTTAGGAAGTGAGGGCATTTTGGCTGGTTCTCATAACTTCAAGACGTGGTTTTAAGCTTGAGGATAAAAGCTAAGGTTAGAGGGTAAGTTGGGATGGTTCGGGTTCAGGTTAGTGAGATAGATAAGGCACTAGGTCTATGAAAGTCTTCACAAAGATACAAGTACAAGAATGAGTGTGTGTGTGTTTTTATAAAAGACAATTTTTGATATTTATCGATTGTTTATTTGGTCATATTGGAAAAACTGCTGCTTTTTATTGATTTCCCTGGAGTTTATGTAAGCCCACTCATTTAAAATCAAAATTAATTTGCTTAAATTACATTTTACACTCAATCTATCATTTTTTTATACTCAGAAGGATCCATTCGGTTCTGATCGGGCAGGTCTGACTTTTCTCTGGTTGTTTCTTCAGGCTGACCACCTCTGTGGACGCCGTGGTGGCGATCTGTGTCATCTTCGCCATGTCCTTCATCCCCGCCAGCTTTGTCCTCTACCTCATCCAGGAGCGCGTGACCACCGCCAAGCACCTCCAGTTCGTCAGTGGGGTCAGCCCTCTGGTTTACTGGGTGGCAAACTTTTTCTGGGACCTGGTACCTGCCTCAGCATCCTCTTCAACCCTCCTTGTTCTTGGCTCCATTCTGACCGCTCCTTCTCTCTTCAGATGAGCTACTCGCTCAGCGCTGCCATGGTGGTCGGCATTTTCGTGGCATTTGACAAAAAGTGCTACACATCAGCATCAAACCTACCAGCATTAGTCGCTCTGCTTCTGCTCTACGGGTACAACTTTGTTTGGTTCTCTACATTTAGAGAGAATCAGTGATATTATTTAACAGTCCTCCTCCTCTTAGATGGTCGGTCACACCCTTGATGTATCCCATGTCCTACGTGTTTAACATCCCGAGCACTGCGTACGTCTCGCTGTCCTGCATCAACCTGTTCATAGGCATCAACACCAGCGCCATCACCTTCATCCTGGAGCTTTTTGAAAACAACCGGGTAAGGACAGCATCTCTTGGTTCTATTTTTGGTTTATAAGAGGCCAAATGAGCAAGACTGAGGCATCGATCTCCTGTCAAAGAACCCACTGACACAAATCTTTTCTCGGCCTTGTTAACCAAGTTTTTATGACACACGTGATGGCAGAAATGAACCAAAGTTATGGTCTGTTTGGATTCCCCTGACACATAAGAAGACCTGTAGAACGGGAACATGACACGCTCGCCAAGCTGCAAAATGAGCAAAATCCGGTGGTTGATACGTGAGGTGGGCTCACTTGTGTGTTTTGGTGCTGTCAGTCTCTGCTAGCGTTCAACGAGGGGCTGAAGAAAGGCCTGCTGGTGCTCCCTCACTTCTGCCTGGGGCGAGGCCTCATCGATATGGCCATGAACCAGGCTGTCACGGATGTCTATGCCAGATTTGGTAAGCCAGTACTTTTAAAGTTAGAAATTAGAGGAACAAATGCGTATTAATATATTGGGTTTTAGCTGTGGTAAAGGTTATTTAATACAGACTAGGCGGTGAGGTGGATCGCTCTGCTTTCAGGGGAAGAGCACATGCAGGACCCTTTCCGCTGGGACTTTGTGGGAAAAAACATTGCTTTTATGGCGGCGGAAGGCTTCATCTACTTTACTTTCAATCTCCTGATCCAGTATCGCTTCTTCTTAAACCGCTGGTGAGAAACTGAACCGTTTATTCACGGAAAAGCAGAGCAAACCGATCTGTCTGGTAACTTTCTGCCCCCCTTTTTAGGCTACCAGACCGTAAACAGACTTTGGTGCAGGATGAGGACGATGATGTGGCTGCTGAGAGGCAGAGGGTTTACGTTGGAGGCCCCACAACAGACATCCTGCAGATCAGAGACCTGTCCAAGGTGAATCCGTCATGTCAGCAGCGTCGCCGTGGTTTCATAGAGATAAAACAGTTGTCTCGTACAAGGATATGAGTTCCTTGTTGTGGTTGTGTCCTCTGCACAGACCTATGTGGGCAGGAAGAGGGCGGCTGTTGACCAGATCTGTGTCGGCGTCGCTCCTGGAGAGGTGAAGTCAAAAATGTTATTACACCCAGTCTCATTCATTTGATTCCTAATGGACATCAGGGGTTCACAAGAACGCGCGTCATCCTTTTCTCCACCCTGGAGTGTGTTCCGCGCGTGTGTGTGAGCCTAATTGCTTTTTGTTCCGTTAGTGCTTCGGTCTGCTGGGAGTTAACGGAGCTGGAAAGACGACCACCTTCAAAATGCTGACGGGTGACACGGATGCCAGCTCTGGGGAGGCCACTGTGGCGGGGTACAGGTACGACCATCTGGCCGTAGCAGCTCCGGATCTGTCCCTGTTCCCCACACTTTTCCAGATAACAGATGCTTTTGTCCCAACTAACATAAAAGATAGATTCAAGTCTTGCCTGTCAAATATGCTGTTGAGTGAAAGGTTGGGTAAACATACATTTAACCCACAAAATTTAACAAATAAAAAAAAATCCCTCATGTGATTATAGCTATTATCCATTTTTCCAGTGTTTTTCCTGCTTTCTGTGGTGAAAATGAGCGGCTTTGTGTTGTAGCGTCCTGACAGAGATCCTGGACGTGCACCAGAACATGGGTTACTGCCCACAGTTTGATGCCCTCGATGAGCTGCTGACGGGCCGGGAGCATCTATACCTCTACGCTCGTCTCCGGGGGGTCCCTGAGTCAGAGATCCCCAGAGTGAGCAGCCTTTCTGGCTTTCTTTTGTCTCCACAAAGCCATTTTCCCCCGTTTTATTTCTGCGCTAGCAGTGCTGTGAAGGTCTCGGCGAGACTGCAGGAGTTTCCCGTCCTATAAATCTGTAATTCCGTCCAATAGGTGGCAGAGTGGGGCATCAGGAAGCTGGGACTGACCGAGTATGCAGGCTGCTGTGCTGGAACCTACAGCGGAGGCAACAGACGCAAACTGTCCACAGCTATCGCGATGATTGGCTGCCCCGCACTGGTGCTGCTGGTGAGTCAGAGAGAATTATCAATAAATCAGGTTTACGGTTCCATCCAAACCCGCAGATCTTTAACACACTAGCTGGCATGAGTGCAAGGATATTTTTCCATATGCAGATATGGATTCATGGTTCATGTGTGTGTGTGTGTTAAGGATGAGCCGACAACTGGGATGGACCCCCACTCACGGCGCTTCCTCTGGAATGCCATATTGAGCATCATTCAGGACGGCCGGGCCGTGGTGCTGACATCCCACAGGTTTGACATCTCACGGTGACACCAGCTGACCAAATGTCAGCATCTGCTGTAACACCATCAGGGCCGGACTCACATTTGCTTTTTCTTTATCAGATGAACGCATGATTCATTCTGAACATCAGCAAATTCACTATTACTGTTTTTCACCAGTATGGAAGAATGCGAGGCCCTCTGTACTCGACTAGCAATCATGGTCAATGGGACCTTCAAGTGTCTGGGAACAATCCAGCATCTCAAATACAAGTAAATGATTTTGTGTGTGTGTTATGTGTGTGTGTGTGCTGACATTTACTATGTATTGAGTACCAAAAGACTCATTTTACGAGCAAAGTGGGGCATTGTTTGTGAAATGGTTCCCATGTTCTTGGTCCCACAATCTCAAAGTACAGTTTGATGGTTGAGACAGGGTTTTATGGTTAGAGTTAGAATTAAGCTTAGGGAGCTAGTTGTTATGGTTACGGTTAGGGTAAGGAGCTGAGTAAAGCATTAGATCTAAAGTCCTCACAAAGATAGAAATGTGAAGATGTTTACGTGTGTCTCTCTATTGTAACATATAACATATTTTTGATGAATTATTATTTCATATTTAGTTCATCACTTATATCATAATTAACATGATAATGAGCTGGTATAGGCTCCACCCACGTGAACCGATCAAGGAAAGGTGGTAGGAAGATGCATAGATGGATGGATGGACGGATGGACGGATGGATAGATAAATTGTACATATCATAGCACACAGTCTTCATAGGTTCATGTTGTCTTCATCACTCAGGTTTGGTGATGGTTACATCGTGACCATGAAAATCAAGGCAGCTAAAGAGGGTTTGTCACCAGATCTGGAGCCTGTTGAGAGCTTCATGGAGAGCAGTTTCCCCGGCTGTGTTCAGAGGGAGAAGCACTACAACACTTTACAGTACAAGATCGCCTCCACCTCCTTAGCCCGGATATTTCAGCTGGTGGTGGCGAACAAAGACAGGCTCAGCATTGAAGATTACTCTGTTTCCCAGACAACACTGGACCAGGTGAGATTTAACCAATATAAGATGTTTCCATCTGTTGTCCCTGCCCGGCCCAGACGGCACATGCACAAGTATGCTAGTTGACCAAGCACCAAGCGATGTCTAACCTTATCCGGCAGCACACACAAATCTATATGTGGGCATCAATGAGGAGATCAAGTCCTGATGGCACCGGCACACACTCCCAGCAGGGTTCTGTGTACCACCAGATCACAGAACCAGTTCAGGAACTGTTTAAGGAATGTGCCTGTGAGAATTCCCCTGTTAAGCATCCAGGGATGTCTTTAAAGATTTATCATCGGCCGTTAACATAGAATACAAATGTAATCTGGTTGGTGCAGCTGCTGGGTGCTGTAGGCTGAGGAGCCCTTAACAAAGCCACAGACAATACAACACACTAACACACATAAACCTTTAGAATGTATTTTCTAATTTTTTTCCATAGTGTAATCATGTTTGGCTGTAATTCCCTACTTAAATAGATATTTACAGCAGGACTTGACATGGCGTCCCCTGGTGGTCACCCCCCGTTGTTCCATATAATGCAGCATGTTCGGTTGACTTTATAATGTTGTTTTCATTATTGCAGGTGTTCGTCAACTTTGCCAAGCAACAGACAGGGGAGGATGACGATCCTTCGACACACAGACGGGGAAGAAAAGGAAGAAAAGAGAAAAAGATTTCACCAGTGAAGAGAAAAACATGAACTTTCCCCTGGACACAAATCTGCATGGCAGCCGTGCAACTTTTGACATTTTTACGTTGTCCTCCGTGTTTAGAAAACAGTCCAGCTCCAGCTGTTGCCTGCCCAATTAGAGCTGCTGGGGGGGCAGGGAAATGCTGCGCACCTCTGGCTGTGCATCCGTCACCACGGTTACGGTAGAAGTCACGCTACCCGAGACGGTGTAAGAAAGTGCAAGTGTTTCATTTCAAACATGGAAAAGGAATTTCATTTTTATTTTAGTCTAAGCTGTATCCTCCTGAGACACTACGCACATATAGAAGTTCAGGTCTTAAGAGGTTAAAAGTTGTACATCGTATGAGTAATGTCTGAGCACCAGAGAAACAGTGTTTTTTTTTTTTAAAAAAAGGTTTGCTTTATTCCAGATGTCATGTTGGATATTTCCCCCTATACATTTACCGTAACTCAATTTTATATCACTTACAGTAATTCAAATATGTCTATTTTATACATTCTCAAGTTGTTTTTCTCAAACATCATCACCACCACAGCAGAAACCATCTGTAATAGTTGCAAGAAAACAACAAAGATTGCACCTTGTACATGCATCTTTTTCGCTGGTTTGCCACGCAACATGCAAATAAAGCATTTCATGCTTATGGACGCTACGCTGGGCTAGCAGAAGAGTCTGGGAGGAATGCTTTTTCTTCTTAAAACAATATGGGAGTTGGCTAAAGTAGACATAAAGAGGTGAGGACGGTCAGGCCATCAAAAGTGTTTTGTTGTTTTCCAAACTCGGTCCTTGAGAGCTGCTCTCCAGCCAGAGTTCTCTGTCCTATCAGACAGAAAACACTTTCACCAAAGGCAAGTGGGATTCAGAATGAAAGGTTTGTCTACCTGGTAGGACAGATTACTGGATTGCGGCTCTCGAGGGCTGGATAGGGACGTCCCTCCTTTTGGCTCCATGTCCTGTCGTCCGCAGCAGCAACGAGGGCCATCGAGTACCTGCTTCTGAAAAGGACAATTGAAAATCAGGCTTTTACCACCGCTAGATGGCGCCTCAAACAGATATTTCCTTTGTTTAAAGTATTTTTGGAGTCTGTTTTTTGTACTTTTATTTCTTTCCAGGCAGCCGTCTCCAATAATGATGATGAAATAAGCTACAACTTCCTTTATCCCACATTGGGGATAAATCGCTAAGAGAGGGGTGAGACGTGTTATTCACGATGGACATCAGCCTGAGGAACATCTGCTCACTCACCACCTTAGCTGAGTTCAGGGGACAGTCCAAGACTTGATCTGTCCATCGGGCCTCCCCCTGTCTCTGTGTAGCCGACCACAGCGTAGACACTGGCTGAAGCTAAGCCTCCTTAGAAGGTAGATGATGATGATGATGGTGCCTATGGGCAAAATCTTTGAAAATCTTGAAAACCTTTGTCATTAATAACCATCCTGTAAATGTTAGTAGGGAAATACTGGGAGAATCTGGACATTGTGGGCGCTCGGTGACGGTGTTTTCCCACTGCAGATCTGAGGCGTTCTCCTTAAAAGGTGCCGCATTATGTAACATCTGTGCTCCAGACAGCAGCAGGAGGATGAATCACATTCCTGAGATTCCTTCTGGTCACAGTTTGAACTTGTCAGTCTTTCTTGCACGTCCTGTGACCCAGAACCAACCACTTGAGGGCAGCAGGAGTCCAGCAATGACGTCCAGAGCGCTGCTCTGTGGTCCTTGCTGGAGCAGGTCGACTGACTGAGCAGAGGCGCTTTTTCAAACGTCAGAAACATCCATCGTCTCCTCCTGACGCCCGTGCACGCCCGTCTCTACACGTGCTGCTGGAGTCACCCTTTAGGAGCTTTAAAAAAATACTTCACACACCCGTCTCATACCCAGACAGCATTATTCATGCTGAGGAGGGGGGAAAAAAATCTACAAACGTGCAAATTAATTATGCTGCCGTTGACTTTTTCCTCGCTCCAGAATTGATCAACAGCTTGTGAATTAATCATGTCCCTTGGTAATTTGCACCAAACCAGTCACAGAAATGGCAGCACATTTACTTAGTAACTTATTGGATAATGCTTTTGATTTTTTAATCATTATGTCTTTGCCGCATTATCCAGCTGGGCTGCATATTTGCATGTGGAGCTCGCTCTGGACTGGGTGGGAGAAGCCAGAGTTCTGCTGCTGACTTGGATTTACCAGGAACAAATGAGGCAACAGTAAAGTTGGTATCAGCAGAACTTGAGCTAACGTCATGTGTGCACGCGTGCAGGCTGCCGTTCACCTCGGGGACAAAAGTGAGCCACGTTTAATCAATAGTACAGTAACAGTGTCATCGTTGTTTTGCCAAATATGTGCAACTTCCTGAACTTTGGTTTAGCACAGCACTTTATCAGGACTCTCACAAACATTTGGGAACCTTCAAGCTGCATTAGCTTTTCTGAACTCTTGAGCCAAGTAGTTTTGGTAGCACAGAGTCCAGACTGGGCAGAATTCCAAGCCTAAATGCAGAATTTTCAAAGTTTTCAAGTTTTGGAGACAAACTTGTACAAAAGAAATGAGTAAAGAGGGACTGTTGAGGTTTTCAAGGACCACAATGACCCCAATTAACCATCATACTTCTGTGTTATGAAGACAAAGATATGATGCACCCATTCCAAAAACCTTCACAAATGTTCTTTTTGATTTTTCTATTGAGAGAAAAGGAAAGTTTGTGTTTAAACTTTGAACTCGTTTGAATAGTAATAAACACCTCAAATCTGTATCGTCGCTTACCTGATTGTGGAGGAGATCCTTGTCTTTTCTGAAGGACCCTTACAGACTGTTTTCACTCTTTTGATTTTTAAATCATTCTCTCCCTCTCTTGCACTCTTGTTCTCATGCACATGCACATGCACATGCCCACGCAGGGCTCAGTTAATGTTTCGGACTATGGGAGTACCCACAGCATTTGGCATGGGGACACATGTAGACTCAATGTGATGCACCTGTGCTGTGACTTATTTCATATTTATAAACTCGGTTAGACTGTGATTAGCCCAGAAGATCAGACCACTGTCGATTAAGAGATAATCGGATGTTGCAAAAGTCACACACACCTCATTTGCAGAGCATGATTGACTCAGCACCTGGGAGAAGACACGTGCGGCTATCCCAAATGTCCGGCTCTTACAGAACATAAGGCCCGAGTCACAAGGTTCACATCCGTTTGGCTCCTAATTGCATTATTTATACACATGTTCCCGCAGCAAACCCAGCGCGTCCATTCTTCCCAAACGGAGAGCTGGCTGACAGCTAATTGTCCTGCCTCACTTGCAGCTGCAGCTGAGAGTAATGAAGGTGATGTCACGTCTATTAGACGTCAGAGACGACCGTCCTAACCGCTGCCAGTCAAACACGCTCTATCCCAGCACGGATCACTGACACCCACGACGCATCTAGTGCAAAAGGTTCTGTGCTGCATCATGGAACAATGATAAAAAGGCAGTGACTGAAAGCGCACAGCTTGGTTTATTTATGAAAAACACCTTCATGACAGATATTATTCTCGTTCATCAAATTTGATATTGACAGACGTGGGTTTATAGATGAGCTGCACAGAAGAGACCAAAATTAGCACAAATTGTTGTGCATCACAAGTAAGTGGAAATGGCGCCGAGCATTGTTGGATGCAAAAATAAGACACAAATCAGAGCCCAGATCCAATTTCTTCCTTTCCCGAACAATTTGCAGCAACATGTGCCAAACAAACAAACAAACAAACGTCCTACCACCAACCCTGGGGGCCCATTCTCTTGAAAGAATAGCACTAAAGCTCTGTACCTTGCACCCTCCCTGCACACCCACAGCAGCCCCAGGAGTTCTGAACAGAAGACAGTAACTCTTAAAAGAGTCTGCTGGGCTGGAAGTCAAAGATTTCAGGGAACCGCTCCTGACAGTTGATCTAACAGGACATATTAACACCTTTTTGTCAAACGTTGACTCCATTGTAACAAAGTTTAATTGTGAAGATCTTAAAACTGGCTAAATCACACAGGATTATTTTCACTTTTCTTATTAAGGAGTGCTTCCAGGTGTGATTTCCGTGTACTGTGTATGTAACACTACTGTATCACAAATGTGGGAGTAACCCTTTAGTAGTAGTTGTAGCAGTGGGATGCAACCACACACAATGACTGTGTATAAACTGTAAATCACACACGAAGAAGAAAATGAAATGAATGCTGGTGTAACTGGTTTAAGTATAGCGTTGTATTGTTGTGAAGAGTGCATCACGTATAATCTGGTTTTGTGGTCCAGAACCCACACACACACACACACACACACACACACACACAGTCTCATATTTTGACCTTTGTGTGACTTTCATTGAAATAAAACATTACCCAGGTCTTTACCTTCACAATTCCCGAACTTTGACCAAAACTCAATTCCAACCTTGACCTTAAAAGCTCATCTTCACCATAAAATAGTCTTCTGAAGATTATGGGGAGCCATGAAAAACACGGCCTCATTTTGCTGGTAGAATGAGGATTTTGGTACTCAATATGTACCAAATGTGAAAACACAGACACATGTACACACACAGACAAAGTCATTAGATTATAGCAGTGGACACATTCTACCAGAAAGCAGCAGGTTGTGAAAAGCGTGCTTGTGATTTTTCAGTGTAGTCTGAGTGACACTTGTGACCACTTGAGCTGCATGATGATACAAGGTAAAAGCAGCCCCTCGGATCAGCAAACTAAATGACAAATACTGATGGCCTGGAAAAAAAAAGGAAAAAGCTCAGGCTGCTGCTGTATGCGTCAAATGAACAAAGGAGGAAATGAACACAACAAGATGTGCCATTACAGTCCACCGAGCGAGATTCAGCAGGCAGATTTTTAGAGCTGTGCTCTTCTATTATTCAAAAAGATAACAAGTAATATCAATAAAACCAGATATCAATCATGAAAGAATAAAACCACATATCAAGGAATTCACTCGTGACATGTGCATGAATGATAACATGGTCAACGGCACGACATTAGGAGGAACTGGATGCGATGTCCTAGTAATGGTGCTGTTTTCCGTTGGCAGGATACGATGCTCTCACTGAGCCAAACAAATGGCCGGAACATGAGTCAGTACAGAGTCAACATGTTATGACAGCTTTATTGAGCTCATTCTTTCAGAAATGAGGCCTTTGCTGCTGCGCGCACGGATAAGCAGTGATCAAAGATGAGACAACCGCACAAATGGAACCCTCAACTAGTGACATTTAGAGCTAACACCACAACAACTCTCCCTTCATATCCTCCTATTTTCACCCTGTCCAGCTGCTGATGGACCCTCAATGCCCACTAATGAAAAGAAAAACTCCTAACTTTGATGTGTAGACCACAACAAAATAACCCGGTACCATCTAGAACAGAAGACATTTGCATACTGTTGTGCAAAAATAAGGTAAAGGGAAACAGACGAGCCACCACGAGGCTGCTACTGCGTCCTTGTGTTTATTCTGAATAATATATATCATTCAGTATATATGGGTGCTAGAATTTAGAGGCAGACAGTTGATCTGATTCCTTCTGTTGTGAGAGAATCCTGCATGCATTCATGCCGTGAATATGTTTACAACATTAAAAATTCATTAAAGTGGGATCTCGAGGTGTCAGCGAATTATCCGGCCGACATCTCTAATCTCATCACTGTTCCTGCACAGTGGCCTGCAGGGTTCAACGGGAGATAAAGTGCTGCCATTTTAATGCATTATTTCTGAGGGGGGGGCTGACAGGCCTGTTTAAAAATACTTTCCGGATCAGCCAGGTTACGATTATGGACGGCAAGGGCAACGTATAACATATTTGGTCTTGAAGATGTTTCAGTTAAAAAGAGAAAATCATCAAATTGCCTGGAAAAAAGATCTAACTCATATCTGACCGTCCCACTTTTAAACTGCCGTTTAAACTGTGTTCACACCTTAATTTACTTCTCTTACGCTCTTCTCATTGTAGACAGTCTCTCCAGGGCCTCTTTAGCACTTCAATACACTGTCCTGAATGTCGACATGCTTTTGCCTATTGATTTGAATATCAATTTGTGTATTTTAAATGTGTTCTACACATATTTAGTACATAGAACTAAACTAATGTCTGATCACTACACTAATACTAGTGATCAGACATGAGTATTTGGACAGTTCTTTCATTTTCTAACGAAAAATGTCATGTTCAGAAACAGCACAGCAGTGAGAATACTGTTTCCATCATGGCTCATTTAATAATAAACCCCATTAAAAAAGAGTGACCTATAAAAGTAGGGCTCTGATCCTGGTGTGCTTATAATCCTTCTTAAAAGGTTGAGTGTAATTGCTCTCTGACACCAGACGCTGTTAACTTCAGTGGCTTCAATCACCACAGCCGACTTGTTTTAGAAACAATCTGTGACTCTTTCCAGATCTCAGGCTGTTTTCCTGCTGCTCTCGAACGTGCTTCGGCTGCTGACGAGAACGGCAGAAACGGAACTGATGCTCAAAAGCATCTTTTTCCCCTCCCACGGATTCCTGCAATTTGCAAGAATGGAAAACTGAAAAAGTGAATTCTCAGGAAGGCCATTTCTCCTCCCTTCATCATGCATAAAATGGAAAGATTTGTTTCCCAGCTCTCTTTCCTACTGCCCCCCCGTAATCCAGCACTTATCTTCAGGGATTATCTTTATTGGTCGGCAACAATTTCCATTCAAAAATATGTCGATAAGATGATCTTTCACTTTTAAAAGATATGCTCACATCTGCGATTTTTTATGCATCACCCCACCAAAAAAGAAACCCAAACCCCAAACATTTCCAATCCCCCAGTTTCTGATTGAACACTTTCTTCTGGTTTTGAAAGGCGGACCAACAGCAGCTACAGCCGTCCGCACTCTTTGTCAGCAGATGTTACAACAATCATGCTAAATAAGAGCTCCGAGTGACACCAAATGGACCGGAGTAATTGCATTTCTCATTTGGGTAATGGCTGTGAAAGGAGCAGAACTGCGCTTTGAGTACTGACTTTGTTTCCCATTCGGGTTTTGAATTGGTCGGAGTTCATTTCCTGTTCCCCGCGTGATAATATCAACAGCTGACAGGAATAAACAGCAGCCCAAAATAACCCCGTTTGAGTGAACGTGGACGTGACGTTCACCCCTCAGCAGGCATTCGGTCGGTAATTTGGTCATAAGAATAATACCACTGTAAGATTGATATCATATATTTAAGATTGAGCTAAATTGGGCTAAGTTGCTGATAGCTAGTTTCTAACCTCACAATTTCCCCCAAACGTGCAAAAGTGATTCTATGAATCTTGTCAGACACAATTATAACTTTTCAACAAAAATGACTTCGGCAGGCGTCACTATTTTTATGCTATGAACAACCGGGGTCAAGAGCTGCCTGAAACATATTAGTCTGATGTAATGATGGAGGCGTTTCAGTGATCTGTGCCCTAACAACAGACGCAGGGATGTGGGCGGCTGTAGCGCCCTGACTCACTGCTTTATAGTGACAGGATGCTGTTTACAGTAAGCTGGAATATCCAGGTTTATTCCCCTTTCTGATTTACAGGAACAGCTCAAGTGACGGCATCCTGAATGCATCTAAACACACGTGTCTTTAAAATCGTTGTGTCGGTGGTGAATATATCAGGACGTCGGCATGTGGTTTCCTCAGATGGTGGATTCTGGGGTGGCCGTTTCCATAACCACTGAGATGAGCACCTGCATCAGTCTGACTCACATGTGTGTGTGTGTGTGTGTGTGTGTGTGGGGGGGGTGCTCAGAGATTCACAGTGGATCAATACAGGAAGTGTGCGTACAGTGTAGAGTGGTGCCAGAGCTGCAGGGATACCTGCTCTAGTGTCGAAAGCACCTCCAGGCACACAGAGGAGGATAACGCTACAATCCTCAAGGTCACGTCACT
Source organism: Takifugu flavidus (assembly GCF_003711565.1). Lineage (NCBI taxonomy): Eukaryota > Metazoa > Chordata > Actinopteri > Tetraodontiformes > Tetraodontidae > Takifugu > Takifugu flavidus. The sequence continues at coordinate 11,981,983 of NC_079534.1, read as the reverse complement.
GGGGAGAGCAATCACACCTCCACCTCACAAACATGCACAGGAGGGAGATTAGTTGTGCCGGAAAGCTCTCGCTATACCAAGCGGCCTGCCCGAGGAGAAAGTTCAGCGATAAATAACTTTATTTCAACACTTTTAAGTCAACAGTGTAATTCATAGAAACTTTTTTTTATAGTGCAGCACCATTAATGAGTTTCTTTCAAATTTCTTGAAATAAAAGTCATTTCAGACTTTGCTGGTAAGTAGAAACACCCATTTTTAATTAAGGACTTTGTAGGATGTGAGACCAAATAGTCTACAGGTCTGGAAAGAAAACCTTTTTGGGGCTTTTTATAGTCTAAAGTAATAAAAAAAATCCTTTGGTGTGGTGAAAGAAATGGGATCTTATTCTTATTATATTTTCATGTAAAATCACTTTATAATGAATCTGTTTTTGTTTCCATGTGATATGAAACACATGTGCATTATGTGTTGAAGCATCTGGGAGGGAGGGGCCATGATTCTTTATAGGTTGACAGCTGGAGTAAAGAAAATGACACCGACTATTTATTCACTTTCACTATTCATGGAGCTTTGATCAAAGGTCCCCGAGAGGTACAGCAGTCGAGGAGGCAAACAAGGGAAGGCATTGCTCTCCCTGGTTTCAATCCCCAGGTGACCGAGGAACAAATGGAATAAAGTGGAGACTCCACTAAAGCAAAAGGAGATAAACCAGGCTTGGGAGGAGGATGACAGAAACGGAGCTACAACAATAACAAATTGATGGGCATCGACTTGATGGAAATTGGTTTGTCACCACCCCTGGGATGGGAAAAATTGACTTCGTGTTGGTAGCAGATGAGAGAGGAACCCCTGTTGCCAGTGAGTTTTTATCTTGTAGTGAGAGCAGACCTTCACCTGGAGGTTTTATAGTTGTTTCTTAGTGTACCTTTATTTCTAAGGTTGTCTTTCAGCTAACTGTGATACCATATTATTCTCCCATTCATTCATATGTGTGGTGCAGAAAATCTCTCTTAAAGCTACCCCCCACCCTGAAAATGTAATCAATAATGATGTGCAGGAACAATAAATACCTTGTGTTAACATTTCACACAACACTGGCTGTTGGGTGAAGGTCTCACAGCACCAGTTAATCTTTGGCATGAGCTGCAATGAGCTCAGAATGAGAGGCTGGAGCTCAGACATCAAAGAACCTCCGGGTCCAGGAAGCCGTTTGAGGTACTTCAGATATTCGGTGATCGGGCAGACCAGGACATGCCAGAAAGATGATGGATTCCATCTAGCCTCGGTGGTCTCCTGCAGGAGGCGGCTGGGGAGACGATGGTCTCGGCTTAAAGACCCTGAATGTCATGATATAATAGCTCTCACACACAAACAGAGAGAAGCGTGGCTTAATGAAAACAATACTTTTATTACATGTCTAACTTCTTATTTACACAAATGGCTGCTCGTTATGCCATCGTCAACTGTGGAAATGGACCCTTATATGAACATAGTTACTGTATAGAGGATGGATTGTGCAGTTACAAAACATAGAGTTATACAGCTACAGTAAAAATGCTATCTGATAGCCCACATTCATGCACGACAGCCGTTATCCTGGGGTTTATCAAACATAGACCGCAGTGAATAAGGCATACAAACTGTTTCTGAAGTTACAAAAATGCCAAATATAAAGTAAACTCCAGCCAGATCTTCTCTTTGCTATAAGATAGATTAGAAATCTGCATGAGGCAAATGTGCATTGACGCAAAAAGCTAGCAGTAACTACACAGGCGTGTTGTGGTTCGCTGCATTTCCATCGTCGTGACAAAAGGTCAAACCAAAACTTTTTTAAAAAAAAAAAAAAAAGAGAACCGACACAGTTTGAAAGCTAAGTGGAGACATGTAAGGAATATATTAGCAAGGGGAAGAAGAAATGGGGAAGAAAGGAAGAGAAACAAATGAACAATTACTGAGCCGAGTCAAAATATGAATAAATTAAGGTTGCGTGAATAAATGCAGCACTGATTGAGAAAACCATTACGGAGCTTTCATTTTTGGAGACTCAAAGGAGCTGCTGAAATTAGGGAAAGTTCATTATTCAGTGCTTCTGAAAATGCTGAAAGTGCCATTATTTAGGTACATTTGTAACCAGCAGCATCTTTCATAATGCACCCAATCAAACTGGGAAAAAAAAAAAAAAAAAAAGGCGAAGCGTCACATTTCCATGTCAACAATTTCTTAAATAAACATTCATAAGAAAACAGCCAGGTTGACGAAAAATACTGGAACTACCAAGGAGAAATAATTGAAGTTAATTAGAACATTCAAGCTCAACCAGCTTAACCTCCCTTTAATCAATCATTAATGTATTGTTGTGCCCAGATCCTTCACTTAAGAGTCGTCGTCAGTTTTAATGATGTGGAAAAGTGTGACGTTAAATAGCACCTGGTGACCGTTGTTCCAGCCGTAGAGGGCGCGGTCCCTGGCGTTGTAGTCCAACATGGACATGTGGAAATACTGGTTGTGAAAGGGAATGTCTGTATACTCGTATGTGGAGGTTTTGGTGGAGTAAGCGTAGTACACCTTTGCACCAGTCAGGTGGGAGTTAGTGATGTAGAGGGTCCCGCAGATCATGAAAGACTCGCCGGCATTCCTCTTTGAGTACTCCGTGTTCCACGTCTTGAGGATCTGCAGCGTGTCTGGGTTCAACTGGCTGATGACGATGTTTCCGGCGTTCTGGTTAGTCGCGTACACGGCCCACAAGCCCAGCTCGTCAGCCATCAGGTCGATGTCGGAGAAGCCCCCCCAGGTGTAGGGGTACACGTTGTGAAATCCGGCAGACTCCAGAGCCCTCTGGGTCACCACCTGGCCCAATTCGAAGCTGTATCTCACTATGATGTTGCTCTGCATCTTGTTGTAATACAGAGAGCCGTTGTAGACCATGTGGTTGGTTCCGGCCCATTTGAAAGGCAGGTTGTAGGTTCGCGACGCCACTCCCGCTACAAAATCAGCAATGGACTTGTACTCTTTGACTATATTGTTGTTGGTGTAGCTGTCCATGTACCACACCTGAAAACACGAGAAGTGCTCCATCATTCACTCTCAAGGGTTGAAAATAACGTGGCTGTAAATAACTGTTTACTCATCAGTCATTTCGTTTTGCACTTTGTTTTGATAAATTACGTAACGTCCCTTAAAAAACTGGAATATTACAGAAATGCTACAATAAATGACACCCATTTTATGTCGGTTTGTGCCTGAAAAAAATCAATGATATGAAGCCTGGGGGGGGGGGGTAGAAACATCACAAATCTAAGCAATAAAAACATTTCATTGAACATGATATTTTTCAATAGTTGTGTCTCAAGATGCACAATTATTAAGGTTCAATCCCAGGCATCTTATAGATTTAGTGTAAATGAAATGTGCAAGTGTCCCAACTAAAAGAATTCTAATTATTAATGATTAGGTATTAATGGAGAGCAATCTCCACAGCGGCCCTGGGATTACGGGGACTTGACATGTAATTGTGGTTTGACAGCTTCTGCTATAAACTGCTCGGCTAGAGAAGCAACAGTTTGGATTGTTGCTCATTATTGCTTGTTGGTGTTTGATGCATCAGTCTTGGTGTATCTGGACAGACTCGAATGTCCCTGTTGGAGAACAGGAGTCGCTTTTCCCGATAACACCGTTACATTTTAGATTCACATGTGAAGGATTTTATTTTTTGTGCATGAGAGGCTTTAATTCACTCATTCCTTCTGAGAAACAGGAGGTGAGCAGTTGTTTGTAAATCATTAAAACGCTCTCTCCTGCTTCAGAGGCTTTAAAGCAGGCTGCAAAGCACATTAACTTGGCTCACCCTGTTGTTTTTGGGCGATGCCTGTGGGTCCGTCATCCAGGCTCCGAATCTGGTCCCTGAAGTTTTCACTGTGAGCGGGCCAGTGATCTTCATTAGCTTCCCACATGCTGCGAAACACATCACACAGCTGCAGTCAGATGCTAATGAAACTACAGCCAATGTTTTGGTGGGAAACCTGGGATGAATCACAAAGTGCTGGGTTGCTTGAATCTGCTCCTGGCTGATATTACAAAGCACTGAAAAAGGGGTTCTAGCTCTGGACACAAACACGTGTTTTATCATAGAAATACAGACAATCAGTTGACAAACTGAAAGCATCAACACGTAAATCCCCTCCCAATACCTTTGAAGGCTAAAATTTATTCCTAATGATTTAATGTCTGAAGTGCCTGAGCAGCACCTAATTCATCTTGTCAGACACTTTAATTGTGTGCAATGACAGTAGACTATTACTTGTATGCAAGTTTGCAACTTATTTATTAAACTGCTATTTTCCTGATCAATCAGAGCTGATGGACTCTGAAGGCCGGAGACACCCCAATCTCACAGAAAGCTTTTAGCCCCAAATCGGTCAGATCCAATGTTACGATGGAGGCAGAAGTTACATCTCAATACGGTCGTCAACCGTACGAGACTAGAAGGCAGATTTTGAATTTGTTTTTAATCCTAAATCATGGAAACTCAAATAGACCCAATCTGTGACACTGTTTATATGTACCAAGCCTACTTTGAGCCCTGCATGGTGAGCTGGGGTAGCCACACCGGGGTCAACTTACTGAGTTTGTTCATACAGCTGTGGAGGCGATTTTCCAGGTGTAGGATCTTCTGTTGCAGCTCCTCATAGTCGTAGGCTCCCATTTCCTCTTGGATGGCCATCAGCACGCCAGACAGGTTCCGAATTTCCTCTTTAAACTGTGAGATGAGCTTGGAGTCCGTCTTGTACTGCTCGAGCACTGGAATCAGTGGCTGGAGGGACTCCATCTTTCCTTTTAGCTCCTGGAAAGAGAGAGACGCTGCTGCAGAAACGGCCATCGTGACAGCATTCTGATAACGGCGACATTCCCTTTTGATTCGGTTTGCTTAAATATATTCATTCTATATTTATTAGATAGTGCCGAACCGAAATGCATCGAGAGATTTGTCTTTTTGCAATTGAATACAAGCAACCTACTGATGAGAAGGGTTTGACACTGTCTCTGTAGATTCTGCCTTCAGGTTCCTTTGAGGATGCGTGAGTTCTGGAAGCTTCCAATCATCATGATTACTATGGCGATCGCTCTTTACATTCAATGTGCAGACTGTTTAATATCAAAGTTGTTTCTATCTAATCTGGTCTGGACTGGGGGGAGTAAGATAACATTTCTATACATCAGCTCCTACAGAAGGTTTCACAGACATCAGGAAAAAGAAAATAATTAACCCCCCCGCATTACAATCACCCAAACCACAGTAGTTATCAAAGGCTTTAACAGAGTTTAATGCAGCTTCTTGGGAATCAAAAGAGGAAGTTCTTATGACCACTTTCAATTTAGCCCGAGCTGATACTTGTTTTAACTACACCAAGTGGGAACAGGAAATTTCAAACTAGTTCAGTCACTTAAGAAGAAGAATAATGAGAAAACGTTTGGGACTGTTGATCCCTTCTTGGTAAAAGGGTGTTTTCATCAGTCTCACTGGCTGTGGTGACACGACTAATCACAACAAACGCTGATGCGGCTCCATCTGCACATGATGGATAACCAAGGTAACCAACAATAAGCTCGCCTCTGCATGACATTTGCCCAGTGTAAGTAACATAGTAACATATTAATATGTAGAAGACATTATTCCTCTCATAACTTTTTGGAAATTGTAATAGATTTGTTGGATTTGATTCAGGGCATTTAATTGTCTATAGGGTTGGACGGCAGGTTTATTTTTTAAAGTTTATCCACCAAAGTCAACCGATTGCAATCAAGAGATTAGCCTGTATATTCCTGTTTTAATTTAATTTCAGTCCGTGTCATATCTGCTTTCGGTCGGTGACCTTTCTTTATATTAAGGTTCAAAAGTCCACTAACACCAAGTTTACGTTTATCTAAAAAGAGCCGACCGGATAATCCCAGGATGAATTCTATTCCTAGGTTTCCTTTTATTTCTCTATTGTTCACTGCTGTTGGTTGGTAATAACAGGAATAACAACAGCAACTCTTCCCGATAAACACTAGATATAAACCACCTGCCCCTGAGACAATTTTAGTCTTTGGTGAATCTGTATTGATCTGATGTTTCCCCACAGTTTAAACTTCAAAAGAACTCATACCTGAAAGTTTTTGTTGACGAGTGTCTTCCTGTCTGATTCAATCTGCCTGAACTTTGACCGGAGTCCTTTGATCTGGCTCTCCATCCTCATGATATACTGGAAGTCCCTCTGCGTCCGCAGGTTCAGCACCTCAATTGACTGCGACATGTTCTGCACCTTTTGAAAAGAATGAAATGGCACAGCATTGATTTTCCTGTCCACCAGAGATTAAAATGTCCTCCATGTTCAGCTGCTCAGCAGCCTGCCATGCTCCAGCTTCCCAAGGAACAAATCAAGACTTTGACCTCCAACGCAATTGTCTTTTAACCGTGTGTGTGTGTGTGATCTGAATAGAAGTTTGGAATAGATTTTAACACAAGCTGGGATGGATTTTACTCATTTTAAACACATATTAACTTTGGCATTTACATTCCTGTTTAGTCAGTGGAGGTCGCGGAATTGAACCTGGACCTCAGAGTAGATGTCTGACAGAGTATGGCACTGTCTCTGTCCACCCTGTCAAAAGCTTTCTGGGTTTGTGGGTCATTGAGAGGATGTGTGCCTTTCTCTCTTTTCTTTGGCATCAATTTGTAACTAACCAACAATAGTTGAGAGCATCACCAGCAAAGTGGCCCCTTGCTCACACGTTGTGTTCTGAATGCTTTGCTGGTTCTGGCGGAGGGATCCTGAAATGGCCTCACTGGAGCCCCGAGGCAGCTTAGTGCATTAGTGTCAAAGGCTCCAATGAGTGACAGAAAATACCCGTCGGCATCAAACATTAAAATGTGAGGTACAAAAATCTTTCCTTATATGGTGTACTGTCTATTTGTTGTTTGTAAATGGTGCACTGAATCATTTCTGTCACATCCTGCTTCAGTTTGTAGAAGGTTTTTGTGGACCTGTTTCAAAAGTGCACAATCCTCCATATCACAGATACATATTTTCCTCCTGGCTTAAAAGCCATTTAACAGTTTTGGGATTATTTCCTGTGGAGAAAAAATGGGCAGTGAGCAAAAGAAAAGGGAAAAAATGCAACAAAACTGTCAGTTTCACTTGCTTTTTCTAAAAAAAAAAAGATGATGATGGAATTTTGGAACATTCAAACCAGCTAAATTTCTTTCAAAGCAGGTATTGTGACTAAAAATATTTAAACTAAGCATTTCCTGTGATAATATTGCCAAATTAATGGTCGTTGCATAACTATGGTACTGAGTGAAGGACTCCTACTGACAAAAAAGGTTCATAGGCTTTAAAAATATGAATATCTGGTTATTTAACGCCGCAATAAGAGGACTTCAAACAGCAGTAACACTCACCCTTGAAACCAGATAACAAATAAAACATCAACAATAGATTAAATGGTCTGCTGTACAATATGCATTGATGAATCATAGGTTACATTGACTTACTGCTGGTGCAAACTGAGATAAATTAAGGAAATGAGCACCATTTAGATCACAATGTTGTGAGCGTAAAGGGTGTCTACAGAAAAGCAGTTTATGCTCGTGGCTGATGTGTGTGCCTACTTTCTCCAGGAGCTGGCGAAGCTGACGTCCTTTGGCGTCTCTGGAGCAGAGATTCTGCTCCGGTGCCACCACCGTGCAGATGCAGCGTCCATCCGCATCTTGAGCTGAGCTGTACACCTGCCACCCCTCTTTTGGCCGGATGGTCTGCACACAGCCACAAAAGCGTGATAAAAAGTCAGAGACCCTGAATGCAGCCAACAGTTAGCAGGTGATGTCACAGTGGTGAAATTGCACAGCTGTGGTGCGTTCATGCCGATGACACCACAGTGTATCAGTACTGAGGACCCACTTAACAATAAATAGTGTTTATTTCCCTGGATGAAATCATTTCCTCAACTTCTCTGTACTCGGAGGCCAGTTCCATTACTGGAAGCCACACTGAAGGATGCAAATAAACCTGATTTGTAGACGTGCTTTCCCCTCTTTATTGCACCGAATATGCTTCACCGTTAGAATATGAAGCTTAAAGACATCAGAATATGTATCTGGAGCCCCTGTGGTGTATTTGAATGCAGCAGCAGCCACCATTGTCCCGGTAAAAATGGGTTTTGCTTCAGATATTGATAAAAATGTCCTGAACTGCTGGAAAAGCCGATAGCTTATCGTACAGCATCGGTATTTGGACAGTGCTGAACATTTACTATCAGCATCAGATAATAACACAAGCCTTCAGGCAAAAACCTGCTTTCACTTGCAATGGCCTGGGCCAGAATACGCCGCTGTTTACTCGATGAGGTTGGGCATTTAGGAAGTCAGTGAAGAACACATAAATATGACAAACATGTGAAAAGCCAACTTGGACTTTCGTCAAGAGCTGCGACGCTCGGGGGTGTAAAAATGAAGTGCTCCTCTTTTATGACTGTCTCAAATGTGCCCTTCCCTGTTGGTAAACAGTTCGTAATCAGCCATGAAAGATCTCCCCCACCGGAGCACGCGAGGACGGCAGCTACGAGTGTGAGGGCGCATAAACCAACACAGCACTGGGTGGCTCGTGCAATTAGCATTTTTTACAGATTTGACATTAAATTCACCTTTTGTCTGAGACTTTTTTCCCCCGCTGCCTTGCGAGCAAAGTTTCATCAGTATTCTAGTGATGCCTTGAGTTGTTCCTGATGTCATTTAAATGCATTAAAGACACTCAATAGATTATTCTTCTGGGCGCAACATTGAAACCTAATACTTAATTTTGATATCCCTAAAGCGCCATAAGCCAGAGATGCTGAGTGGTAGTTTCGACGTGCCGCTGGATTCGGCCTCTCTGATGACATTGTAGCCGGTGGGCACAAAAGAGGAAGAAAATGCACACACGGACACACACGCACACACACCCACTCACACACAATCCCAGCTCTCCGTGGCCTCACAGAAAAAGAGTTCAACAATGAAGCACATTTGACTAATCTATTTAAGCTGTGTTTCTCTTCTGTGAGGCACATCCTTTCCTTTCTTCTCACTCTGACATTTCCTCATATTAAAATGAATCTGTAGCACAGCCAAGCCAGATGCACTCTCCAGCGAGGCTTTTTCTCTTTTGGTGTGTGTGTGTGTGCATGTGTGTGTGTGTGTGTGTATGAGAGAGAGACAGCGAGAGGGAGAGCGAGAGGGAGTGGACTTTTTCTTTCATGAAAGAAGCTAAGCTGCTTCTTCTATTTTACCATTTTGACTTTCCGACACATCTCCTGAACATTTTCACACCCGGTTCACGCTCAAAGCTTTCTCTTCTTTGCTGGTTAACAGGGAAAACATGCATGTTTTTTAGACACAACACTGTGATAACAAGGTGAGAGTTACAGCCTTGAAATCGAGCAGGTGGTGTGGTTCTGTCCTCTGCAGAAATGGGAAAATTACCATCATTCTTGTATGAACTACTATCGGCAAGCTTTTAAAAAATATTTATTTAAATCTTCGAAGTCGGCAGAAATGAATCACATTGATAGACGAACATGTATCAACTGAGAGAATAGGCAGTCATAATATTACCGATGTAAATGCCTAATCAATTATTATTGAGGCTTAATATAAGATACAAATCATAACAGCATTATTCGTTCTTCCATAAAGGTCACTGGGATTTCTTGAAAAATTCCAGGACGAACCCCAGTAACGTGATGGAAATAAAACATAAAAAAAAACCCCAAAAAGAAAGGTTTCCTATCATGTATCCTGAGGCATCGCTTCAGAACCTTGTTTTTCGGTTATTTCGGTGAGTCTGGCCTGCGCACTGGTAAAAAAGCAGGTGATAACAATAATAATGATTTAAACAATAAAAATAACAACATAATAAGAATAGAATAATAACACCTAGAAGCTGAAGTGACCCATTATCTTGGTGTTGCATTCATGAGCCACTGGCAACGCTTCACCACCAAGCCTGCGATGACCGCAACTTTGAAAGCAGCACGTCCCCGGTCATGGCGCACTTCTCTCCCGCTGAAGTTTATCGGGTTTCGGTCGGGAGAAGCGCGGAGGAGGTGAACTCACCGCTGAAGGGCAGTATCCGAACAGCAGCAGGAACAGCAGCGGGTTCAGCACCACAGACAGCGTCCACATTCTGACCGCGGTGTCCCTCCTCCACCTCCTCCGTCTCGGCGACAACTAATTTTCACGTGCGTTTGCGCCGGTGGGCTCGCGAGCCACCTCAGACACTACGCGCTGGGGGGAAAAAAAACGGGGGGGAAAAAGCTGGTGGGAAAGGAGGAGGGGGGAAACACCCGTCCACTCGTCCGCGTTACGCACGCCATGTGGGCGTGAGACGTCGACACTTTGGAGGAGCGAGGGGGGGTGGGAAGTTTGCGGGTATGCCGAACATCACAACTGGGGAGGTGACATCAGCCAGCTGCCGGTCGTGACTCCCGGTTTTACGGTGCCGCGTGAACAGGAAGCACTCGCAGAGGCGCGCGACAAAAGTAACAGCTGTGTGGAGTCGCCGGAAAACGTGAGCGGTCACAGCTGCGCTGCACGCGCTAGCACAGCACGGGCAATTCAAATCACCACAACATAATATAATGAGAGTGAGAAGATAGAAGAAGGCATCCAGTTCAAAATGATTTATTTCAAACTCTCACTCCCAAGTCATGTATTCAACACAATAAAATCTTTGCTGGAGGGCAAAAGGCTTCCTGGTAACATATTGCATCACTTCCTGTCTTCTCAATCGTTGTTGGTTGCACTGTGCACGGTGTGTTGTATTCACTTAATATTGAACACTTGGTGTGTTGTATTCACTTTGATTAAAATTTGAACATTTGGGACATTCTAGTCACCTGATAACAACAGTGAGAAACAACCCATATTAAACAAACAGGGCTTTGCCGATTATCATGGCCTCACCGTCTGTTTCACCCGGTGTCTTTGTCTGTTCAGCGTGTGAAATGTTTAGTTACTCCTCTGCCTCCTTTAGTGAAGGGACTAGGTGCAGAAAGTGGAGTTTATTAATGGCTCTGGAGGCGAGACTTAGTGAGCTTGAGACGCGGTTCCGCATCTTAGAATTAGCTGGAGTTGCGTCAGCTAGCTGCTGCGGAGCAGCCCAGCGTAGCTACAGCTAGCTGTCTGCCGGCAGCAGCCCAGCAGCCGGCTAGCCAGGGCGGCTGGGTGACGGAGTCCTGCTTCTTGATTCGCAGGACTCCAGCGACCATAGGTAAGTGCATTCCGGGGGCCAAAGCGGGCGACATAGAAGCCAATTGAAAGCTGCTGGCGAGAAGTAAACGTAAATTTGGTAAAGTTATTATTCACGTCGGAGCGAACGACACCGGCTTCGTCAGTCGGAGGTCACCAAAATTAAAACAGAGTCGGTGTGTAACTACGCAAAAACGATGTGGGACTCCGTAGCATTCTCTGGTCCCCTCCCCAATCTGGCCAGCGATGAGATGTTTAGCCGCATGTCGTCGCTCCGTCGCTGGCTGTCACGGTGGTGCCCCGAAAACCAGGTGGCCTTTGTAGACAATTGGAGCATTTTTTGGGGAAAACCTGGTCTGATTAGGAGAGACGGTGTCCATCCCACACGGGATTGTGCCTCTCTCATTTCTCGTAATTTGGCTAATTTTATTAGACCCAAAGTGACCTGACAATCCAGGGTCCAGACCAGGATGCAGAGTTGTAGTCTTACACACCTCTCTGCTGCTTCCATAGAACCCTCATCCACCAACAATAACATATTTGACGCTATAGAGGTAGTCTCTGTTCCACGGTTAAAAGTTCACCAAGCACAGAGCAGGGGAGCGGTCAATCACCATAATCTTATTAAAATGAATACCAAAGCACAAGTTGGGGAAACTAATATCACAATTAAGTGTGGACTGTTAAATGTTAGATCTCTTTGGTGTAAATCCCTGTTAGTACACGACCTGATAGCGGATCATCACATTGATTTATTCTGTCTTACTGAGACCTGGCTTCAGGAGGAGGAGTATGTTAGCTTAAATGAATCTACTGCTCCTACCCATCTTAATTATCATATTCCTGGTGTTACTGGTCGAGGAGGGGGAGTGGCAGCAATCTATCACTGCAAGTTATTAATTAATCCTAGACCAAAACATGGCTCCAGTTCATTTGAAAGCCTGACTCTTGGCATCACCCATTTGAACTGGAGGACAGAAAAGCCACTTTTGTTTGTAGTTGTATATCGGCCCCCTGCTGGGCCACATTCAGAGTTCCTATCTGCGTTCTGACTTCTTATCTGACTTGGTCCTTAGATCAGATAAAGTCATTATCATTGGAGACTTTAATATGCATGTACACATTGTAAATGAAAGCTTTAGAAATGACTTCATTTCATTACTTGAGTCAGTTGGTTTAGTCACTTGGCATTTTTCTCTTTGATCTTAAGTTGGCATTTTAGTCTTTGATCTCCTTTATATCAAACACATCAGCTCTACCTCTTTCAGCACACGCCTGAGGAGCTCAACACTCTTGTACCACACTGGTGACCAGCAGACGCATCAATGGCACAGAGAGGAACCCAGCAGCTGAAGGCAGAGCAAGAACCACTGGAATCATCCATGGAGACTTGGAGGGAAGAGGTCCAGCACCTCAGAGAAGCCCTGGCAGAGAAGGAGGAGCAGCTCAGCAGGGCAGTGATGAGGACTGTGACCCATGTGGAGACCCTGACCCAGCTGAACAACACACAAGCTGCTCTGAAGGAGAGCAACCTCAAATGTGCTTCTCTGGAGGAAACCCTCCACAGTCAGCAGCAGGAGATAGAGGAGCGACACAGGAGAGAGCTGATGAAGCAGGAGGAAGGTTTCAATCAGAAGCTCCTTGTGATCGAGGATAAATTTGAGAGGAAGCTGGAGGAAGAGAAGCACAAATTTAATGAAGAGAAAGAGGCCTTGAGGCAGCAGCTCTTTCTACAAGAAAAAAAGTTCAACAAACTCCTAGAAAATGAGGAACACAAATATAATGAGAAGATCATTGAAAAAGAAGAGTCAATAAAGCAGCAGCTGTTGACTAAAGAAGAGACCCATAACAAGATGCTGGCTGATGTTTGTCAGCGGTGGGAGAGATGAGGGAAGAGCTGGAGCAGAAGATCCAGGAGAGCCAACGGTTGAGGCAAGAGGAGCAGGAGAAGACCAAAGAGGAGCTCCAGAGGCTCTCTGAAGCGATCCTCCAACTTGAGGTGAGATGCTTTCGCCTTTGTTCCTCTTCCACAAGATTTCAGATGATGTTCAGTGAAATCTAAAACACAATCTCTCTTGTCTGCAGCTTCAGGTGTCAAAGAAAAAGAAGAATAAAAGCTTCTGTAGATGGATCTCCAAAAAGATGAAGTTCTGGAAAAGCTGAAGTAAAGAACAATTCCAGAGCTCCCAAAGCCCTCCTCCTCCTCCTCCTCCTCCTCCTTCTCTACATCCTGACTTCCACAGCGTCACATTCAAGATTGAAGATTGAAGATTTACTTTATTCATCCCCATAGGGAAATTGAATTGTAGAAGCAGCCTAACGTGGATTAATATAACTGTAGTGCCGGTTTTGTATTCACAAAGTATAGAAATAGAATAAATAAATACAAATAAGAAGATTAGAACGTTATAAGGATATATACAGCATATATTATAAGAATATATACAATATATACATAATATAATATATACATATTATAAGCATTATAAGCATATATACATAAATATAGAATAAAATAGAAATGAAATTACAACATAAATATTACAATTATTGTTATTGGGTGGGTTTGGATGAATTATAGAGTTTAATGGCGGACGGCAGGAATGACTTCCTGTACCGTTCCTTAGAGCATCCTGTCTTTATCAATTTTATTTTACAGTATAATCATTGTTTATGTTCTATGTTTGGATCTATGATGTCGAAACAATAAAATTAAAGTAAACCACCAGATTGTAGATGTTGTCAATGGCAGCTTCTTGATTCTGTTGCCCCCCTGAAAAAGAAAGTAGTAAATCAGAGGAGGTGTTCCCCCTGGTATAATTCACATATCAGGACCCCCAAGTAGAAAGTGTGAAGACTAGAAAGGAAGTGGCATTCTTGTAAAATAGACAACTATCATGAACCTGGAAAGACTGTCTATTAGTTTACAAAAAGGCCCTCCGTAAGGCTAGAACAGTTTATTTTTCTTCTTTAATTGAAGAAAATAAGAACAATCCCAGGTTTCTTTTTTAGAACTGTGGCCAAATTAACCAAGAGTCACAGTGTTTTAGATCCACGTATCCCTTCTTCCCTTAGTGGTGAAGACTTCATGAGCTTCTTCACTGATAAAGTTCTAGCTATCAGAGAGAAAGCTAACCAGGCCATCCCAACAACTGGACCATCACCAGATGTGCTGACTGTGGGAACATACAGGGTCTCCAACGAGCCCTTAAACTCCTTCAGCCCTATATATTTTTCTGAGGCGTCATCGCTAATTCAGAAATCCCAGTCCACCACGTGTCTCTTAGATCCCATGCCAACACACCTGTTGAAGGATGTTTTACCATTGATAGGCAGCTCTATCCTGGACCAGATCAATGGTTCTTTAGTAACAGGTTATGTACCCTGGTCCTACAAGGTGGCAGTGATTAAGCCGTTGCTTAAAAAACCATCACTGGATCCTGACGTATTAGCAAACTACAGGCCGATATCCAACCTTCCTTTTAACTCTAAAATTCTTGAGAAGGTGGTGGTTGCTCATGTCCATGGTGTTCCCTCCCCATACAGTAGGGTTAGCCATGGGGTTCCTCAAGGTTCTGTACTTGGACCAATCCTCTTAACCTTGTACATGCTTCCCTTGGGGAACATTATTCGGCAGCGTGGGATAAATTTTCATTGTTATTCTGATGACACTCAGCTTTATTTATCCATGAAACCAGAGGAGACCGAGAAGTTAGTGAAGCTTCAGACCTGTCTTCAAGACACAAAGTCCTGGATGTCTTCAAATTTCCTCCTCCTTAACCCAGGAAAAACTGAGGTCATGGTGTTTGGTCCTGAACCTCTCAGGGATAGATTAGATCACATGATCACTCTAGATGGTATCTCATTAACATCTAGTCTCTCTGTGAGGAATCTTGGAGTAACTTTTGACCAAAATCTCTCCTTCAACTCACACATTAAATTAGTCCCTAGAAGTGCCTTTTTTCACCTGAGGAACATCACAAAGATCAGGAAGCTACTGACGTGGCATGATGCTGAAAAGTTAGTCCATGCATTTGTTACTTCCAGGCTGGACTATTGTAATTCTTTATTATCAGGGTGTCCAAACAACTCTTTAAGAAGCCCCCAGCTGATCCAAAATGCTGCAGCCAGAGTTCTGACAGGTATTGACAAAAGAGATCACATAACTCCTGTACTGGCGTCACTTCATTGGCTGCCCGTTAAATTTAGAATAATTTTTAAAACCCTTCTTTTGACCTACAAGGTCCTCAGAGGCCTAGCTCCATCCTACCTGTAGGAGCAAGTGACATCTTACCAGCCCAATAGACCGCTCCGCTCTCAGAATGCTGGTCTACTTGTGGTCCCCAGAGTCTCTAGGAGTAGAATGGGGGGCTGAGCATTTAGCTACCAGCCCCCCTGCTATGAAACCAGCTCCCTGTCCAGGTACGGGAGGCTGACTCCATCGCTACTTTTAAGATCAGACTTAAAACCTACCTCTATGAAAAAGCTTATTGTTACTAATTCTGTAGTTCCAGTTACTATCATAGATAGACAAATTATCATACTTAAGGGGTTGTCTAATCGTTAGGTCACATCTTAGCTATGCTGTTATAGGCCAAGGCTGCCGGGGTCCGGAAACATGATCACCTGACAGGCCTCTGTCACCCCACTGGGTCATGGTTTCCTCTCCTCTCCTCTCCTCTCCTCTCTCTCCTCTCCTCTCCTCTCCTCTCCTCCTCTCCTCTCCTCTCCTCTCCTCCTCATCAAGCAGACTAGTTATGCTGATTCTTGTGCAGTTTTTCTGCTCCCCCCCCCCCCCCCCATTCATTTACAGGTATTGCCGCCTTCGGAGCTGCATGATGACCTCCGGCCCCGCTGACCCGTTGTATAGTGTATTTTTGTGTGTGTTTCTGTGCTCTGTGCCTCTCCTCTCCTCTCCTCTCTCCTCTCCTCTCCTCCTCTCCTCTCTCCTCTCCTCTCCTCTCCTCTCCTCTCCTCTCCCTCTCCCTCTCCCTCTCCCTCTCCCTCTCCCTCTCCTCTCTCTCTCTCTCTCTCCTCTCTCTCTCTCTCTCTCCTCTCTCTCCTCTCCTCTCCTCTCTCTCTCCTCTCCCTCTCTCTTTACCCAGCCGGCCATCAGCAGGAGGGTCCCCCTACATGAGCCTGGTCCTGCTCAAGGTTTCTTCCTGTTAAAGGGGAGTTTTTCCTTGCCACTGTTGCTTGTCTGGGGTTAGGCCCTGGGATTCTGGAAAGCGCCTTGAAACAATTTTGATTGTATAAGACGCTATATAAATAAAGATTGATTGATTGATTGATTATTTCTCCAATAGGTGTAGCAGACAAGGGCAATGGATCATTTTGAGAAACCATTTTCATTAGTTGATAGCTGTGCTTGGTTAAGCTAAAGTCAACATCTGTCATTTGTCTTGAGTATTTACCCAAAAGGGGTCTTCCATTCATCTATTTATCATATGATGCTGGAGCCGACCCCAGCTGTCACTGGATGGGTGGGGATACACCTTGGACAGGTCACCAGTCCATCACAGGACACACATCTTTCACTGACACCCTCACACCAAGTGGCAAATTACAGTTTGGAATCCACCTAATGTGGAGGTTCTTGGGGTTCCTCCTCTTTGGGAAGAAACTGGAAACCAACACAGACACAGCACCCCCCTAAAGTGATCACCCAATATAAATAGTAATTTCTTTTGTGCCAATTTTAATTTCAGCAAGATTTACATTCGCATTTGTGAATTGAATCAGTCAGAAATATGCATGAGAGTCTATTCTGTATTATGTGAGAAATATTATCCATTCTAGCAAAAATTATCTTCAATTATCTTCATCTTCTTCTTTAGAGAACTCGAAGAAACACGTCAGATACGCACATCAAAAGCTCTCCGAAATAAACAGAAAGCTTAAACCTGCAGCTTATCAACTTGCAATACTTTTGTATTATTGGGGGAAATTACTCCTTAAATAGAGAAAACACTCATTCATTAGCAAGACTTCATTACTGCACTGATATTTAAAGTCTGTCAAATTACTGAGCAAATGACACAAATCTGAGTGTGGTATTGTGCTGTTGTAATGCTCCTCTTTTGCCAGGGCTATTACTCACGCCCCCACCATTTGACACAATATCTTCAGATAATTGATACAAGGTATTAAATAATGTGTGACACCCTCATTATGTATACAAATAGGATTCACAGCCATGAAAGCATTTCCATTTCCTTTCCTTTTGTTCTTCTAACTTGAGCTGAGATGATGATGATGATGATGATGATGATGATGATGATGATGATGATGATGATGACGATGATGATGATGATGATGATGGCACATTTTTTGACTGATGGTAATTTTGAACAATTGTAGTTTTGCAGCAATGTGCCCTTTTTTTTAAAAGTGCCATGGATAGTGTTCATTTTCTTCCCTTTTCTTTTCTTTTCTTTTTTTTTTAAATAAGCAAAGCTACATTTCAATCAACGGGGTACAACAAATAATTGTCATGTTCCAGAAACCAGTTTGAAATAATCTGAGCTTTGTGAGATGGTGCAGGCTGCAGCCTTGAAACGATGCTCCATAAGGGGCAAAGAAAATATCCCCCTACCTGAAATCAAGACTCATCAGACCAGCAAAGTTTATTTTGGTGAGTCTGTGAATCGTAGCCTCACTTTCCTGTTCTTAGCTGACAGGAGGGGCCCCTGGCCTGGTCCCTGCTGCTGGAGCCCATCTTCTTCAAGGTTCCAAATGTTCTTCAGAGATGGGGTTCTACATCCCTTAGTTGGAACCAGTGGTAACTGTTGCCTTTCTATGAGCTGGAACCAGTGTGCCCATTCTCCTCTGCCTCACTGGGTAGCTTCTCTTATTGGGTCCATTCTCTGTAAAGTCTACAGATGGTTGTGTGTGATAATCCCAGTAGAGCAGCAGTTTCTGAAACACTCGGCCCAGTCCGTCTGGCACCAACAGCCAGTCATGTTCACAGTCACTTAATGCCTGAACGCTGATTAGCTATTATGTTAAAACATTTTTTAATTAGACACCTGTTGTTTGGTTAGGCAGTCAAACTTAACTCAAATGTATAAAATGAAAATATTAAAAATGAAAAAAAATAATCATCATCATGCATAAAACACACCCAATTTTATATCAAATAAAACATAATTTTCAAAAACCAAAACAAAATAAGTCACTCACCAATTATTTATTAGTTTACTGCATACTGCTTGTTTGTTCGAGCGTATAATTTTCGCTCTTACATTTTGTTGTTTTTGTCAGAAAATGTGTTACATTTGCAGCAAGTTATTCTCTTTAGCGCCCCCTGTGGTCACATACGGTATATTCATATATTATGCGTGGGAAATTCCAACTAGTATACCAAAGGACAGTAAACTATTTCCCTTATGGTCTGATGTTACCTCCATTACATTCAGGAAACATTTTACACTTTGATAGCCAGTGTTTCGACGGACACATAGAACGTAGGAGAAGATATCTAATTCCTGCCGTGTGTCAGGTGAATGGAGAGGGTTTAGCTTCAGATGTGTTGTGGTGGGTAGACAGTTTTATGCTCCGGTTGCATCTCTGGACCCACACATCTGCACAGTCTGCAGCAGGTTGGGACGAGATGAAGAGTTGGGTGATGAAGAAGAGTACCTGCTGTACCTTTGGAGTGCTTCCCAACGCAGTCTGAACAGGGAATACTTAGACTCAAAGGGTGTTTGGTGGAAGGAGAGTTTCTTAGAGTACATGAACAAAAGCTTTTCGGGGGCTATGATCTGCATTTCCAATGAGACTCGCTGCAGGGATAACAGTGGCTGCTGCTTAATTTTTTTTGGCCTGATCCGGTCAGAGCTGTTCATCACATTTGATGTACCCACCAGTGTATTTGACAGTTCAAAAACACTCCCGAGCTGCAATATATGATTAATTAATTAAAGCAGCCGTTCCGTGGAGAAAAAACCAATAGAAAATGAGTAGCTATAGACATTCTAGGGCACTGCAGCTGTTTTTAATAAAAAAAATATTGATATTTTAAAAATATTAAGTAAAATCCGACGCCAGTCAATCAAACACATTTAATGTTCCTGTATAAACAGCTCAAAGTCAGGCCGTTCTTTCCTTTATCCAGGAGTGTGTACTAACTCTGCTATGAAGATGTTCTGCTCTGCTCCCCTCATCTGAGCAAAATTCAGAGGTTAGTCTAAAAGAAATAAATGACATAACTGTTCTTGACAACATATTTAACTCTTGACTTCTAATTTTTACTGTTCGTATTCTATTCAATAAATTTGTGTTATGTCGAGCTGTTGTTTTCTCAAAAAATGCTTAAAATATAGACACAGATATGCTTTACTGAGGAACTTTTTTCAGTTTGCTGCAATATGCTAATGAAGTAAACTAACTGCATCCTGTCATAGCTCAAATTAAGCTGGGCAGATTTAAAATCATTCTTTTATGAAATAAAGCAGCCACAGTGAGACATGAAAGCTCTGTCAAAACATGCTGAAAGGTGAACACTCTGGAATAAAGACGGTGAAGATAATGCTACTGTGGAATAGACTGGCCATATGAAGACAGATTTTGTTGGCTAGATTAATAAATGAAGCATAATGAATGTGGTGATGGGAGTCAGCCTATCTTGGATTTCATGGTGGGAGTTTTTCAGTTTCACAGTCCCGATCCAGTGACATTTGGAAATGTCTTATCCTCTTGAATGTGATTGGCTCTCCCTGATAGTCCTGGGCCAGCTCAAACTGTCTTGTTCTCTGGCTTTAATTTGCTGTGCTGCAGGGTTCAGCCCTACACGACCCCAGAAAGGATTAAAAGAGCAAAGAAATAGTGCAGAACTTAAGAGTTGCGCATGGAACTGGTCTCAGACGTGACTGCAAGTCAGTTGGACAGAAACATTTAGACACGTCAATTGAAGTGATGCCACCCACCCTGCTGTGATTAAACAAGTTCTGGGAGGTTTAAAGAAAGGGGGGACTTTAACGCTCTCATTGGAATGCAGTCTTGTACAACCTTTCTTGTTTGCTGCCTTGTTTCTGTGACAGTCGGTGTCTAACCAGCTCCGAGAGTGAGGCTCTGACTGCCGGTGGTGGAAAACAAAAGCTTTATTGTGTATTGAATCAACGGAGAAGAAGGCTGAGAGGTGTGGCAGAACGAGGCACACTTTGAGACATAAAGGCATAAACGTAGTACAAGCACATATTAATCACCAGAACTAGCTTCTGAAACAACCTAGTAAGCCTTGGGCCTGGTACCACTGTAAATGCAGAGACATTCTGGCAGCTGCCCGCAGAGACATGCAGTGTAGTTAAGATGCCCCTGATTGCTCCTCAATGACCTGCAGCTGTATCTAGTGGGATCCACAGGCTACCCCTCCAGCCTCTGCTCCTGAAACACAAGGAGAAAACAAAGCAATCAAGTTGGGATCTAAAATACGCTTGCATAAAATCCAGCAGCTCTCCTCCAGACCGCACCCCTCCCAGTCTACAAGATGTTGGAAGCTGTGACCCGCTGCTCTGGGATGCGCTGGAGCGATAAGTTCACTGAAAGATACTTTCAGATAGGTTTGAGTAAAGAAACATGACAGATGGTGTCAATGTTCAGGAATGGTGGTAATTCTAACCTGAATGTTGTGGGGTTGATCACCTTGTCCACCATAAACAGTCTGATGAATCGAGGGGAGCGGTTCCGAGAGTTTGTCAAACCTGCTGACCAGGTCTGTAGTCTGGTGTTGCAGAGAACAATTCAGCCAGGCACATATTCCTGACCCAAACCTCCTTGATACACCTGAGGTGCTCCTGAACAGTAGGGACAGCTACCTCCTCTTCCTGAACTGGAAACACAGGTCGTTGGAAACCCTTAGCTGCCATGAATGGTGACATACCGAGCAGGTATGCACGCATGCACGCACACACACAAATGCACAGGAATACATATTCAGAGCCATTTTCTACAGGATCCAAACATAATGGAGCTCATGAAATTCAATATTTCTGTGTATGCTGAACTCATGTAGGGAGTGATGAGCGTGGGCTAGGAAAAAGATCTGTTTGTGCAAGTGGAACCAGAGGTGTGTGCGTTGGTTTGAATGATGTTGATATGATAAGATTCCAGCTACACCGGCCCTAATATGTAATATAGCTGTTTTTCCTTTGTGTTCTGCTTTTGGTTACAGCAACAACAACTGCAATTTTTAATTGAAAAACAAAGTTTAGCAACAGTGACGACTCTAAAGACGGCAAGATTCACACACCTTTCTGCAACTATGGGAACAAAAGGCATTCTCCTACATTGTGTATTTTCATTGCAGAAGTTTGCTGTAGATACATTTAGAGATTAGCCCTGGAGTTGTCAAAATCGGTATTTTGCATAAAAAACACCTTTCTCCAGATTATATTTGCCGTCTGCTGAAACCATCTGTGCTGTGAAAGCTTGACAACCATGGCAGCATGTTTGGTGGTGGTTGATAGTTTGCCGTGATACCATAATAACACTTACTTATTCCTCTGCAAAGAATGCCTGCAGCCTATCAAAGACTAGATTTGGAGCAGTGACAGTAAAATCATCTTGTCACGGCGAAGTGTGCTGCTTCTGCAAACACTCTTGCAGACCGAACACACACCTCCCACACCCCTTCTGCAGGACTACGTGTGTTGTTTGAGGAATATATGAGTCCGGCCTTCGTATATAATCTGTGGAGGGCACTGTGTTTGTCTCAAATGTGGCTTTTATAAAAAAAAAACTAAAAAAAATCCGGGGTTTGGACACAATCTTGCCTTGCTGGCGTCTTTTCCAGCCGCTCAGTATGATCCCCTGCTGTCATGACAGTTTCACCCTGTTCTTCATTTATCAAATATCCAATTAAACTGTTGCGATGACGTCCACCAATGTTAGACTAACTATACATCTGTGCCATCCGAACAGCAATTCCATGGCTGCAGTCTGCCCCCCCAGCGTGACTGAAATTCTCTCTCCTCACTTCTGTGGAGCTGCCATCTATCTTTATTAACAATGGCTGAGAGCACGGACAATCCAATTCTCACACTGGAGTGATCCTTGGAGGCCCGTGGGATAGGAATTTCTCCAGTACCAGTGCAAACATTAGTGATGTGTCTTATGATGGACGTTGGCTTCATTCTCACTTCGGACTCAGTGGAAACGGTGGTCAAAGGTTTCTGCCTTGCACTATCCATTCACACACTATATTTCAGGCTCTAACAGATGATTGACCATGTCTGATTGAAACTGTCGATTGATTTCCTGGGAAGGATGTAGTTCTGTTCCGCATCAGCGCCGAAATTGTCCAGACTCTCAGGCAAATCTGCTGGGGTCTGAGCCCCCAAGACCAGCTCCTCTTCATGCCCTTCTGCTTTTAATCCTTTTGTTTTTCATCTGTTAGAGATTCACTGACTTTCCTTCAACACTCCCAGTATCGGGGGAATGGGGGGGGGGGGGGGGGGTCATTTTAAACATCATAAGAATGTCGGGACTGTTAACTGCCTCACTCTTAACTTACTTGCCAGTAATGATCAGAGCTGTGACTCTGTCATGTAGCAACCAGTAGCATCAATTTTGACAAAAAAAAGGGTTTTCTAATGATTTGCAGTGACAGTGTTTAATGAACGGCCCCTATTCGAACATCTTCAATATCTCCAAAAAGCGCCACTGCAGAGTGACACGTCACATCAATATATGACCCGTCACAGCGCCAATCGGTGAGTCGGGAGTCTAAATATGTGAAGGAGAGGTTCAATTATCGGCTGGCCCTGCCCACATATGACCTGCAAGTGAATGCAAGAGATTGCAGTGTGCATTTGGCAAAGCACCAAGCATTTATTTCAGTTGCACATATATATGTTGTAAACATACTATAATTACACAGGTCTGAAAGCGGCTCTGAAGTCTGCGCCGCCGTAGCCTAAAGCTAAAGCGGACGAGATGCAAACAGATCTTGATCAAAGTCAAATCTGAGTCAGAGGAATTCACAGGAGTCAAGCCCCTGCACCCCAAACACTCCAGATCATGCTAATCGTGAATAATCATGCGGATTATGTGAAAACTGGTTAGTACAACACGGTGAGGAGTCAAGGTGAGAGCGATAATTCTTCAGATATTTTTGCAAGGCAGACATTCAACCCAACATGTTTCAGAATCCAGTTTTAATATTTTTGAGTGGCACATGAAAACATCTGTTCACTGTTACAGAAAGAGAAAATCAACAGGGCTCTGATTGTGAATAAAATAATTAAAAAAATGCCTCCACAAATGATGATTGAATATCAAGATATGAACAAAAATGGAGACTCAAATATGCCCACATGTTAAGAAACTGAGGTACACATTAAAGCCCTTCTCTACTCTTTTTATATTACTATCTTATTTTATTATGCCTTAATATCCTGACAGTCTTTTATGCCCTGAAGGAAAAAAAAGGTTTATAAACTTAATACTAATGTGTTTCAGTTTAATCTGCTTTTTAAACCACAAATATTGAAAGTTATGTTAATTAAAAAAGAAAAGCCCTTTCAGATTGGAATGCAATCCAAAGTATATTTCCTAACAAATGTTTTCTCCACCATCAAATATATTTCATGACTTTTTCATAGCTTGCCAAATATTGATTTCAACCTAAAGAGCTGGGACACATGCATCTCTTTTTATGAGCGGAGTCAAAAAGAAACACTATTGTACAAAATAATAATAATAATAAAAATAATAATTACAGTTTCATTAAAATGCACTTAGGCTTTTTTTGTTTTGTTTTTAGCACCTTGATTGTTTTGTGACTCTTCACAAAGGCACCTCTGTGGTTGTATTCAGAGCAGCACCAAGAGCATCCAGAGGGACGAGGTGGGTGGAGGGGGGTGGGGGGAGGGTGGGGTGGGGGTGTTCAGGTTGACTGGATCCTCTCTGTCCAGCACGGCTCCACATGCCCTTCTTCCTGATCTCACTCCCGTTACTTCTCGTAAGGTAAAGTCACGTGATTCTGGCCCTACAAGGGCGAGGAGTAATTTCCCCTGACCAGCGCTTTCATGACAGGGCCTGGGGGGGCACTCTTCGTCTACCGTCTTCTCCGTAGATACGTTTTTTCTTTTTTTCTTGGTGGGGGTTGGGGAGGCAAAGGTGGTTGGATCTCAGCATGTGGGAGTCAATATCGACCCTCTGACCCTGTCCTTCAGCGGGGAGCCGGGGCGCGTCTAACCGAGGAAGCAGACGGAGCCGACCTCAAAGCCGAACCTCTGGTTGGATTCCCCAAAGTCATTCAGCATGACATCAATGATGGGCAACTGGTCGATGCGGGGAGTGTTGATCTCCATCACCGTCTTTGAATAACCCTGCTTCAGCTGCAGACACAAAAGGACAGACGCCGTTAATGTGGCGAAACCTGAGGGAAAAACCACGGGTCCGCCACCTCGAAGACGGAATAATCAATGGACCAGTGAGCGCTTTACTTTCTGTACATTTATCCATGTATTAAAAGCTGGATCAAAAACAAATGCATGTGTACAATTTGAAGTAAAAATGAAATTGAGTAGAACTAAGTTTTTTTAAAGAGCTAAATCATCTTGCTAAAAAGGTGCGCTCTAGTTTCCAGAGTGATTGCAACCATCACTTTAGATCCAACCCACAGCATTTATTTCTTTAAAAACAAATCAGAATTTTCTGATCCCATAATTCCTCTTGTCTAAACACTCTTCCGTTCTGGCTACATATTGATGAGGATTAATTGGATTTGTCGGGATTTAGTGGAAAAAGCTGCAAACGGTGCGGTTTGAGAGATTACCGAGCAGCCGTCCGTCAGCGGCTTGACGTAGGGGTTATTGTCGTACGACAGCTCCTCGTCGTTAGAGCCCAGGAAGCGCAGCGCCTTGTCGTAACTGTCAGCCTTGGCGTCGTACCACGCCACCGACTGATGGCAAATATAGGTGAAGTTCTGCCGCGCCGCCGAGCTCAGGAGCTTCAGGAAGGTCATCTGCACCAAGGTGATGGTTTTGTCTTCTACATCCACGTAGTTCAACTGGGAGAAAGAGCGCCAAGGAGCACAGGAAACAACACGGGGTAAAAGAGGAATGGAATTAAGAGAGGAGAGACAGGAGGAAAGGTGATTGGTCGGAGTGTTATCGCATGTGACACAAGGTTTGAACACGATGGGAATGTCTGCAGGGTAAGAATAGGAAAAATAGAGGAAATGATGATTACAAAAATTATTTTAGGTGACTTACAATTTTGCCACGCTTGAATTCACTGAACCAAGAACCTGGACTTTCCTTCGGCCAGTTGGATATTCTAACCTACATGCAGAAACAAAAGGAGAAATAAGTGAACGAGATCCTGCGCCGCGTTGATATCAGAGCGCCACGTCAGCGGTGACGCGTTTAAAACGCCGTTTAAATCATGAGATTGTTACAGTAACGCCTTTCTTACCCCCGCAGATTTTTTATCCGGGTAGATGCAAGTTTCTCCACCTGCGGTGAAGTTGCAGAACACTTTGATGGCGTCTCCTGTGCAGCCTTGATTTGGATCAATCCAGTATTCGCCTGGGAGACGGAAACAAGTGAGAAACACAGCTGCTGAGGTGGAATCAGGACGGCTTTGGCCTTCCTGCTACTGAATGCTAAAAAGAGTTTTGTTCCTGCCAATTAGTTCAGTTGGCAATTAGAATGAAACGAAACTCCTGTGCGAACAAACATTTGATGGTTCAAGGTTACTCAAATATTGAAAATGCTTCTTTCATGGAACGGCATTAGAGATTCTCGTTGATGTTATTTTTTCAGAACTCGATTGTAATTCCAGAGGAGTCACTTTTTTTACCTCTATGAACATCTCACAAGCCGGCTCGTTACTAGTTTTAGATGCTTAATTTATGTCCATAAACAAACGCTTTGCAGAATTATAGATGTGCAAGTTCCAACTCAGTTCACACTAAATGTCAAAAGTTCCGTTTTTTTAATTTTCAAACAGAGTTCTCACCTTGCCTTGACCTGCATTTGTTCTAATAACTGTTTGGAAGCTTGTTTTCATCATCAGGAGGTGTTTTACCCCCCTTTTGTCTTCACATCAAATCCATATCAAACCACATTTAGGTTAGCGTGGGGGAAAAAAGGCTGTTGTAGAGACTTAAAGGATGCAAGGCTGCTCATCTAAATGGATCCTGACACTTTTAATAATATTCTGCCCTTTCCGGCTTTAACGTGTGATTGATGCTAATGTGTGTCAACAGCGCCACATGTAAATAAGCGCGCCAG
This sequence comes from Takifugu flavidus, assembly GCF_003711565.1. Classification (NCBI taxonomy): domain Eukaryota; kingdom Metazoa; phylum Chordata; class Actinopteri; order Tetraodontiformes; family Tetraodontidae; genus Takifugu; species Takifugu flavidus. The sequence continues at coordinate 11,955,475 of NC_079534.1, read as the reverse complement.
TTTCCATAAACACTTATGCGGAGTTGATCAGGCCTGAGTGGCAGCTGCTGTTTTGTTTTTTAAATGGCTCCGTCGTCCTCCAAAATTATGACATGGCAGCTTCTGAGTAGCCTGAGAGGCAGATTCACTCTTTGCTATTTCCAAATCTGGAGCATGTGGTAAAATTTGGAGTTGGCTCACTCAGAAACTTCTGCGGAGCCAAAAGCGTTGGAATAAAGTCCGTAACGGGTGGAATATTCCTGATGTTACTGGTAATAAAGTTCAATGTGACAATTATGACAAACTCTCCAACGTACCATCTGGATAGTCGGGCTGGCTCAGGTGCAGGTCATTGCAGGTCCTGGCAGGATTGTCCTGGGTACCCAAGGGGAACTTCATGCGCTCGATGTCCTGTTTGAGGTTGTTGAGTGACCCAAAGACGTCCTCCATTCCCTCCATCACCATGCCGTAGTCGGCCTCAGCCTCGGCTCCCTGCATGTCAGCCTGCCGTCTGGCTCTTTTGTTAGAGAGCTGGAAGGGTAGCGGCTGGATCATGTCTCCAGGGGGACCCTACGACACAGAGGACATGGTCCAACATGCTATCGCTGAGTGGTTTCTGAATCAGTAGCAGATAAATCTTCTTTTTAATGCTTTGTTTTTATTCTGCTCTAACCTTTAGAACCAAGAAAAAATGGAAACATTAAGGACAAAAACTGAAAAAAACATATTTGTCTTGATTTCACCGGATCGATTTGAGTTCAATCAAATCGTAATGCATTCCCACAAATATTGAAAAGCAGAGTAAGTGCAAAGCAGGACAGCCCAGTGGGACAGTCGTGTTGTAGTCAATGATGTCTGCATTGATATACATATACGTATACATACCGGGGCTCCAGGAGCTCCAACCAGTCCAGGGTCTCCCTTTTGACCTTGTGCACCCTGACAACAAACAAAAATAAAAAAAATTAAATTAAATAAATCATTAATGTACAAGTAATAACGCTGATGAACCCGGACTCACGTTTGAGCCTTTGGAACCTTTCTGTCCTAAGGAGCCCTGGTGATATAAACAAAAACACAAGTTTGAGTTGAAACAGTTGAAAAAATTTAAAAAGTTGGACCAATTCATGTTTAAGTAACATGTGAAACTTACAGGAAGTCCAGGTGGCCCAGGAGGGCCCAGAGGACCTTGGGAGCCCCCAGCACCCTTTAAAAAACAATTGATGAGCAGTTAAAAATATCATCATACGATGTCCTCTTTATCATTCATCAATATCAATCCTATGTGTGGTTAGAATATATATGTATATAAAGGTAAAGCATTTATAATCTAGAGTTTGTTGTCTCGCTATCTGCGTGAAATATAAAATTGCTTTCAGATATCTATACATTCAGTCATAAAAACCCATTCAGCCATACTTTACAATATTTTGATTCCAAATGAGATACATGAAATTCCATTTCTGTCACCCGTGACAATATGGAGACTTTAACCTTCCAGAGAACTCAGTTTTGTTCACATATACATTTATGCAGGGCGGCTACTGAGAGATTCCTATTCTTATAAGGTAAATATCCTGGGTTTTGTTTGCATTTTAATAAAAAAAAAAGACTTACAGAGTCACCCTTGCCACCAGCATTACCCTGAGGTCCAGGCAAACCTCTGTCTCCCTTCTCTCCAGGCTCACCCGGGGGTCCGATCAGGCCAATTAAACCTGGATGACCCTGAGGTGGGCAGAGGAGACAAACAGTCAGCAGCGAGAAATGAGACGAGGAGACGGGAATCCAGCCAGAGTGAAACAATATTTGCACTCATTATGAAGCTGACAAATATGAATCACATCGACTTTTCCTTTATTTTGCCTTCATTTGTCATCAGTAGAAAACGAAGGCCGTTACTTAAAGTGAAAGGAAGAAGAAAAAAACAACAACAGTGAAGGGTTTATGCTCAAAGTCTGGCCAGCTCCCCTCAGCGGCGCCTTATTCCCGACAATAAATAATTATTGTGTTTATTGTGGTTGTCATATTTAACAATAGTCTGTCTCAGCACCTGCTGCCTTACAGAGTTATGACCATCTGCTTCTGGCTTCACGCTGGCACTGAACCAATGACCATTAGAAGGATGACATGACCGGTCCTATACATATTCATTCAGTGCATTAAATCAGAGTGAGAGCTCCTCACAGAGGCTTTTCTCCCTCTCTCTGAGAGAGAACGGAGCCAAAGACAGAGGCGACGTTTGCGCAGGGCTCCTGATAAGGCACATTTGCAGATATGAGAAATACAAAATAAAACCGTTTGCGATTAGCATCGTAATAACTCCTTGCCTTCTCTCCCTTGGATCCAGAGTCACCTTTCATACCGGGAAGTCCGGGAGGTCCCTGCGGAGGAAAAAGAATCAGATTGTTATGGATTTGAAAGGAATTTGCATCATTTTATTTTTCATAAATCTCCGCATTCATGAATATTCATCCTGCGGCGGCAGCGCGGCTGATGAAGGTTTAATTAATTACGACAAACACGATTCACTGATTATTATTCATGTTTTTTTTTGCTCCAGCAAACCTAAATTGACCGACCAAGCTGATCAGGTGCTTTCATTTAATGACACAGACGTGCAGGAGTTCAAAGAGCTGGAGACCGTGTGTGTCCTTTTGGTTTCTAAACCGAATATTGATCTGTAATTAGTTGCAGATTACTTTCCTACACACTCAATGGATCACTTGCAAGGCTGAAATCATTTTCCAGCAGGGCCATGCCCAAACAACATTCAGCTTGATTTATGAACTTCGTATTCTTACGAGAGGTCCAGGAGGGCCGTCTTGACCAGACGCACCAGGAAGTCCTTGTTCACCCTGAAAATATATAATTTTTTAAAAACAACATGAGTTAGCTGAGAGTTCGGAGGCATACTGAGGAAATAGCTTTGACATTTGGGTTCATTCCCATGCAGTAGGTACATCTAAGGACAGAGTACTCACAACAGGACCAGGTATTCCACGCAGTCCCTCAGGACCGCTCTTTCCAGGAGGTCCCTGAGGTCCAACAGGCCCAGTTTTTCCAACAGGCCCCTCTGCTCCAGCTTCTCCCTGTCAAACAGCCCCAAGAGCACATTTACTCCCTTTCCCAAAGTGTAATTTATCAACAGAAAACGAAGAAGCAATCAAAATGGAAGTTCTATTCGCCCCGTTTGGTCTGACATAGTCTAGACATAGCTTTTCATCGTCATCATCATCATCAAAAAGCCGAGACTTTCCTTTATATTCAAAGCAACTTGCGTCAGCGTTTGATGTGTCGCAAAGATTTCCTTTCACAACATCTCAAACGAGAACGACGTCCAAAACAGATCGAATGTCCCCAGATCTCATCTGTTGTCTCAGAGCAGAACCAGCAGGTTTCTGCGCATTGAAGTCCCGCGGACGTCGAATCCACTCGGCACACAGAGGAACGGGATTCAGATTTTCCTGACAGCCAATTAGTCCTCGATCTGACACCTTAGCATCACGGCGCCGGCTTTGTCTTGTCGCTGTCAAATCACAGCTAATCCTTCGGTGTGAACAGAATGCGGACTTTTGTGACTTGGCGTGCCACGTCCAGACACACTCGTTCAGGTGCGTCTCCTCTCTGTTCATCACTTTCTCTGGAACAAACATCATTTTAGCGGAGACGGTTTTCCCGCATCGCGCCCATTTCACAATGATCCTCTCGTAGCCACAGAGCTTCCGCCGCTGAGAGACTCCATTCAACAACTCTACAAATCGACTTGATCTAAGGTACACCTCCGCAGCCCTCGGCAGAATATTAGAGGTGTTTGAGTTGCTGTTGCTTTCCAAACCATCTGCGGGGTATCTGCTGTCATGGAAACTTCTGTGAGTTTCGTTGTAATGTCTTTAGGCAGGAAAGTTCAGCGTTTTCAGTATTTATGAAACCAGAGCGACAGGTTTGAATTTTTCATGCGGCTTGAAAGAGTCTCTCTGGAGCCGTTGGGCTTATATCCTCTGCAGGTTCTACACGGTGGAGCCATTTCCAGTGCAAAGCTACATGGCCGACATGACATTCGCTCGACCTTGACGGTGCGTCCTGCTGTCGGTTGGGCTGTGATTATGTATAGTCCACTTCTCGGGGGGGTAAGCCAAGAAAGCTGCAACATTAGTGCAACATCAGGCTGGTAGAGAAATATGGGGGATGAATGTGGAGGTAGGAGGTTGTTTTTTGATATTAGTTTTTGTGGGGAAGTTCATGTTTTTGGGGGTTTTTTTTAACTCAAATGCACAGAATGGAATGCAAAAATCTGAAACATGCATTAAGACTCCATATGTGTGGATAACAAAATGTTAAATTTAATATCTCTGAGTTTTAGCAGCAGCCACTGCAACCTGCTGGCTACTAGCACTCGTACTGGCAACTCACCTTTGACCCCTTCTCTCCTTGTCTGCCCTCTTTACCCGCTGGACCAACAGATCCCTAAAAAAAGCAACGCAGGTACAATTAAATACGATAACATGCAGTTAAATTCTGCGCCTAACCTTAAGCATATTCGAAGGAACCTGTTTTTTTAATACTCTTTGAACTGGAAAATATCAGAAAGTTCCTGACACAAAGCAGAACATATTAGCTGAAACGCAGCGACCTTGAGCTCTGTTCAAGAGGGAAATGGTCGTGCGGGCGCTAGACAACATCAGTGTTTGCAAATTGCCCCACATTTCAAACACACTGAGCTAAAAGCACGTCAGGATTTTCTCCAAACAGCCTCTGGTCAGAACCTTGTAAGTGGGCTGTCATCTGCCATTAGAAACCATAATCAAACAGCAAACAAAAACAAATGGTCTTTAATGTAGGTTATGGCGTGCTGGCAACTTTGTATGCGCATTAGTGAATGTGTGTGCAGGCGCGCTCACCCACACGTGCACCTGTATGTCTCTGCTAATGCAGTCGAGCAGCCACATGCATCAATGAGCTCCAAACAGGCAATTTTGAAGAGATATTAGGAACTTGACTAAGTGAGAATTATCTTGGTGAAGGATGAAAAGTCATTTCATTAACACGGATATGTAGCCGGGTCTAATTTGTTTTGCAGCCTCTGTCATACGGATACAGGCTCACGGTATAAATTGTGGGTTGAGAAAGTGCTTACTTTAACACTGTTTTTAAAATGCGCACGACAAACTGTCCGAGCCCTCATTTTCATTCCGGACACGGGATGGGAGGAAAACATACACAGCGGTGAATTCCTCGTTCAACAAAGTGTGCAGCAGAGAAGCCTTTAAATGTATCGGTTAAACGTATCGGATTTCACGACAAAACATAAGAAATTACCGTTCCTCATCAGTGTTCAATGTTCAGAAGGGTGGTGATAATAATATGTCCAAAAAAACTCAAGTAATCGCAAAATAAACGGTTATTTCACGCTTTATGCACAACATAACAGCCTGCAATTAAAGAATGGTTGTAAAAAAAAAAGCAAGATTAGTTGGCTCGACTTAAAATGATAAGCTTAATTTCTTGTCTTTAATATCACAAAAATTCCATTTAAGAATAAATTCTCATCATTATCGTTATTCTCATCTGTGATGCTTAAACACTCCATTCAGCTGATGTTCCGTCTCACACAGTAAAAAAGTTTTACCATAAATGTGTATTTTTGAACTCACCCTTTTACCGGGAGGTCCCGGTACTCCCGCCTCACCAGATGGACCAGGAGGGCCCTGAAACCGAGCAATTAAAAGACTCAAGACCAGAGAAGGTGCAGCTTTCTGTTAAATGTTGTGGTTTAATCCACATCACACAAGCTCAGTAATGTGCACGGTAGTGTGTATAAGTGTGTGTGAATATGTGACAAAACTTACAGGCTGTCCAGCCTCTCCATCATCTCCTTTGTCACCTGGTAAACCATCAATACCCTGAACAAACCGAAAACAACATAAAGAATCATTGAAATTGTTCATAAAACAGCTGTGAATACAGAACTAGCTCTGATTTCATCTTCTGATCCGCTGAGGGATCAATCACTTACAGCTGTGCCTGGCTCTCCAGGGGGGCCATGGTCTCCTGGGAAGCCGACTGGACCCTGCCGACGGATCAGAGTCAAAGTCAGACGTGAGATTGTGCATCGAACGGCATCGGTCGGGACAGTTTTGTGTGTTGGTGCTGCTCACGTACAGGGTTTCCCTTGGGGCCGTCGTCCCCGGGGGGCCCGCGGAGGCCGGCCGGTCCAGCAGCTCCAGGTGGACCAGTGTCTCCCTTCTCCCCAGTCTCTCCTTTCCTACCCTAAAGAGGCCAAACACCATTAAGGAATGCAGAGAAACCATGGCTATCATTATTACAAACGCATTAGCTAACAAAATAAAAGCTTACGGTTTAAAAAAATAGAACTGATTTACATTTTAATGTGATAATAACAGCAATAATGATAATTCTCGCTACAATGGCAGCCCAATCAGCATCTCATACTCTTGGCTAGCATGCTTTGGCCAGATTACAAGCGTGGAATCATTAGCAGACTCATTAGAGCGCAGAGAGTCTCTGGTCGATGCCAGCGGGGCACCTTCGACATTGACCACGGTGCTGCGTGGAGCCCAGAGTCTGTCAGCGTAAACCAATAGGCTGCAGCGAACCCAAACATCAATACAGAATGAAGGATTGAAGACTCGAGCGCATTACTCAGACGGGATCCGGGAGCCCGGACTAACGGCACCTCCGTGATCAGGATCTGCTGTTTATCTTCATTTGTGAAAACAGGCAAAGACGGCGAAAACAGCACGGGAGTAAAAACCTGTGATTAACCAGGGTGAGTTTGTGCCGCCCGACACTGATTTATGAAAAGAAACTGCTGAAAAGGGGTCACATGACAAGACTGGTGGAACTTTCTAAAACTCAGAAAGAGCCCCGACAGCTGCAGCCCTCTGAGGAGTTTGATAATGAATTAAAAATAACTGCACCCTGGCAGATCTGGAGTGTAAAAGAATAATTGGGGTGGATTAAACGCTGCTGCTGTATTTATATATGTGAGCTGTTATGTTAAAAACAGATTTGAGATGACTCATGAATTTGTACCAGCATGGTATCGCACTTACCGCCATACCAGGCTCTCCGTGTGGTCCCGGGTTGCCAGCTTCCCCGGCTTCTCCCTGTAAGAGAGGGTGAAAATGTCCGAACACTATCAAATGCCAACATTTTTTACTTTTAGATGGCATCGTCTTGTTTTAGGCTTCTCTAAACAGGTTTAAACACTTTTAAAGACAAAACAAGGCTCCTCTTACTTTTTCACCAACAGCTCCAGCTGAACCAATGCCACCAGGGGGGCCTTGGGAACCCTGTGGATGTAAACAAGATTCATTCAGAGATCTTTTTTTAAAAACTTTTAAAAACAAAACAAATATCACACCATTGATTTATTAGCGTGATTGAAGTGGCGTGAAAACAAAGAAACTTACAACTGTTCCGCCGGGACCCTGAGGACCTCTGGGGCCAGGAGGACCAGGTGGACCCTGTAAGTGAGGTCACATTTACACACTACTGAAGTCCAAGGTGCATCGACAATTTGTACGGACAAAACACACACAAATACACAAAGTGGGCCGGGGATAAATGTCAGACTCACCATCGCTCCGACGTCTCCGTTCTCTCCCTTCTCACCAGGGGGGCCGGGCAAACCCTGCAGAGGAGACCAATGCTCTTATTACACAGAGAAGATTGGCATGTGAAGCAGCTTTCCAGAAGAGTCCGCATGCGTTTGCACCTCATTAGCACTTTGGATTGATGTGCGGCAAACAGTGAGCTCCAGAATGTGGCGGGAAGCACATTAATACAACAAGAAACGAAGTGTTGTAAACACAATTAGTCAAAAAAGGACACCTTTTGTAATTAAAGGGTAGGGGAGGTTTGGCTATAATCAGCCTGTGTAAATTACAGGCAGAGAGCAGTAATCCATCTACACACAAAGGAAAGGGTAAACAAAGGGGGCAATGTGAGCGGAGCTTTCTGGGAGTCAATCATTTGGAGCTGAAGCAGTTGGATTGGGAACGCTGGGCGGTTTTACTGTATCTGCGGTGATAATGGGAATAACGAGCGCGCGACCCGTGATGATGAGCTACCCTGAAGCTGGCGCGACACAGATATCGATCACTAATATCACACGTGTAATCTCGCTCCATTCCGGTGATTTACGGTGCCTTGCAACGGCAAAGGAGGGAGGAACTCTCAGTTTAGTCCTGAAGCCAGTGAATGAACTGAAGCCGCGGCTTTTCCACCGGTATTATTCCACAAAATCCCTCTTTGATTGTTGATGATTTGTTGTTAATTTAGTTTTTCGCCCTTTAAGGAGCGTCTAATGTCCCATTTTCTGCCCCCGCACAAATCACATCAATCAAACCTCTTAATCCAAAGACCTCGGCGGGGACGAACGCAGACCAGCGTGGCCGGAACGTTACAAAGCAGCTCCCTCCCCTACAGTGCAAAACCATTTGCGCTACTTACTTAATAATTGCTTTGAAGAGCTGAGCTCGCAGGAGCTGCTGCCATTTATTGAAGGGCAGCTTTGCCAAACATAATTAAAAGACTAGAGATTGGGTGCATTATGTCCAATTAAAAGCCAATTGCACTGAATAACAACGTTATCTGGCCCTATTGACGAGCAGGTCTTGGCTCTAATTTCGTCCTCGATGAATCCTTGAATAACTGACTCAAATTCTCGTGCATCTTTCCTGTCTTCATTGCCACGATAGCAACAAGAAGCTAAGGTTGATGGACGACTATTCCGAGCCATCATTGGCGACTGGGACTTGGAAATGATCTTGAATATGATTAAGTTTGACAATCGTTTTCCCGAACGCTGCTCACATGCTACATATTTCACCTGCCTCGGCTTTGAACGTGCACGTTCCTACTCAGCTACTGTTCCCACCAAACACACCCTCTAATAACGAGCTCAAGAATATCCTTTTAATATTCTCTGTATAATTCCAAGAAAAGTCCAATTTATGGATTTATTCTCTTGTCCTCAATGTGCTACATGAGATAAACAGAGCAACAGTGCAAGTACACATTAAAACAGTCAGTCCTTTATTGACGGCAATTCTAAAACATCACAGCATCTAATACGAGGACGTCGGTCAGGCTACAGTGGCAGCGATGATTCTGGGAAAGAGGTGGCGTTCATCCCCATAACAACAACAACCGCGAGGAGCGACTTCCTGCCTGCTTCCTGCTCTCGTAATCAGAACTACTTGCGGAAGAAACCAAACACAGAGCCGCAATAACAGGCCGCAGCAGCTGCTCTTTTATTTGGGCCCAAGAACTCTGCGGGGAGGTGCCTTCTGCACAGGGCTGCAGTTGGAGCGAAAACCCACCGGCCTGCGCCCGGCGCTGCTAATGCCCTGGCCAAACGCCAAACGCCAAGCATTAGCACCATTGATTGATTTTTACTACTATCTGTGGAGGAAGTCAGGGGGGTTTGGGGGGGGTAACGGGAAAAATGAAAACGCATTATTGCCTCAAAGCAACACATGCTGTTACTGAGAGCGGCAGCTGCTTTAATAAGTTATGTTGCATTTCGATGGAATGTAAGTGGTGGGAGAGATGAAATGCCGGCTTTGACAGAGCACAGATCGATGTGTTAGCTGTTCGGTCCCGTCCAGCGTGATCCAGCTGTCATGTGACCAGAGAGTAGGGATAAAAAAGAAAAAGCGAGACTCCGGTGCGTGCGAATAAAGGTGACGCGGACTCACCTGAAGTCCGACAGGTCCTGGCAGCCCGGGGAATCCTCTGGGCCCTTCATCTCCTTTCTGGCCAAACATACCCTGCTGTCCCCTCGGTCCCGCCTCACCGTCACTGCCCTGTGGGAGGTTAAAGGGGATGAAACCCAAATATCTATAGAGCCCAATCGGATAAAACCTCCATATCTATAGGGGAATATCTATTATAAAATAGCTGTTTTACATCCCCTTTACAGTTGTGGATTACGTCCACATCCGTGTAGAGGGTGGGTTGGTATTAAGAGTTTACAGCTGACAGCGCGCTTCACTGTTAAGAGGGCTGAGAGCTCCTCAGCCCTAGGAACATTCAAGTAAAATGCAATATATATAATACAAATCACAGAATTCAGGGAACAGCTTCAGCCATTGAGCCCCCGTGCTTCCCGTAGCTGTACTAGCTAACGTAACCAGGGAGCGAGTGGCACCTGAGAAGCTGAGGACAGTGGCTTAGAAGCATGACTGACTTAAGATGCTGACTCCTTCTGTAAAGCCAGAGGTGCACAGGGCCACGCTGGATAGCAGGGGGAGACTTGAGGGAAAGAGCAAAGTGCTGACAAACTGTGAGTTTTCAGTTCAAACACATGTCAGCACTTGAAAGTGCTTGTGGAGCTCTCGTCGAGCCCTGGGACACGCGAGCAGCCTCGGGCGCTGGTACGGAATGCAGAAAGGTTTGGGAGGAGGCATTCGGTGATTGCAGGTGAGACAAGAGCCAAAGTTAAGCTGAACCAAAAGTTTGTCACAAATCTGAACAGATTTTTGATTCTATCAGTGCTTTTGAAAACATTACGGAGGGACCAGTCGGCGAAGATCTATGAGAGCACTCGTCTGTTAGTTTGATCCCCATCATTTAAAGGAATTCTCTTTTGTTTGTGCACAATCTATCTGATAGATCTGATAGTGCTGATATTCCATATATATATATATATATATCTCTATTTACACGCTGTTTCTTTGCAAGGGAACATTTTCCTCCCATGGCCCATTGAAGTTTTGAAAGTTAGGGACCTAATTAAAGAAGAGTAAGTTGGTAAACCCTGTTTTGGGCCCAACTAAACCAAAAACTTCTTCTTCGCCTGATCCAGACGCCTCATCTTACTGTCAATGGCAATACTGATAGAGCATTTGACGCATACGCCGCGATGCTAACTTAATGGCTGGCTAGTATTGTGCTTCCTAGAAATGCCCACATATTAAGAAATGAGAGGGGAGGGCACAGATGCAACAAACTGTGACAGCGCTCGCTCCTCAGTTACGGATGCACAGGAACAGCCTGACCTGCTGGGAGAACAACAAATCTTTCTCCGATGGTTTGTTGTTCAGCTTGGACGTGCTACCTGCCCTCCACTATCCATCTCTTCAGGTCTGCTGCAGCCCCCTACAGGGCCCCGCAGACGCTGAGACCTTTCTAAATTGGTGTTTGAAGGCTGATCATTTGCGGCAGCGAGCTGTTATTTATCCTCAGGTCATAAGCTATTGAGAAACCAGAACCGTTCCTATGGTGATAACGAGAAGAGAGCAAGTGGCGCCACCACAGAGGAAGCACAGCATGCGACAGCATTTTGGAGCGGGGATAACGATCAATATTTTTGATGACTGGCAGATTTATTCATGTAGCTGTTTCATTCTTTGTACTTTCCAAATATTTGATCAGATTAAATCCTACTCACAGCTGGACCAGGCGCTCCGATCACACCCTGAAGACCGGTCGGACCGGGTGGGCCCTAAAAACACACGGAACAATACAAGAAAACTTAGATTTAAGTATTATTCTAAGACACAATTATATCACAGGATGCACTTAGTCATTGTTTGAACTCTAAATTCCAAGTACCAACATTACCACATAAATATTACATGACTTTACAAGTAAATGTTGACATCAAATCATGATTCTGATGGTCACCAAGATCCCCCACATGAAGCTGCCTCTTCAAATAACACGAAAAGGCCATTTAACTCCACGGAATGTCTAACTCTGCCAGGAAAATCACAAAGAAAATATTTAATTTATTCCATGTGAAGCTCCTAATGAGTAATACTCAATTGAAAAATGAAAATGTTTAAGATAAGGGCAGAGCTGGGTGGTATTCTTTATTAGAAATGAGCACAGCAGCACTTACATTAATATTTTAGACGCTGCAGCCTGTTTGGGGGAAGATAACCTCAGCTGAGTCATTACTAGCTAACCTAGCACTCTTTGATTTATTCACCTCCAGAGACTAAAGCAGCTAAGACGAGCGTGTTTTATACAATTAGCGTGCACAAGAATGAATACACAAAATCATTTGTCATTAGGAACTCACAGATTCACCCTTGTCTCCTTTGCTTCCCTTCTGTCCAGGTCCTCCAACTTCTCCCTGTGGAGCAGCACAGCACAGCTCATATCTCTCCGTCTGGAAACAGCTCTCCTCCCGGGGCTTTAACCTCCAACAGGATTTGAACTGTAAATTCTCTTCAAGAGAGTCTCATTTGATTGGCCTGAGAAGACCTTGGGTGAGCCAATTAATTGATCGGCTCCGTGTCCAACCCCGTTGGATTTATGATTGGCAAAACGGGGCAATGAAATGGGATGTGACTCGGATCAGATGGTCCAGATGCCAGCAAATGTGAAGGAATTGCCATGGTGGGATTTCTGCGTGTTCAGGGTTTCCAGCGTGAGCACGCAACTACTTATTTGATTTAATGAAAGCAACAATCGCACAGTCACTTCTTGCCAAAGACTAAAACACGGTCTTCCGCGCAGTCTGTGTGTCTGTTACACAAGAATCCTGCAGGAGGGTTTGAGGCTCATCACTTTTGTGTTTTAATAAATACAGCAGATGCTTCAAGTGCTCCTCAGAGATCAATATTCAAATCAAATTTAATTACAGGCGCATTCACATGTTTACTTCACCTTGTCGCCGTCCTCTCCAGGGGGGCCCTGAGGACCACCCGAGCCTGGAAGACCGATAGGACCTTGGATGCCATCGCGGCCGGCGGGACCCACGTCACCTTTCTCTCCCTAAACATCGGCCCCATTGATTAGGTCAGATTTACTTTTTCTTAGGGTTTGCAAATGAGATGGAACGTCAACACTCACAGGAGCTCCCTTCTCTCCAGCAGGGCCAGGTGGCCCCTGGGGGCCATTACGTCCAGTCAGGCCAATTGGACCTCCAGGCCCAGCAGCACCTCTCTCTCCAGGAGAACCCTGTTATCAAAGACAATGATAATCAAGAAGGTAGAAGGAACCAGCATAAACCCAAAGACACCTCTCACTGCTCCCAGTCTAAATATACTGTAGTAGGTAACTAAATAGCTTCTGAAAGGATGAATGAAGCTGTGGCCCCGTTAAATTGTACAATATAATGTGCATGAAAAACAAAACAAGTTTATTTAATCAGCCAACTGCACGAGTGCCCCCAATGCCAGAAACTGCAATCCTTCATCAGAAGGTCACTGCAGCAAACAAGAATCAGAGAAGGTCTCAGTCTGCATGCACACACAAACACACACACACACACACCCACACACACACACTGATTTGGCTGTTGTTGATACGAGTTGCCACCTGGTCCTAATTTGCCTGGAACCATTTCACAATAGCCACACAGCTCCAACCTGTCACTGCCAAATATGCCAATGTGCCTGCCAGGAGACACACACACACAAACACACACACACACACACACACACACACACACACACACTGATTTGGCTGTTGTTGATACGAGTTGCCACCTGGTCCTAATTTGCCTGGAACCATTTCACAATAGCCACACAGCTCCAACCTGTCACTGCCAAATATGCCAATGTGCCTGCCAGGAAACACACACACACAAACACACACACACACACACCCGCACAACTTTCATTCAGTCATAAATTGAGACTCGTTCATTTGAACAAAACTGAATAAAAAATGGGTGAAAACAGGCCGTTTCAACTTCATCCTTTTTCTCGCAGACTCCGAACCACACAATCGCCCTTCCACTGCAGGAAACACGCGAATCCCAAAGCAGAACCCAATTCACAGCAGCTTAATCACAGGAAACGGCAGGAAATCGATGCGGTAAAATTTCTCGTCCCCGTCGCAGAACGGGCGAGGGCTCTTTCTCAGAGAGTTTTTCCCAAACAACAAAAGCAGACACTTCATGCGCCGTCAGCCAGTGGCTCGCTTTTCAACCACTTGAACAGAACTCTGTTTCCAGTCAGAGGTCTCCCTTCTTCTTGCTTTCATCATCCCTTCAACCACGCTCTGCATATCCTGTCATCCAGCCTTTTTCAGTCATAGGCGAGTTGGGGGCAATTATTGAGGGTCCGCGTTCGACGGACGAACAAAATGTCAGCCGGTACAAAGCCGCCTGTCAGTCAGCTCTCTGTACAGATTCAGATCCAGAGGCATTTTGTGGCGCTAACTGTTCCTGGGGAGAAGCAGGACTCATTTACTGTACAGCTTTATGGATTTCGCTGCCACTGCTACTCGAGGTGGGAACACGTTTAAATGTATGTAGCGTTTCCTGTAGGACGACAAGCGAGATAAAGGGTGAATAACACAGTAAATGAGCCCCGGTCTCTTATCAACAGAGTGCAAAGTTTCTTCCAAAGTGCTCACAAAAAAATGAAAGGAGTGCAGACTGCAACTTTCCTTGTCATTGCCATGACAGTTGCCATGGTAACTAAGTAGGAGAGGGAACCATCTCTGGCCAATCAAGCCACTGTTATGAAAGCAGACTTGGTCGGTTAAACAGAGATCACGGTGGGCTTCAAAACTGTTACAACAGCAATAGCACGCACACATTTCTAATTTATAAATAATATCGTATCTTGTCATAGGCAACAAAATATCAATAACCCCCTGTAAAAGTAATGTCAGAATGGTTACTTACAATTGGGCCAGGGGGTCCTTGAGGTCCTTCTCCTCCTTTTAAGCCAGCTGGACCCTGAAAGCAGAAGACAGCAGCAGGGTAATCTTTGTTCTCGGCCTCTGCTTACTGCCATCAAACAGAAGCAAACAAGCTGGTGAACCGGGTCTTCCTGTGTTCCTGTGCACATTTATGTGTGCATGCGAGTGAGAGGTGGTTTAATCCCCCCCAACTACACAAAAAGGTATTATTGGAGACTTTATCTGTGCCTTCTGTTACACATTTCTCTGCAGTTCATTGTAAATATCTAAAAATAAAGCATCATTTGTGCAGCTGAAGCAGTGGGATGTTTTAGGAAGGCAGACTGGGAGTAAACACAGCACGTCGAGTCGAACTGGAAATCCTTGAACCACTAAGCCAACACCATTGAGCTCAGAGGTGCAGGAAGAGAAGCAGGCGAAAATCTATCATCACACAGACCCTTTCTGAAACAGTTCAATGTGCGTGGGCGACGCTTCTTTAAACTAACGGTAACTCAAAATCAAACCGATAGCTTCCATTATCAAAGCCTATCTGTCGCCATAAAATCTATTTATAGTGAGAGCTTTGATGATCAGGCTACAGAAAACAATGTTTCATGAAGAAAAAGCTGCTGGCCTTTAAAGTCTCTGGTCTGACCCGTTAAAAAAAGAAAAATCCCTGCAGATTTATTGTACCAGGAGACAGAAACCTCTGAGGCATGTGGAAATTGAGCACATAAAAACCAAAATTACACAGGTTTCCTGGGTAGAAACTTGATGAAGTAACCTTTAGGCTAGGTGGGCAGGTGGGATCTCGGCGGCCAGATTTGGTCAAACTGAACAAAATAAGTCAGAATGGAAAAAGAAAAAAAGAACCCAGCCGGAGCTCTCGAGCTCCTTTTCCCAGCTTCGGTTTGTGCGCCCATTTCTGGGCTGCTGGTGTCTCCTTAGACACCGCGGGCCATGAATGCCGCTTAAACACGGTGCCAGGAAGCTGAGGCTGCGTATGAAAAACAGAGTTCACGTCAAGGTGTAAAGACTTTCATTATAATAACTAATTTACAGGCTCCGCCAGAGCCAGCGGGCACAGGCGCTGCCAAGCAGACTCTCCAACACCTTCCACATTTCACCACCGTGCATTAGAAGCATGGAAGCAGCTTTCTTAGCAATATAAACAAAAGCTTATTTATTGGCTGTGATTTTGCCACTGTTCCTTCCCTCAAGGCTGAAGGGGAGGATTGACAGTGCGTGCACGTGTGCACCTCGATAGAGCGCGCGCATGAGCTCTATCGAGCACACAGAAGAGAAGCGAAACGGTGGTAATACGTCTAACGGGGCTGGTTGTAATGGTCAGCCTTGAAATGAGCCTCGGCGTCGCTCCCTCAGGCTCATCCGCGGTCAGCCATTCGCATTCAACCTTGAACTCTCTCTCACCTGTGCACGTTGCTTTTGAGAACGAAATTAGGTTACCGAGCACGCTCCCGGTGCGTGCGCAGCATCCACCAAACTGCGGGGTTGAATCAGAATCAGAGCACTTGAACTCACCCTCAGATTCAAAACAAACCAGACTGTTTACAGAACAGCAATAACTAAAGTCTCCTTAAACAGGGAAAAGTGTAAATAACCAAATAACTACTAACTAAGCAGTTAGTAGTTTCGGGGTCAGTAGTGGATTTCATGTAGCAAATATACCAATAGTAACCACCCGGTGGGGAGGCTAAGTGTCACGTATCAAACACGCCCTGATACAACGTGATCGATAGTCGACCTGTTGGTTTGGATGTAAAGGCCGACTAATGTTTCTTTCTCTCCAATGTCGCCCTGCAACACTGGGGAAACTTACTAGCTTAAGATTCTTTTTAGGCCACATCCTCAACCTCTACACCTGCATTCATCACACGGCAGCTTCAGCCCACCCTCGCTGCAGCATTGAGCAGCATGAACACCAGTCCTACAGCTCGTAGACTGCCAGCTTCCCATTTGGTTCAGTGGCACGTAGTTAGCTTGGTAATTGTGGTTTTGGGCTAAATTCAACTCTGTGTGTGTGTGTGTTGGTTTATACGACTGTGGGTGGTCCATTTGTTACCATGCCGCCTGGAAGTCCTCTTTGCCCCTGAAAGCCAGGCAGACCAGGTGGTCCCGCCTTGCCGCTATGACCCTGTGGACCTGGATCGCCCTGAAGATGGAGGAAAGCATAACACTCGCTTAACTGACATATGATATACCGCAAGACACTTGCTGAAAGAGAAAAATGCTTTTGAATGAAAGCAACGACTGGAGTAGAATCACAGAGAATTATTGAGGGGAAAAAAAGCCAATTAAAGTGATTGATCTCCGACAAAAAAGCTTGAATTATACCTCGCTCTGTGGGAACAACAGCAGAGAGATTAATATTTAAAGGCATAAAAGGAGATATGAGTCTTCAAACAAACAACAAGGGGAAGACTAATGGCATCTGGAATAGGCCACATATTGAGCAGAAACAGACAATCTATTTTTCTGTTTAACTTCAGTGTCATACGCGATTCAGCTTGAGCCTAATTTTTCCATTTCATGCTTCAGAAGAATGCACCTTTGTTAGCGACAGAACTAAAGAATGAAAAGTATTCGTCCTGTCTCCATCTTCTGAGTTGTCAAAGGAAACACGACAAAGATGAGAGATCAGGAAAGTGGCTTCAGTTTTATCGCCAACCCCCCAAAAAACCTCAAAACAATCACGATTTACTTAAAACTATTTGGGATCGTCAGAACAGAATCGGTCACCTTTCCGCCCTCTTTTCCAGCAGCTCCGGGCAGACCTTGTTCACCAGGTGGGCCAGGGGGTCCAGGGTGTCCCCTCTCTCCGCTGGGTCCTGTACCTCCTGTTGGACCCTATGGACAAGAAACTACTATAAAATATCTCCTCTGGCATGCTAGAGACGATAATGTAGAGGCCGAAGAGCTAACTTTAGGAGAGTGAACGTAGATTTTATTGTCACGTTTGACAGATACGCTGTCGCCCACAACGCTGTATCTCTACAGCTCCTCATTCATCTCGCTTACGCTCAAACATGTTTCCAAATCCAGCAGAGAATCAGCAAAAAGCTGTTAAGTGTGTGAATGTGCAGTGTCTCTACCTGTGGTCCAACCACCCCTCCAGGTCCCGGAGGTCCTGTTTTTCCTTGGAAGCCCTTGAGAGGAAGAGAGATGCAACTGATTAAGTATAAAAGTCCTAATCGGTCCAGTCAAACCCTGTCGGAGGTCTGTATAAACGAGCGTGTGTGTGAGTGAGGGATTGAAGAGTGTGTGTGTGTGTGTGTGTCTCATTGCAATATGTTGTTTGTCACTTTGTAGTTTTGTCTTTGCACATTTTGTGAGGACCAGTAACAGATTTATTATTCTTGTGATGGTTCGTTTAAAAAACGACCTTATTTCAGTCTCATAATTGGCCTCAAAAAAATATTTGACATTCAAAATGACTCCATTAGGACCAGATCATTTCTTTCAAGTGGTGGAAGAAGCAAAAGTGAGTTATTTCACTGCAGCATAAGAGAAAAGAAAAGTATTTATAATGTGCAAATGTAGGAGTAGGAGAACTTTGTTGATGTCAAAGACTTTCTGATTTATTAATTTGTGAGGTGCATTTTATTAGACTGTTAGTACTGCTACATGTAAGCTAAAAAAAGTAGATATTGCATAAAATATGAGCAGGACCTTAATTTGCTCTATAAACTACCAGCTCACCGTTTCTCCCCTCTGTCCTGGGTGTCCAGGCAGCCCATCCTTTCCTGGAGGGCCCTGAGGTCAACAGTCAACAAAAAATGTCAAAAACAAGGTTGATAATGGTGAATTCAGTTTGATCAAAGCCTAAAAAAAAGTCCAACTCCATAGATGCGACGTACATTTGGCCCTTTTGGTCCAGGGAAACCGAGAGGTCCTTGTGGCCCTTGAGGTCCCTAAAATGAACAGACATTGGAGAAGAAGGATGAAGAAGGATATAAGGGACAGACATTCAGTTTTCCTAATCATTTCCAGATGACCAAGATATGGTAACTAGAACCATCCTGTGGGAAAGAGGACCAGAATGGGCGGGTTCTGGTGGGAGGGAGGCCGGCTGGTGGGCATTCAGTAATAGTTAACACACCTTCCTCAGAATTCTGTGTCTTCATTGTATTTTTGTATTTAATTTCAGTAGAAGCATAATTTGTCTAATCTACCTGAGTTCAACGTCCTCTTTCGACCTCTGCGATTAGCTGCTGTATTTGCTTAAAAACTACGGTAGAAACCCGCCAAGTTTTAAAGACGGGAAAGAAGCGGATACCAACCCTTTCGCCTGGTGGGCCAGCAGGTCCATCGCTGCCTGAGGTGCCCTGTCGAGAAAAAGGTTCTGAAATTTAGAACTGGAAAATGCGAAAGCATTCCTTCAGCAGCTTCCTGTTTTCAGACGAATCCTCGTAATTCCACATGAAAAGACACTAGAGTCTCATTCTCACCGGCCCAAACATTATTATGCGAAATGTGTTCCTCCTCACCTTTGCACCTGGCTTTCCAGTTGGTCCTCTAGCACCTCGTCCACCCCGCGGGCCCTGCAGAGTATAAAATGATGTGTTGAAGTCATATAACAGAAGTTATAACACAAGTCACTGTTTATACAGTTGAATGTTTTGCTATTTGGGCTGGATCAATCATTAATCTGGAGGACGCGTGCTGAGCGGGGACGCCTACCGTTGGGCCTCTCTGTCCTCTGGGGCCTGGTTTTCCACCGAGTCCCTGAGAAAGAAACAGAAAACAAAGCTTTGGTTGGCACCACATTTGGATTCCTCGCACCGTGGGCTCGTGTGAGGCGCCACGTGTTAGCGGCTCTGCGTTGTCAAATATGCTCCGAAACACTGACAGATGCATTTGAAAATGAAATAAATAATGCAATCGCAGCAGCAAGCGTTTGCCCAACGGCACTTGACAGCTCCGATCAGCTGCCAGGGGTGTTCGGCGCCCACCACCTGTCTACTAGAGCGAGCGTGTCTTATCAATAAGAGGCGCCAATCCCCCACCAAATCACCGTTCTCCATGTCAACCCATCCTCAATCTACTCCACAATTACACGGCTCCTCTGAACACGGCGTGACTACCCGCCCCTCAAATTCCCCAAATCCTTCCCTTGTGGTTGACTTTTTGGGGTGTAGAGACCAGCATCAGTGGCTGTGATATCCCAGGGGCCCCTAAAGCTGACATTTCTAAATATGAAGCCCCGGGAGTCCAATTAGAGCCCGGAGCCTTAGATATAAGGACTACCTTTCCAAACTTACAGTATGTATAGGCTGTGCGGAAAAGTTGAGGATTCTAGTCAGGCTTGTTAGTCTTCTCTGGGGTTTCACGCCTTCAATTTTAAAATAAAATCCAAGTGCATATAATGAGGGGAAATTTAGCCAGTGATTTCTCAGGCACAGCCAGCTGTGCGTTTAGTGAAGGGAAGTGAAGGCATCAGAACGGTGATTTTCAGTCCTGCCGGACTGCTAACTGTGAGCAACCAAATCCAAAATCTGCTAAAATGATGACGAGAGAAGCGCTGCTACGCTTGGGCTGCCGTGCAGGGAATTCCACAGTTACTTACTTTACTTTCTTGAACATCGCTTTTATAGAACACAGAATAATTAGCCTTGCAGCTCACCCTTGTGCCCTTCTCGCCATTTGCTCCGGGGAATCCAGGGAAGCCATTGGAGCCCTGCATAACACCCACACACACACACACACACACACATGAGCATGAATTAAAGCCATTGGACAGCATTAAAAAAGAGATATCTCCCCTTTTCTGTCTGAAGAAGCATTCTGACACAGGCAGCAGTAGACAATTCACTGGCTCGGGCTAATTAAGAAGGACACTACCCTTGTTATCAAATGGCTGCAATCTCCACTTCCTAAAGATCAATGACAAGCCTCCTTTATTGCCTTGAAGGAGCCCACAGGAAAGGTTTCGCCGGCACCATTTACAGCCCGTCTGACATACAGACAGAGGTGCTGACCCACACGGCTGTTAGCACAGTTAAGGAGCGAAAGACGGAGATAAAGAAGCAGAAAGCGCAAAAACAGACGAGGAACAGGAACACTGTAACTCTCCCTCGATGCCCATCACTGCTTTATTTATTAAGCTTGCTCAGTCTGCAGCGGCGGTGCCTTTGGGTCAAACGCTCCGAGGCAAAACACTGATGGATGAATAAAGGGAGAACAAAGCGGTTGCCCTTGTTTAGCCGTGCAAATAGTTTCTACATTCCTTTGTTGGAGTTATCCCTCATATGATGCAATGCACTTAGGCACTGTGTCATATAAGCGAGCGCGTCCCAACACAGAACAGTGGGCAGAACTTGTGGAGACCGCAGAAGGGGGGGGATCTATCTGCTGCTTAATTGGTTTTTCACTGAGGTGCAGTTATGGCAAATTGTGAGGAGAGCTGCTGCTGGACAAGCCTGACTGGCACCAACAAGATACGGTAGCCGACTGAAGTTATTGCAAATGGCACCCGGGATTAACGGTGTGGGAAAGCTGTTAACAGGGAGTGATGGAGTGCAGCAGCCAAAACCAAAGTCAATGGTGGGATCCGCAGACTGATCCAGGAGGATAAAGGCTGCAAACAGGCCTGGAATTTCACGTTTTATGCCACAGATGCGGGAGAAGAAACTTCTATCGCAACTATCACACCTTGCTAACCATTTAAATCTCACGACAGAAGAAAAAAAATCCCAAACTAACCTCTAAAACAATTTTAAATAAATGTATGCACCCCATTTAAAGAGAGAAGACTATATAGTGTCTCATAAATATCTTTTGAAGCATATTTTATCATCTAAATAGTAGATTTAATGCAGATTTCCACAGGGAACCTTTGTGGGTAGCTCATATTAATATTTGTATTAGCATAGTAGCATACAACATTTGTGGTTGCAAATAAGGCCCTGAAATTTTTAACTAATTAATTGACATTTTACACATGGTCACATTTACTTTTTTTAAGAAATTTGACACATTTTTGCCTTTTTGCTGCTGATGTGCTGATAATAAAAGGCTATTCAATGAGGAGATGAGCTCTGCACAATTCTAGATGATGTGTTTGCACATATGTGTCCCACTTCGTCAGAGTAGGTGTATCGAATCCATCATTTCAGTGCCAGGCTGCCGAAGCTGCCAGCAGCACGGAGGGAAGAGCTGCGGCTGCACACCAGAATGCTAGTTAGCGCTGCTGAGCACGGAATGCCAGGAGTGTGAGCTACTGCATGGACCAAAGTCAGCAGGGAGCGAGGCTCCAGTCAGGGAGTGATCAGGTCTTTCAGTAGGAATTGAGGTGAGAGGACAGCGGGTGTCATGGCTCAGTACCCACCTTAGAGCCTTGTCTGCCAGGATACCCGGGTAATCCAGGGACTCCAAGTTTTCCCTAAAAAGCAGAAAAGGGGAACAAAACAAAGCTGAACTCTCAAAAAAGCCCAAGAGGCAGCAGTTCACAAAAGCTGTTTGACTGAAGGTCATTTAGAGATACATGCAAGGCCTGATCGACCTAACCCATAATCCACTGGGCTCTTACAGTACGTGCGTCAGGCCAAAATGTACAGAGATTAAACAGTTGTGAACAGTTTAAGCTAGCAGGTTAATTGACAGTCTGATAAATCATTGGTTTTTTTGGTGGGGGAAAAAAAGATAATAACTGTGTTTTCCTTTGTTTAACCCCAGAGTGGATCGATCTGAGCAGCGTTCAAACACGTCAATAACACACTGATCAATCATTTTCTATTCTTACTATTGAACTTTTGCTGAGCGTCACACTGAGTGACAGATCAGTGGAGGGGGTGAGAGTTTTGCAGAGAAATGGTGGCAACATGAAGTCAGGTTATTCTGGACTGCTGAGGTGAGTTAAAAGAGGAACGGGGCAACTGTAAATCTGCCGACAGCTTTCTCTCCAGTTCATCGAAGACATTCCAGTCGTACAGTTTGGTCTCAAAAGGTCGATAATTTACCTTCTCTCCAGCCAGTCCTGTTGGGCCCAGTTCTCCGCCAGGTCCAGACTTTCCTTTAGGACCCTCGGGGCCATCCTCTCCCCTGGGCCCTTGCAAGCCAGATTCACCCTTGACGAAAAGCAAACAACATTGTACTTGCTGCTCTGTCTTTCTCAGATTTCCCTGTATAAACGCCGATTTACCTTGTCACCCTTGAGGCCCATGTCACCTTTAAAGCCAGGGAATCCATCCTCTCCCTGAAGACGAGAGACAGAAAACAATGAGCCGAGTGTCCTCTTATTGTTTAAATCCTTAACAATACTGACTGTGGGGTGTATCATAACAGCTAATTCCTGCCAACTGGTAGTTTCATTATACAATAATACTGACACCTAGTGGCTACTGAAGCATTTACACGACCACCGTCTTTTCTGTGCTATACTGCCACCCTGTGGTTTATTTTCAGAATGCATTTTAAAAGATGGATTAATTTCCAAGACCATGTTATTAGCTGAACAGCAGTGGTCTCTGATCCACGACGACTGTCAGACTCATGTTAAACACTGAAATACAAGCACGAAGAAAGTGGCCACAGATCAGCTTCCTCTGAAAGGTCCACACAAACAGCCTCATTCGTGTTTAATGTTCCACGTCCCATTACTTCTCAGCAGCACACAGACTTAACTCTCAGTCGGGTGGACCTATTAGGATTTTTTCCACTAGCAGGATTCCAAGGAAGCATCATTTGAGATGGAATTACAGTTTTTATTATTTTAGAGTAATGTTATTTGTTATTTAGGGGGAAAGGTCACAGAGCTGTTTACCTTTTCTCCTTTGCCTCCTTTAAGGCCTCGAATTCCATCAGCACCCTGTCAAAAAAGTGGAAAATAGAGGTCAGGATAAGAGTCACAGAGATTCAAACAGGAGCTATAATGGGATTGCAATAATACTTACTTTCACACCACGAGGGCCAGGGTAGCCAATAGATCCTATAGGACCAGGATGACCCTAAGATAGAGAGTCACATCCTTCTGAGCAAGCGTCACCATGGCTATGCTGTTTTGTACAGTAGTTTCATATAAGTAGATTCATCTGAAGTGTGCGTTTATATCAAACCTCACCTCCAGGGGCACATTTGGTCGTCTACTAGATCAAGTTTAAGAGACAAAGTGTGACACGCTCTACTCACGGTCATTCCTTTCTCCCCTGGAGGACCTTCTTTTCCTGGGTGACCCTGCGAAATGAAGCCCAGCAGGTGATCAATGTTCAATCCCGCAGGCCGTCGTTTTGACCAAACAACATGGAAATGCGCTACTCACAGGGGGGCCGTCGGCGCCGGCAAGACCGGCCATACCTTGCTTCCCCTGAGGTCCCTGCAGACAGAAGGCAGTGAATGTAAAGCTCACGGGCCCGATGTATAGAACACAGACGCACGACAGCCAACTCTGAAAGCTTTAGATATTAACCCCAATCCACTGAGATAATCAGCGTGCTGTCTGGCGACGGAAACGTTAAAGTAATAGCAACGTTTTGCCTACAATAATATCATCCAGTGCGTGCGTCCAGTCGTCTGTCTGCATGTGTGTGAATGTTTTAACTTTGAGAGAAGCCAATAAAGGACGCGATGTCTGCAGAATCACTTATAAGGTCTGGATTCAGACGTTCGCTTATCGAAGCAGCAGAGCACAGTTGTGGTTGGCCGACTGGTTCAGATTCCGCTTTACTTACTTTTTCACCTGGAGGCCCGATCGGACCTTGAGGACCAATAAGACCCTGGAAAACAGAGACGAAAGGGTCTGTTATTAGAACAGCTCACTGAATGAACTCCTCCATAACCAACGCCGTCCTGTGACGTATTCATATGATTCTGAAGCAGCTCGTTTGCTTTTGATTCATTTTCTTTTCCTTAATCAGCCACTTCCTGCCGCTTGCTCAGCAGTTTGGTCACATCTAATGTGAATGAACCTCCTCACAGCTTAATGTTTGTTGGTTTTTATGGTCTCATAATGCCTGGGATGCCTCACACTTTCCAGGGGAATGATGACGTTTTGTTCATGCTACAAATGTCAGCAGGTCTGAAATCTACCTGGCAACGCGGCCTGGCTGCCATAGTAGATCTATTGTTTACTGCTAAAGACGACCACAGACTGGAGGAGTTCTGCTCTGCCACAAACTGGTCTTGGTAATCAGATTGAGCACTATCAAATTATTCCAACATGTCTCACTCCAGCTGGGCAGAGTGGATGTATTTTCTTTTTCTGTTCTGGCCACAGGAAAAGACAGAGAGAGGTTGGGAGAGAGAGAGAGAGAGAGAGAGAAAACAAACAGAAGAATGAAAACCCTTAAAACATCTTAGCTCTCTCAGGCATTTGTGTGGAATGTTCTGCAGCAGCGCTTGTGACTTAAGCGAGAATAAAAGATGAAAACTATAGCAGAGCAAAAGAAATATTTTCCTGCCTAAAGCTTGGCTGAGAAAACAAGTTTGTGGATCTTCCCAGCGCGCACAAGGTGACAATAAAAGCGAGAGAATGGGCGGTATGGCGGACAGACAGGGCAGATAAAAGAGAAAGAAAAAGGAAATACGGTTAAAACACAAATAAACTGAAGCTTACATGTGGACCAGGCAAGCCCTGCTGTCCAGGAGGCCCAGATTCTCCTTGTGGACCCTGTGAATAACAACAACAACAAAAATTCATGTATAATTCATATATAGTATCATTCTTTATGTATTCACACAGAGTCTTAATAAAAATGGTGAAATCTACTGGCTGAATAGATAAAGAGGTGGTGACACAAAGCAAGAGTACATGAGTCTCGTCCAAACTCTCACGACTGCAGAGTCCAGTGGCTGGACAACGTCTAGATTTGGCCCCAAAACCATCTGGGTCTGGATTAAAGAGCTGCTGGGATGGCGGGTCTGTTGGTATCGCTGCTGAGTATTAATGCGCCACAAAGCAAGCGCACAAAAACAGACAAGGTCCTTTGCAACAATCTGCCACAGCTGTTACAACACGGAATACAAATGAGCGAAGGAGCCTGACGGGAATGCGAGTAGGTTGATGAACTGAAGCTCCAGAGCCTCTAATGATAGTCGCCGAATCCAAGTCGGCTTGCAGAAATACCTGAGTACAACGGTGAGTTTCTGGGACGCTCTCGGACCCTCATTTGAGCATCCCCCTGAGACCCTGTGGGGACACGCAGGGGCCCCACACACATACACGCATGCATGCACACACGCACGCGGGCGTACACGCCTGCAGCATGAGCCCTAAGGAAAAGCTAAGCACTTCTCCATTATCTATTCAGTCTCCAGACCTTCTCAAGAAAAGATCCTGCAACTTTCCAAAGACACACCCCGACTTCACTGACCATCTCTAATTAGCAAATGACCCCTGACCTCTATGAATGTCATGTTACACACAGGTGAAAGGTCAGTGTCCTCCAATCGGCCTCAGGCGGGTCATGCTGTAGACTGAGGGCTTGGTTGACATCCTTTTCTGTTTCATCTTCTAGCAGGCGACATATTAAACATGAGGATAAAAGGTACTCACCATATTTCCTTTAGGACCAGGAGGCCCATCAATGCCAGGAAGACCCTAAAAACCAGAGTTAAATGAGCAATCTGACCGAGACAGAACACGATCATCCTCTGGGTGGAAAGGCGGTGTACTTACAGTCTGTCCTGAAGGACCCGAAGACCCTCTTGGGCCAAGTAAACCCCGAGGGCCCTGTACATCAAGACACAATCCAAGCACAGTTAAAGTCCCCCTGCAGTCAGAAATGTCCACTCTTCCCCCTCCGGTGACTAAAGAGCTGCTTTACATTCATCTGCTGAAAGGTCCTCTGCAATGTTCTCTCCATATGGTTTGAAAATATTTATAATAATCTAAATCTATAAAAAATATAGATAAATGTTCCTGTATGAAAGAACTATAGTGAGTGCGATGAGGCGAAAAAGAATGCAAATTTAAAATCAAATGATGTCGTACGATAAAGACTTCAAATTCTGATATCAGACTGACCTACTGTGGTCAAATACAGCAACTACAGGAGCCACTAAGCATGAAAGAAGCACTGAGTTTTAAGTTTTCTGAGAACTTTTCTGTCTTTCAACTTCAATATTACAAATGTCTGGCCTAGGCAGGCTGGAATATGATCTCTTCATCTTAAAAGGCAATCATGGATGAGCGCTGCAGCCCACAGCGGCGCTGGAAATGACCATTGTTTTTATCTATGTTGCTGTCATATTCGTCACAATCCCCTCACATCAGTGGCCTGATATGAAACATACTCACACTCTCTCCAGCCACACCTCGCTGTCCAACCTGGCCATCTTCACCCTGTGTGTGCAGGAGCGTTAGCCAAGTAATGCGCAGTAAATGTTCACAATTTACGGCGACTGATGCGCTACTCACTCTGGGGCCATCATCTCCTGGGGAGCCTGGGGCACCTGTGGGGCCCTGTTCACCCTGAGAGGAAAAAGAGAAGGAAATTAAGCACATAGTGTGTTTTCACAGATTTATGGTAAAATAAATAAAGTACAATATAGGAGAATCAATCTCTCCTTTAATTTCACCCACTGCACCATAATTGGTATGGACCTATGGTCTAGTTCCTGCAATTTATCATCTTCTATAAGATCCGTCTGACTCCTGTTGACCCTGTAATTAGTATAGGACAAAATATGGCAGCCTGTCTAGAAATACGCCTCTGTGATCTCTGGCCTTTCTGTCTTGGCTCTACATTAAAGTCGAGCTTCCCCAAATACCAGACGAACTGCCAGTCATTCGCCTGCAGGCTGGGTTAAATGTAGGCCAAGCGGTTCTGGACTAAGTTGGTCAAAATCGCTGATGAGATGTATGGGCTCAGAGATCTGTCAGATCTGGAGCCCACGAGACGTAGCGGGGGGAGCCTTTGAACTACACATCAGCCGTAAAGACAGGGGGAGCGCCTTGTTTTTGGTGCCAGCTTGAAGCTTTAATGATGTTTGTATTCCCACTCTTTGTCCACCACGCCTAGCCGTTTCCCTCCCAACTTACCCTGTGTCCTTTCTCTCCAGGAAGACCAGGGAGGCCGTCAAACCCTCGGTCGCCCTGCAACCAATTAGTTCCGTCAGTTCATGTAACAAACACGTAATCATTTACAGGAGAAGCGAGTGAGCGTTGCACCTTTGGTCCCGCCTCTCCTGGTATTCCACGAGCGCCGTCAGCGCCGTTACGGCCCTGGAAAACGAGAAGATAGGAGGAAGTTAAATACTGTGAAAACCATACAAGGAGGTAACTTAATTGTTCATCAATCTGCTTTTTGGAAGAGAAAGATCAAAGCCAAATGATTCAAACATCTTGAGGATGAAAAGGTCTGTTACCCTCTTTCCCGCCTTCCCTGGTGGACCGGTTGCACCCTGAAGACCTCTGGGTCCCTTTGAGGAAAACACATCGGTATAAGTGAATAAAGCCTTTGGCAGGTCTGTGAGGCTGATGCATGTTGTTGGTCTCGTGGACACAACAATGTTTTCACCTGTGGTCCAGAGTCCCCACTGTCACCTTTGAGACCAGGAGCCCCGGGACCTCCCTGTTGACAAACACAAACAGATCTGGTCAGGCTGCAGAAGATCGATGTCACACGTGTAGGTATCAAAAACTGTGAACCCTAAAAAGTTTGTTCTCTGTTCCTGAAGACACACTTGAATTTAATCAATTCTCCATTAGGTGTTAAGAAACCAGCAAAGTTTGTGCTCATTGTTATGGATCCAATCTGCTCACAGGCAGACGTGGAGGAGGACAGAGGGAGCGCACATGCACGCCTGGGAGTGTGTGCTGGCGGCGCATTGATGTTTGGGCCTAAAGCCTTTACAGGAAGAAGCTCTAATCACCTAATCAGCTTCTCATAAAAAGTGAAAGGACTGGCTGGAGCGGTGATTAGGTCAGTGGTGTGTTTATGTTTAGGTTGTCTTAAGCTACTCACGAGAGGACCAGATCTTCCCATCATGCCGCCTGGCCCCGGAGGACCTCTCATGGCCAGCTGTGGAGCAGAGAAAGCAGAGTTCTCAATGTTGACAGTTTTCCAGCAGAGAAAGTTGACTTGGTGTTATTGGGAGAGGGTGATGGCACCGCTGACGTGGAGCTACAGACACAATAATCAACATCCGCAAAATCCATTGAAATAAAAGCTGCAGGGTTATAGCCATTATTGTCACAACATGTCATTAACAGCGCAAGAAAGAAAAAAGGAGACTTGTTAAAATCCAAATATTGTCATGATTTTGTTAAAATTCTCCATCAGAGTTTCCAAAGTGGGTATCTGGCCTTATTTTACATCTGATTGTTGTGCAAATCAGCTAAGAAAAGGGAAAATGACTCTCTTTGCGTCCTTAATTGCACATATTAAAGTAATTCCAGCGTAGTCCAAACAGGTCAGAAATAATTGAACATTAAACTCCGACTTTTCCTATTCCTGCTTTGGGCATCGACCAGTGGCGTGAAAGATGAATAAAGAAAGGTGACAAGTGCTTCCAAGACATTACTAAACACCAGTTGACCTGCTCTGGCAGCCGTCAAGCTCCACGGTGCGCTGTCAGTGTGTGAGTAGTCAGCGTCGGTGAAACAGCTAATGGTTTCCATCTGGCGTTACCGTAGATCACACCTTGCTTACAGCTGCATAATCCAACCTGTTTTCCAATGCTGCTATGGTTATTTGGACTCTCAAGTGGGTCCGGACATCTGGTTTAGCTTTAAAGCCGCTACACTACACTACATTTAGGGACCTGGACCATTTTGAGGATTGAGTGGCACTGAATTGTAATTCCTATATCTGCTAGATTTCTGGGACATTCTGTCTTCTTCATTTCAAACTTTGATTGCATCAGATTTTTCACCCCCCCACAAAAATAAAAATAAAATGAAATAAAACCCTCTCTGAAATTCAGAATGGATACGTTAGGATCGTATTAGGGGTGATACTTGCCCTGGCCTGAGACAGGATCGCCTGAGCCTGAGCTTCCTGGGCGGAAACCACAGGTCCCTTGTGTGACTCTCCGCCTGCACGGAACTGTCAACCACACACACACACACACACACAGAAAAAAAACACAATTAAAAACCAAAGGGGTTCCACTTTTCTCTTACAGAGTGAGACATCCAATGGATGAGCTCATAAAGATCAAGCCTGCAAAGCCGTGTTTATACTGTGTGCATATAGATGCAGGCATATGCAGCAGCTTGCAAATACACACACACACACACACACACACAATTGGTGAGCAAAAACAAATAGGTGTCAGTAGCCTTTCAGAAACTTGTTCCACTTTGCTGCACTGGCTGACATTTATGAGGTAAGTGATTTGTAAGCAAAGGAAACAGTGTTGTGATCTCTTGGCCTGCTGGCGATGCATTGAGGTAAACTTACAAAAGGAGGTGAGTGCCCGGGATGAAGCGTGTGATGTGTGAGGAAAGACAGACACTGGGCTACTTACTGGGAGCATCAGAATGGTTCCTGGAAGCCCAGGGACACCATCTGAACCAGGAAGACCAGGCCGCCCTGGAGGACCCTGGACGACACAAGCATCATGATTATCTTCTCAAACCTGAGCTAAAATTATAACTACACATGGAAAAGGAAAGAAGTGATTTTTCTCTAAAGTATCATACAATTGACTTTCTAAGAATCTAACATGGCCGCGAAGGTTTGAACAACTACTAAAAGCAAGAAAGAGAAAGATTTTAAACAGAGGCTGGACAAAGAGGACTTCCATGGTGCTCTGTTCGAAATTATAGCACTATATCTACATTTCAAATCAATATATCCAACCTCTGATATCCCTGATCAAACTGTTTCCCTTAAATGCATACATAACTCGATAACTGTTAAGTTATTGAAAACAGGCTGCAAAAAAAATAAAAAATGGAGTCCCGGTGTTGATGGGAGGCACCACCGACCACAGACCATCCTCAGAATGATTCCATGTGCCTCTGCCTGTCTTTTCGCAGAGGCCAGTAAGTAATAAGCGCTGGTATTGTGGCAATGTGTTGTGTTAATGACATTTCAACATGAATAGGAAAGTTATGTCAGTGAAACCGGAGGGGGGGGGGACTGTAATTTTAAGAAAAAGCAATGAATCAAACACTGAGACGAAGGCCGCGAAGCGAAAACCACAAGACTTGAGCAACAAGCCTCCCTTGATCCCACTGTCAAACCCTCAGGGGCTTCTCATGGGAGGAAAAAAAGGCGGGGGTTTGGAAGGCAAAGATACTTTCTGATCACTTTAACATGGTAGAACAATGCGCCTTTTGTACGGTCACCCTGGAGAAAGTGAGGGAAGGTATTTATTTGTTTATTTTCACTGTCAGTTAAAGGATTAAGTGAGGGGAAAAAACGCCGTCCTCTGGTGGGGACAGGCAGCCAGTCGACACCATCGAGTCAGTCGAATCGATGAGTGGAACTCTGTGCTGATGGGGAAATCACAGCTTCATTTAAGGACGGCTGATTGGTTTCTACCTGGTCTGATCACGTCTCCACTTCCTTTTTTACCCATTTTTTTCCTACTCTAGTTTGATGATAGCTAATTTCTTGTCCCTCCATGTTAGAGACGCAGGAAACTTCTTTCATTTATAAAAGTTACACATTAAGAGTGATCAGACAGTGACACAGCTGAGCAATGCTTAAAATATGGTTAAAAAATGATGAAACTAAATATTATTTCCTGTTGTTAAAATAGAGCTGGTTTAATATTACTGGAGAGGTGCCACCGAGTTTCTCTGAAACATCTGGAACCAGCTGTGAAATGAGGTGAGCCTTTTACTCACCCTCACACCAGGATCTCCTGGGGGACCAGGGGGACCCTGCAATCCTGGGGTTCCAGAAACGCCCTGAAATAACACAGAAATGCGCATAACACTGAGTTAAAGACATCCCCAAATACTGCCTACCGGCGAATGGAGCTGAAGCTCTTTCCATAAAGACATTTTCCCCTCTTTAGCTGTTTTCCATCTGTGGAAGGCTAACAGGAGTTTGGGAGAATGTGATACTCACTGCTTGGCCAGGGGGTCCTTGGGGTCCTTCTACAAGCATTCCCTGAAAAAGGTGCATACAGTAGCATTATAAGGCAGCATATAAAATCCACAGGCAATGGAGGAATGAGGGGAAATGGGAGCCGTAGGGTGCTTCGGATTTGAGGTTAAGTGGATTGTTTATAGCTACACACTGACGGATTGTTGATGTTCTATCCCATAATGAATGTGTATGCATATGGTCAAAGATGTGGGAGCCTGTGGTGGTGCAGATGTAATGGGAGGAGACACAGCTGCTATTCCAGTCAGTGTTTAGGCTTAAATCTAAATTGTATAGAATGAGACTCTAAAGATGTGGGCTGGTGTGTGATTTAGCACTGTTTTTAGCACAGTTGTCGGTGCTGAGGTGTGTTCAGGTTCCTCAGAAGAGAGACATAAGGTCATGTGTCAGTAGAACTGGGGCCTGGGATGATTCAGCACTTCTATTGTGTTCACAAGTCTGAATCCACTTTTGAATTTTCCACTTACCGGCTCAATGACAGCAGGTTCGCCCTTCTCTCCTTTCTCTCCCAGATAACTGTGACCTCCCCCCACCTGGGCACATAACAGTCAGACAAGGTGAAGCTTTTTCCCTTAACCGGCTCTGCAAAACGGAATGCTGACTAGTGTCGAGCGCGCGTTAACGTATTCAGCAGTGTGAGAAGAGGATTTTTTCCTCCTCTTTCCTGCCTGCTGGAAAAACAAACCACAAGAATAATTTTGCAAGAAGCTATAATTTAGACATCGGTCCGACTGCTATTTATTAAGCTCCCTCAATGGCCGGGAACTGGCAAGAAAAAAAGACCCCAACTGTGCGCGAATGCAGAGGTCGTCACCTGACACTATCCACACAATGACTTCACATGAGAAGAATTCACCAACCACCCACATCCGCGTGTCTGAACCCCATTCGATTCTACAGGGTGGAAAGCAAAAGCTGTGCCGTGGGGATGTGTTGAAAGTGTAGAGCCCTGCTAGATTGGTCTAGATTCACCCAACACAGACTGATCTCGGGCCAGTACCCAGAGAGGGCCTGTGTCACTTCCTGCCTCTAAGAATAAGGAACCTGTCAAAAGCCAAAAAGCTGGAACAGTCTGAAGAGATATTGGAGTTATTAAGCAGTCGTTCTGGAGAGAAGGTTTTATGATGGTTGATCCCTCCAGATTAGTGGTGAGGCGACCAAAGAGGAGCATGTCTTTAATTAACCACGAAGGTCAGTGAGGGCTGAGAGGTTGTCGAGGGGGAGCGCATGTGCCGATAGCTGTGTTGACATCTGTTTATCTACAGCAGACTAGCAGAGACAAGGTGTGTGTTTTACTTCCTGGTGTATTTGTCTCCGAGCCAAAAACCCGAGACCTTCAGCTTCAGAAATAATAAACAACCAGGGTGATGCAGAAACGATCTATTAAGCATTCCATTGTTAGCATCTTCACATTCCGGCTCCTCTGTGCCACCCACCAACGGTCGGGCCACTTACATTGCTCTCTCTGAAGTCGGTCTCAGCAGGAACACCAGGGCCGAACTCCTCCTCGTATGCTGCCGATGTGGGCTTGGCATCCGTGTGGCCAAAGTCGTCATAATCGCCGTAAGCGTACGGCTTCTCGAATTCTTTGGTGTCGTATTCCTTCAGGTCGTACTCTTTAAACTCATACATGTCAGGGGCGGGGGCGGCCTTCTCTTTGGTATCCACCGGGACCACAGTTTCCACTGTAACGGTTGGGTCTGCCCCCACCTGCTCCACGCCAGTGATGTAGTCGTCCACTATTTCCCCATCGTAGTTCTGGAATGAGTGCGGATAAAAAAGTGTTGGAGGGGGAGGTCAAAAATAACCGTGGCAGAAGCAGTAAAGAGACTTACTTTACACTCTAATAATACGCTGCTAAATACATAAATGATTAGTGAATCCTCCTGTAAGTGTTCCTCTATATAATAAACAGGCCTTGCTGGGATTAAGTGCTCAGGTTTGGGCAAATCGATTCCATTGCTTGATTATTAAATAGTCTCAAAAGAGGCTGCACAACTTTTCATCCCATAAACCACAACCCAATTTCGAAGAAGGTGCTGACAGAGCAGAAAATAAAGTTGGAGCTGTAATAAAAAAAGACAGGTACAGTAGAGAAATCCACTCTCCAAAAATTAACTAATGCCAGATTGGAGAAATGCCTTTTTCCCCCATGTGGGTAATATAATATTGTTGTATACTTTGATTGAAATCATCCATCATTACTTATGTTGGATTTATGTGCAACACCATCCAGTGTGGCTTACTGAAAATGTTCCAGCGTGGCACACCATGTGCTTAGTTTCCCTGGTTACCACTCCAGTCTGACGGTTTCAATAAATCCGATGTGTAAAAGCGAAGCTGCATTAATCGGCTTCAGAGGTACATCCTAATACAATCTGCAGACAATTGCCTATGCACGGCACACAGCTCTACTGAGTATCCCACTTATGTTCCTTATTATGTGCATTTTCTGTGACTTTGGCAGAAATGGAGGCTGAGTGGAGTGTAACAGACTCAAGATATGCTAGAAACTTGGAGGTTGTGTCAATCTACTCAAGTTAAAAGCTTTACGATGCTTTCATGCGTTCTATCGGCTAGTGTGATTTTTTTGGTCACATTTTCCCACCATTTGAAGCAAATGCACATTAATTTGGGATTGAACCGATATCCACATTTTACATCCCTCAATATAATTGCATGTTGACGGTTCATCATTACATCAGTCTTACAGATGTCGGCACTCGAAACCTTACCTGGCCTTGTGCGGTGGTCTCGGTGCCGGTTTCTGGTTGACTTCCATCCAGGGTGATGTAGTCGTACTCCCCTGTGTAATAGTCTCCGCCCACTTGGGTCTGAAACGAGCAAAGAGCCAGAGACGTTCTAACACAACTCACTTGTTCATCGTCTGTGCATACCACAACAAATGAAAGGAAATCACAAGACATGTGGAAAAAAGGTCTTTTTAAATGAAATTGTCTAACAGCATGCGGGTTAAGCAGAAAGGGTGAGGGGTGGAGATGGGCCGGGGGTTACCTCAGTCTTGACTTGTTCAGTTGGGGGGGCATCTGTGGTTAGCTCTCCTTCAGTGTAGTCATAGAAATCACCATACTCATAGTTAGTGTCCTGGAATGTAAAAGGGATGGGGGGGGTTAATTACTAAAATCATGTAAATAAAGCAACAGAATGTCTGGCACCTTATTTACATGGCACCATATTTGCTCTCGACATGTTATTTCCAACATAACATGGTAAAATTTGTTAAAATGTCACATCCATATCACAAAACTGAAAGACTTATGGATGGCAGCATGAGTCCCCATTTCCATTTTAGCCAAATCTGAGTGGTCCAGCTGAAGGTCTCAACCGAGCAGGCAGCTCTTAAGATTCTTTTAGGCTTTCAGCAGGGCGGCGTAAGGTTAACATGATGCTGGTAACAAAGTATCGGCCTCCAAAAGCTAATTGTACGCAGGGGTTTCACAAATCGGCCCTTTAAAGCAGAAACGTTACATTGGCCTGACTCATGTTGACAAATGACAATGTGATGTAAAATAAAGTACAAAAGGAATAAACCATGATGACAGATGACATCGGAGGAGGCTTTCTTCTGTTCAAACAAAATATTTCCTTTAATTTTTTCCCCAAAACGTCACATTTATTTGTAGATCACATTGCAGTCTGTTTACCTTTGAGATTTAATTCAGCTTCATCCAGCAGAGAGGCAACATTGTAAACAAAATGCAGTGACAAAGGGGAAACAGGCTTTGAAAAAGCGAGGCCCCCTCTTTCACTCCAAGTGCTTCCAAGGCTGCACAAACCCTGTTGTCTGCCTTCAGTCCAGACTCATAATGTACTATGAATCGCTCATAAATGCTCTTATCAGACTATTCAGTCCTTATTAGTCTGAGTCGACCATGCGGGTGGAACTTGACACTGTGGCCCCACCGTTGCATCACTCCTGTATATTCTCTGACTCCCACTAATGGAATGTCAGGGCTTCCTTTTCTGCATTGTGCACGGACGAATTGCAAAAAAGAGACGCAAAGTTTCTGCACACTACTTTGGTTCTATTGTTGTCGAAAGAAAGATGAGTAAAATTAAATAACAAGGCCAGCTCCTGTTCCATCAGCTGAGGGATTTCTACGAATCCCTGGATGTCTGCTAACCTCGTAAAAAAAAAGTTCCACGGCTGCTGCAATGTTGGCCTGGCTTTATTTCAGTGGCCCGGAGAGAAAAAGAGAAGTCACACAAGAGTGAAGCTGTGGCCAGAATAACTAGACTGCCTGAAAGAGAAGGAGCAACGGGTCAGACAGAGAGAGCGAGGGACAGATTCAGAATGATTTACGGTGTTGAAGTGCTTGGCTGAGCCGAAGGTCTCCGAGGCAGGCTTGGATAAAAGGCATAAATACAGACGGCTGCTCATAAAAACAGAGAAAAAAAGAGAAAATAACCCCAGCATCACTTTCTTTTCCCTTCCTGTAGCTGCTCTGGAGATATAGCTGAGCTGAGTACATCAGGCCAGCAGGAGCATCATCCCAGGTCGAAAACTGCTGTAAAATTAGAAAGGTTTGTTTGAAGCACTGAAGTTTAGACGGTTTTACACTTGCAAAGATGGGCGAGGAGGGAGATATAAATTCTTAAGCAGTGATCCGTCCTGTGAACTAACGTTCCTGCTGAATTTTTACTGGGTGAGAGACTACGCTGGAATGTAGGAAGACATTCCTATTAAAACTGCACATCTAGCAATAATTAATAAACCGCATTTAAAACCTTCTTGCATCCAAAAAAATCTCCTTGTTGTCTTCAAGTCTTGGTTCTAAATCCAAAATTGGTGAAGAGGCAAGATTTTCCAAGACACGGTACCCACTGTACAGCCAATACTTTCAACTAAAGACCTGGCTTTTCACTTCTTCTTCTCTTCTTTCTTGAAAAGAGGTGCGCAAAGTCCACTTTTCCAGGTACTGGGGAAGGAAAAGCTTAAATTTCCCTGGGAGTCTGGGCAGAGTCTGCAGAAGTCATTAGAGATATAAATCACAGGACCACTCAAAGTGGGCTCAGACTTTGTGGCAGGGAAGAAAGGAAAAGTTTCCAGGCTGAGCTCATCAGTTTTTTTTTTCTTTGTCTGAAATATGGAGCCAACAGGACGCATTGAATGAGCAAAATAGAAAAATGAAAACAAAAACGGAAGGTGTTATTCTTTCTCCACAGGGGTGCCCACATCCAGGCTGGATTTTCTGTCCTGCTGATGCTTCCTTTTCTGTACTACCACGTAGACATCGCTTTCATCCGGGATCCCACCTTCCTTAGAGGAAGTGTTTCTGCCTGGAAGGACAGAGCACCCGGTGCAGCTTTAGCCCTCAAAGACTAGATGTAGACATCCCTGCTTCAGAACTAAATAAGCCATATTATGGGTCTGCACGTTTTCCCTTGGCGTCTGTATTTACTCTACTAAAGAGTTCAGGGAGGTCAACTAAGGAAAACAGCGTAATTGACGTAAAATCCAGTGTGATTTTTTTAAAATAGAAAAATATATATCTTTGAGAATGTTAAGTTTGAGATCTCATTGGTCATGGAACGCAATCTGCCAACAAATCTGTTTTATAAGCTCTTGCTCCTTTGAGGGATCGAAAAGACGACAAGATTTGTGCCAATTCCCACAGCGCCCATTAGTGCTGCATGCTGATCTATATGTCTAAAATATCTTGGCAACTCTTTTTATTAATTTATTAGCATGTTTATGAGTCCTTTGTTTAACAAGACCTGATGAAGAATATGGAAGTCTTCATCAGAATATGGAATGAACCAAAGGATAGCCCAATATTGTAGAATACTTTGCTTGGACTTGGCAGATATTTGCCTTCTCTGCGGATGCCTGACTCAGGCTATAGGTGAAATATAATGACTGACAGCCGTATGTATAGGTTGAGTGATTATGTTCACAAGCTCACAAGCAATAACGTGCGGATGTCCGAACTACTCCGGCAATGCAAGAGGGCGGGATTTGCATCATCAGTCTCTTGCAGCGGAATGAAATAAATGGACACATGCTGTCCACAGTCGTATCTGTCCAACAACAACCGATGACTCAACATTTGTTAAATTCCCATAAAGTTTGGTGTGGCAGAGGTTTGCAAGCCTGGCCAAACTCCATTGTTCCAAAGGGAGTGACAGCCCAGCGCTCAAGCTGCCAAGACAGTTCTGATGAAATCCTCGCGTGATAGCACGCAGAGTCTCCACGTTCTGATCTATAAAGAGACAGATGGCTGAAACTGCTACGAAACCAACGATTTATGTGCGAGATGGAGAAACTGGAAAAGAATGAGACAATGTTTGTTAGCTATAAAAGGCTCAAAACTCTCAAGTCACTACCACACCCTGAAAGAGGACTCCGTCCTGCATCCTTCTTATTCACCCCCCCATAATTTATGATCCCAGTATCCACATCCCAGACACGTGTTCCCTCTTTGTTTTCACTCTCTATCATTTATTTTTAATTCCCACATCCCTCCCCTCCTTAAGCCCCCCCAATTCCCAAATCCTTCTTCCCTCCTTGCACACACTTCTCCAGATACTGACCTCGCCCTCCGGTTCCTGTGCCTGGGGGGTGTCATGGTGGTTGGGCGTCTCACAGTCAGGGCTGTAGTGTTCACAGTAGTCATAGGCTGCCCTGGGGTCTGCCACTATCAGCAGCTGTTGGATGTCTCCCTACAATGAAGGAAAGGGGATAAAAAGACACATCAATGGAATCCACTGCATATTTCATGAGATTGGATTTTGAATCGGGAAGAATTTTTCTCTACTTGTAATGTTTTTATTGAGTCTGACTGTAACCAGAAAAAAGTCCACAGGAATAATTCTATAGGTGAGCTATTTTTTGTCCTTTTCTAACTAGTTTGACTTGACAAAGGGTTCCAAATGCTACAGTCCTGAGGAACCTGTTGATGTTGAGCAGATGCCAAGCAGACATACTACGTCCAAGACCTGCACCTTATAGGAACCAGGGAATCAAAATGGAGCAATGCGGAATTCTTTTGTGGAGACATGCTGTGTAACATTCTGAGCAGCTGTTTTCCCACATTTAAATCCTCCTGAAATCCTATCAAACCTTTCATATCAATGTTGGCATATTAACAGTACAGCATGAAATAGCGCTTTAGCCGCTTTCCCTCAGACATTGATTTTATATAATTAGTAGTAACAAAGAAGGTTTCCTGATATTTGCTACCAATGCTGACATCAAACCAGAAACTAGATATCCCCATAAAAATATGTAAACATTTTGCCTTGCATGATTGTAACTGATTTCCCACTACTATACAAAACAAGAGACAGAAAGCTCCCGACAACAAACTACATATAATGGAAAACTTGAAAAAAGTGAAAGTTCTTGGGGGTCTCTCAAGTAATACCTTTTCCAGAGTCCATTTGCTCAGACGTCGGGGAAGGCAACCCTACCCAGCAGATAAATAACCACACTGCACACTTATCTAAGGCCGTCTGTTTTTCATGAGCCTTCAGAAGAGGAAATTAGATCCCTTCTTTCCACCAGCCAAAGGCTCTTTTTCCATCATAGCTGCCTGCAGAATTCCTCAAGCAGGAATCCAATGCCACCGATGTGGAGAATGTTTTCCATACCAATCCAGTCTGAGGGTACCTCAGCTGACCTGCAACAGAACCCACCTTGCCCGAGCAGCACTGGTGCCGCATAAAGGGAAGGAATCTGTGGATGCCGTGGGTGGCCTCACGGCAGGAAGCCCTTACATGCAGGTTGCATTACAGGAGGCAACATCTGTACATGTGTGTCGCTCTGGAAAACATTAGAAATCGCTCGTCCTGTGTTCTTAAAGCAAATCTCAACAGAGTATGAAACAAGTTAAAGATCAAACACATGCTTATATTTGCCTTCTGTAGTTCATGCAGTAATCAGCCTGCTTGCCATGATTTCAATAAAAAACACATGACAGGGAGTTCTTTACCATCCACCAGGCACAACATTGAATTACACCATTTTTCTTCCTCTCCATAAAATCTATAGTCCATTAAAATAGCAGTGGCATAAAAGCAAACATGTGCAGCCAAGAGGGTGTCAGTTTAATCCCAAGGCTTCAGAATAAATCAGGGCGGGGAAGAGTGAGAACAATTCTTGGGCTAGACGTTTAACGGCCAGCTGTGACCAGCAGATCAAACTGTGGTTTTACTGGGAAGCTTCCAGGTGTGAATGTATGAGCGTAACCGAGGGTGGAGGAGGGCGTTTCTGCAAACGAAAATTGAACCGGCTCTGACTCTGCACCTCCCACAGCAGCGGACGCTGCAACGACAAATAGAGTAGACCATCTCAAATTAATAACACTTGTCCAGACACCACGCACACGGCGTGCATATGTCTCTGTACGAGCAATTCCAACGCCCGAAACCAAAAGACCAGTGAAAGATAAACACATGTGGCAGTTGGAAGAGGTCTATCTGCTTCCCCCGCATGTGCACGAACAGCAAATGTGCCTTTTTTGTTTTCATTTTATTGAACCCATCTGACTGACACTGACACATTAAAAAAAACAGAATTTTTCTACTGAACTGTACTGTAACTGAACACAGTCGAGCAGGTAGAAGCTGTCAGATGCAAAAGTTAAGGGAAATATTTTTAATTGCTAACCTAATTTAATTCGATCAACACTGGCCATTAAATCATCAATAGTGAATATATGTTTAAAAATACAGATTTGTTTTTAAATCTAAAGAAAATTTCTGGACTATTTATATTTGTAAATGATAAAAATACTGCAGGAAACCTCAGTCACAACACTGGTTGATGCATTTCAGTACATTGTGTGTCAGAGTAATAAAATAATACAATTCATGATGACAATATCCAACATGTACCGGTAGCTACAAGCTGAGAGTCTTCAAGTAATGCAGTGATTCACTCACTCCTGAATGATCCTTTTCTCAGATCTCTCTCTCTCTCTCTCTCTTCCATCTCTCTTTCAACTGTCTGTGTCTCCTTCATCTGCGTCTATTTGTGTTTGTAGATTTTACAGTCTGGGCCCTCTTGAGCGGAGACGTTTAAGGTTCTCTTCATGGAGGCAAGACTGATCTACAGCTCAGGCAGCAGAGCAAGAAAAGCTCAAGTACTACAGACTAAAGGAAGTGTGTTTTAATGTCGACTATGCTTATTGAATTTTCTATATATTGAGTACCAAAATACACATTCTACTAGCAAAGTGAGGACATTTTAGCTGGTCCCCACAACTTTAAAGGACTATCTGATTTTTTTCAGGTTGAGGATAGGTTTGGGTTGAGGTTAAAGTTAGGATTAGGGTTATGGAGTTAGCTTGGATGGTATGGGTGAAGGTAAGGAGTTAGGTAATGTATTATCTATGAAAGTCACGCAAAGATAGAAATGCGAGATAGAGTGTGTGTGTATGAGTGCTGGGAATATGTGCACTGTTCACTCTTCATTTAAAACACTCACTTCACACCAGTGACACTGAACTTCTGTGGTTGGTGGCATTTCCCTAGTAGATCCCACACACACTGACAGCCTGCCGATCACCTGGCAGTAGGCGGTGTTACACCCTTTTGGCAGATCATTAAATCTAAACTGACAACCCTGCTAAAAGGATACTGGT
Source organism: Takifugu flavidus (assembly GCF_003711565.1). Taxonomy (NCBI): domain Eukaryota; kingdom Metazoa; phylum Chordata; class Actinopteri; order Tetraodontiformes; family Tetraodontidae; genus Takifugu; species Takifugu flavidus. The sequence goes on along the minus strand of NC_079534.1, from coordinate 11,914,248 downwards.
GAACACTGTACTGGTGTGAACACTGATGTCTGAGCACACTTTACTTCATTCACCAGCAACATCAAGTGGCAGCCTTAATTCGAAGCAGATCCAGTTGGACCTGCATCAGAGATGACAAGAGACACCAATATTTGCCCGCTCTGCATTTGTCGGATGGTATTTAGAAGCATAAACAAGACTTTGACTTATGTTTGCCTTCACAGACTTTACAGTGTATTTGATTTAGATACATTGTCAACACAAGCAAAATAGGGACCGTAGTGATCTCAAAGAGATTTAATCCTTTCATGCAATCGTCTTAAACTATGCCAGAACTTCACATTGTACGCGTGGGCTGGCAAAAACCTAAATGGAGCCATCCTTCTGAAGATCTAACACATGCTCAGCTCCAAATATGTGACTGGTAAACCTCTGTGTTGGTGGAACAACAGTCCCTTCTGCCATGCAGTATTGAAATACAAAAAAGATTAGATTTTCGCCTTTGTTACAAATGTAAGGTTATTTCTACAATAGTATTTTGGTTTTGTATTCCCACATCCGTACTGGTAAACAAAGGGAATTATCGAAAACATGACAAAACAGACCCCTTTTAATATTGCCATATAAGACAACTTATCAAGCATTTACATGTGCATTTAAATCAAACTACTCTTCTCACTTGATTAGCGTAATAATTCATACACATGGACTTTCTGACTACTGCATTACGCTTATAGTCAATGACAGATCACGCAGGCCGGCTCGCCGTCCGCATGCTCTCAAATCACAAGCAAACTACTGTATATGGGAAGTTAGCCTTCCTACATTCGGACGTCTGTGACTTAGGCCTCCACATGCATATTATGCAAGTGAACTTACGCAGGATTTTGTTTTTCACACGTACATGAAGACGCACTTATTGAAAAGATACGCAGGTTCACAATCACAGTTGTTGCCCAGCGCAACGGGTAATGGCCTGCAAAAGCAGCTGCAGGACATTCATTCATCTGGATCATAGGATTAAGAAACTCCAATCGCATACCGACAGGCGTAACCATCACAAAACCGATAACAATGGTGGTTCAAATCTTACTCGTGCATATTGTTAAATTGGCAGTATTTCACTGGCACACAAACTCGCTGCCTTTCCAGCTGGACCGTTTAAACGTCAGGGGGAACATGCATAATGTCCAGATTTCCCCAAGCAAGTTATTAATTGCAGGGTTTGTGGTCTAAAGAGGGATAAAGTTTCTTTTCAAGCAGTGGCGACACACAACTGCTTCACACACGCTGACTATCGAAACATTTTTCCTGACAGTAGCTCTTAAAACTGAACCATCTGCTTCACTTTCTGTCTCCCTTGTCTCTTTTTTTCCATGAGCAAAAACTTTAAGAAGCACCTTGGGTCCTGTTCTTCCTGACTGTGGTGCTACCAGTCACAGGGTCACACCGCAATGGGATGGATGGAATGATGACTTACTCATACCTGCATCAGAGAAGCACATTTAAACTTTTATAGGACTATAATCAAAAGAAAAAGCTGAAGATCATATCCAGTAACGCAGGCCAATAATTTATCCTCATGTCGTTCCGGAGGATAAAGATGTAGTGAAGCAGCTAAAAAACAGTCAGAGCGTTTCTCTTCCTGCCAAGTCAAACAAGAAGCAAAAGCTGAATTGAAGGCTCTGGGTCCATTAGAAAGGTTAGATTCCTCTACCAAAGACTTTCAGCTTAAGGGAAAGTACTTTAGAGTAATTAACTACTCAGTACTGACAGACACATAAGCAGATTACCATCGTCTCTCTCTCTCCACTATCTTCCACAAAAACAGACATTTTTCATGCATCAACGCACACAGTCGACATACACAAAGCGACGCAATGCACGACCAAAGATTTCCATCCTAGCCTTTTGGCTGGGTTTAGATTTAAACCTGGACGTGTGCAGACCCGGTCAGGGAGCATATCTTTTAAACAGCTGTTTGCCTGGAGCTAAGACCGAGCACACACTGATCATATTTTCCCCTTGTCTTCACTTGTCCCCGCTCTTCCAGCTTTGACACCTGCTCATGCGATCTGCTGCAACGGTAGAAGCTCACAGATCCGAGGCGTTTCAGAGGGGAAGGACAATCCCACGGCAAACTGTGGCACAACAATAGGTCAACAATACCACCACAATTAAGTGCTGTCATGAAGACATGCATCAACATTGTTACTCATATTTAACATAATAAAGGATTAGCTGGACACTATAGATCAAATGATTAAATTATTCAAGATTTCCTTTTGTCTATTTTTTCCAAAGCACAGTCCAATTGGTTTCTGTTACAATGAAAACAGCCAAAGTCTTACGAATCTGTGCTTTTTTTTTGCCCTTAATAATAAAGCAAATGAGATCTCAGCTATAAACAGTAACAGATTGCGATTATCGGTAGTGGGTTCTTTTTTTTTTAGTTGAAATGTGACAGTGATTAAATAATTGTTTAAATCAACTGGCTGTAGACTGAAAACCACCATAAGACATCACTATAGTTGCAGCCAGCATCCTCAATTTTTTTTATTCCCTTCAAGAGGGGAACCTCTCCAAACAAATTTCCTGTATTAAGACTTTTGCCAGCACAGCAGTGTGCTGTTAAGTAGCCAGTTTGCAATCAACAAATGAAGGGTTGTTAAATTGGAAGTGGAAAGAATCAGAGAGTAATATATGGCCACCCGGCAGCGCCGCGGTGTGACCCACTGTTTAAAACCCTCCTGCTACTGGCAAAGAGCCCCATATCCTTTGGAACAAAAGCAACAGGTTTCTGCTCGTCCAATTACCCTTTTATTGGTATTCATAACACTTATACTAACAACAAGATAAGAGTCACATAGCTGTTCATAAAGCAGCTTCAAAAATACAACACAATTGGCGAAAGTGAAGGCAGCTTTTATTCTGAGCATTAAAATACTAATGATCTTAATTGCAAACGCCAGTACCGATTGCTGTGTCCAACAGCTGATCTTCCGATAGTGTTAAAAGGTTGATTTACCCTCAGTCTGCATAGCTTTAACCCTAATATCCAGTAAAGGCCTCTACATGAGTTGAGACGGGCGGGGCCTCTATCCATGGGAATTCATTTCTGACCTGCAGGCATCCCCTGGTGTGAAAAAATTCCACACAGACACAAAATAAAGGGCATCATCTGTGTCACTTCAGCAACTGCACAGAGATCTGTGAGTGGTGATTAATCAGATCGTTAATACCTGCAAAATCCATTTAGGATAATATGAATAGCTGAAGTCAAAACTCGAGAACTTAGTAAGAGAAATCTCTAGACAAATGTGAAAGAGCGAGGGATTACTCATGTCTTTTGCAAGGAATAAAAAGCCAATGTTGTTGTTTTGGCTAATAAAATTGAGTTTGTCCTGTATGTACAAGTTAATGAAAAACAAATACCATTTTTGTGTGGCCTTGAGCATTTAAACTTAAAGTCTTAGAGAGAAAAAAATAGCCCTTTTCATAACAGTAAGAGGGACTTTGAGCTCAAGATTGACAATGTGCTTTCCATTACAACCCAAGCAGAATGGAGAAATAAATGGCATGTTGCTCGCACAAAAACATAATTGCTTTAGTCCAGTGAATGTCTGCATTATGTGTCTACAAGACTTCTGTGCAGCTGGAGGAAATGCTCTGACGTGCTGGGTTGTTTATAATTTCCAACTTCTTGTGAATAGTTGATGTGTGCATTCAACACAAATGATCACTATCTGCTATTGTCTTCTGTTTAAACTGTATATAGCTGATATATTTGGGGGAGGCAGATTCATTACATCGGTGTTGGTAATGCGGGAAGAAAAGGCTTTCACTGCATAAAAATGGTTGCTTCCATGTGACGGAGCTGATTTAAGATGTTTAGATTAGGAACATGTCTGTTGTCAGTCAGCCTGGTGATTGCAGTCTGAACTCCTCTGGGTTCTGCTGGCAGACTGCTGCTCCTGGAGGCCGACCACATGTCTGTGATTAGGTGTGATTAAGAACTGACTGTTTCCATGTTGATGTTGATATTCGATCATGTGGTCCAACAAAGCATGATGGAAATATATATGGTCAATTTTTCTATCCAAGAAATGTCATTTGTGTTCAGAAACTGTTCCCCACCAGACCAGACATGATGGTCCACAGGCCTCCGCAGTGGTAAAGATGCATGAGTGCGACATTGACATCACTCTCCAGCTGTAACTCAGCTTTAACACGGATAAAAGACACACCACCACTAAACAACAGGCAGTAGGGAGATAAAATGTGACAATTGCATGGACACCTGCACAACAACAGACCTAATCAACTAGAAACCCCTTTCCCAAGGACTAATATCCAGGTATGTGCATATAGAATGTCATGAAAAACTGAACTAAAAGCCAGTTTAACCATAGTTAAAATCCATCTCAGTTGCAGTGGTAGCTCACTCAGTGTGTAGGGGTCGAGAAGCAGAGGGTTCCAGGTTCTAGACAAAGTCACAGACACAATTTGGAAGGTGTGCTGGTATCAGCTGGACACTTTCACAGCACTGCTGAGGTACCCTTGAGAAAAGGTACCAAACCCCCGAGGGCTGACGGATGGCTGTTCAATAAGCTGGCAACTCATCCAGGGGTGTGCCCTGCCTTCACCCCCATGTACCTCTAATGGGCTCCTCCCTGTGACCCCACAAGAGAAGAACCATTTCAATTTGACTCTTGTTTGTAGTTTAATTACGAACAAGAGTCAAATTGAAATGGTTCTTCTCTTAACTACCTGCTTAATCAGTGACAACAGCTTAAAGCACAGTAGCTACAAATATGACACCATCATTATCAACACCCAGCTTGATCTTGATTCTTGATCGTCTCCATCTTACCTCAAAGACCTCCTCATCTAGGATTCTGGTACCAAAGACAGTGATGCCCTCAGTGTTGATGACGGCCCGACTGCTTCTCCGCAGCGGCCTGGTCACCTTCTTCTTACAGTCCACGATGATGGTAACGCTCTTCTTATCCACGCTGAGAGCAACACGATGCCACCTGTGAAGCAATGGCGATGAGACCCATTTAATCACAGCAAAAAGATAAATAAGGGACAAATCTGGTCCCTTGGACCAAGTGCACTGAATGCAACATGGGTAATTCTTCATCTTCCTCCCTTTACTGGGAGCATCACTGGTTTTGTTGGTTTATTCTTGTTTTGTTACCACATTATATTTCTGCCAAGATCAAGAACAAGGTCACTTATATATTTTAATATGTATCATAATGTAAGCATTAATCTTTTCTAAGCATTTGGTTCAAAAGTATTTTTTAACAATATCCAGCCTGGACTAATGATCACTTTCTGGGATCTAATGTAACCTATTATAGTGAGTTTTATATTTTCAGCTAATTTGTGACCATAAAAGAAAAAGAATGTAGATGTGTTGATTAAAAAATAGAGCCTGATCAGAACAAGCCTGAGGAAACTGAATGAAAGACGCCGACATGGACTATATTGTTATAAATAGAAAAATAAATGTATTGAATTGTTTATTTTTGGTTGAAACCTTTTTGGTTTTGGTGTAATTCATTGCACCGTTTTTGCTCAGCAACATGATTTCCAAAGATTCTGTCTAAATACTGTAAATATTCAAACAGTTGGCCAGCGATTTCTTGGCCATTACTGTCGGATTCACATCAGGCGGCGCTCAACAAATGACTGAACAAACAGGAGATGCTCATAAATTCTCCAGACTGAGCTTCTTGTTGACACTTCAGAAATACATTTAGGGGATTGTTTAACTCTGGCGTAAAACGTGGTCGATAAATCTGCGAAGCACGCTTTGTTTAAGAGTGAATGGTCTAAAACAGCAAACATGATATTGAACAACTGAAATCCTCCCTACCAAAAAAGAAAGCAGAGATTAACAGCCACATCTGGCCTCACAGATGTCCGAAGCTCTTCAGATGCAGCCGGTCACTTACTTGCCATCAGCCAGGTTGACGGAGTGGAACAGGGGATACTCGTCTGCCGATGGTTTACCGTGCTGGTCTTCGTACAGGAAGACGGGGCCGCGGCCCACCTCTACTCCCAGCTGCTGGATGCCCTGGTTGTTGTACACGGACAACAGGAAGGACTGGAGGCCAGCTTTGGGCTTGATGGTAAACATGATGGAGAAGTCTTCTGGAAAAACTCCCTCTGAAAGTCAAACATCGGTGTATCAGATAATTTGCTTCATCGGGATCAAAATGTCCCCATTGCTGGACAAATAGAGGATTGTTTGGTCTTCCCCAGCATTGAAACAAGTGTCCCTGTTCTCCCGCTGGCCAATTGTGTTGTAACGAGTAAATAGAGTAATGGCAATTTTACAAGCTGTTTAACTTTCTTTCCTCACAGTAAACTCCATTGTCTAGACAAGCGGCCCCTGAGACGTGAAAGCTTAAAGAACCTGGCTCAGCACTGGTGCTTCAGCCCCTTTCTCTAACCAAGGACTGTTAATACTCACCCAAATGTATTTTTAAAACCTTGAGGGCTGGATACAGTCACACAATGAAACCCGACCAAATGAAAGAGCAATTATTTCACACTTTCATTTCACATTTTGCTTCTGTGGCGCCTCCAATGTGCCGCCGCTCAAGCTTCATTATATCCCTCAAATTTCCATTACTGGGTGTGTAAGGTGTACTGGCAGCTGAAGCCAAAGATCACAGGAATGTGGCTCTAATACCTCACACTATTTTGAGCATTTTTAAATGATGTGACACCAAGTCCAATTGGAAAAGAAACAACACAGGCCGGGGAAATTTATTTAACAACCCCTAGTTCCTATTAAATTCATTGCCAAGTTGGTTTTGTGCAAGTGAGCAACTGGGGGCCCTTTCTACTCCCAACCTAACTAATAAAGAGTTAACAGGGCTCCAATGAATGTCAATTTTATTGATAGACATTACAATAGATCTCAAAAGACCAGTCTGATCAGAGACTCGTGTGCATCACAACATGGTTTCATCTGTCAGAAAGTCCTTGCACCACCTGTTACAGATTAACAGATCGGTCAAATACGTCACGCTCAAATCTGCTTGTGGAAAGATGCTTTGCTGACAAGATCAGAAGACGAAACTTAATTGTTAGGCTGCAGTAATTACCGCGCAGGATTTAATTCCCTCCAAATCAAATAAAAACCAGGTGCAGGATTTGAGTCTTAGCTTAAAACGTCTTACACCACGTGGTAGGAGACATTTGTTTCCAAAGGCATAATGGAAGTTTTCTTGAAACCACATCTGAATTGCATTTTAGAAAACAGAAAAATACATTTAAAAGGGGTATTATTTGAAATGACATGTGAGATGTTTCATTCAGCTTACAGCAGACGCCAAAACACAAACCTTTCATTAAACTAGGGGCATTACAAGCAGCCATGAAACTCGTCCTCCTATTACAGAGGTGTCATTTTATGTTCTTAAAGTCACAGCCTGTCTGTGCATTAAAGCCAAGTTTAAATCTGTGATTTAATTTACTCTGCTTTTATTCGCCCAAGAGTGGATAAGTGTAATTCACTTTATTTGGTGTTAGCCTGTCTTACCTCAACTGTCTCAAAATGCCCCAAAGCACCACTGCTAGACTTTTTACAACAACACACTACCCACATCTTTATATCCAAAGTTTGGCTTCCTTTCCAGCTGTTGATTAGTTAAGATTTTAATGAAATGGCTTTTAATCACTAAGCCTTTGTACAAAAACTGCTTGTCAATCTGCCCCTGTGGCCCCTGAATAGAATAGTCCAAATTTCTTCTAATCAGTCTATTTGTTGTCCCAAAATCGCCTAAATCTCAGTGATTAGGGTGTTGATCCTCTTCTTTCTACCAATTTTGTTTGTCCTGTTGTTTGGTACTTTGGTCAGTATATACACTGTGATTATATCATATTAATACACAACAGTGTGGCAGAGGTACGATATGTAGTGTTCTGAAATTCCATCACCTGCAAGAAAATCGGCCTACATGTGATACATGCAAAGGGTTGAATTTGGTACCATTTACACCACATCCACTTGATTAAGGCAAATTTCCATGTCCGTTTTCTCCACTGTATCTACTTGGCATACATTTATTTGTATATTTAGAATAAAAATTTGAATAGACAGTATAGGTGAGGAAAAATCCAGTCATCGTCGTCCGTGGCATCGGACATTAAGTGCTAATTGTCTATGAAAAGAAGTGTTCAGATGACAACACTAGCATTAGCTTAAACGGCCACTGAGAATTGCCGCCATTACCTGGGAAGAGCTGTTTGGTCGGTGCGCTGATCTGAGCAGCTTTTGATACTCGGTAGGCTATGTCAGGTTTGGCTCCTCTCCGTAATGTGCAGAAGCCCGGTGCTTTACGTACTCCTTCAGGTGTGCTCTTGAAGTCTAGAACCTTCAGTACATCTACTGGATTGGCTGTAAAGACAAATGTTCATTAGAATTAGTAAATATTGGCAACAAAAGTCACAAACATTAACAGCAAAATGAACAGTCATGAGTTCAAGTGTGTGTAGATGTTTGCTGTTACAAAAAGAAACCAACACTATGTGTAAGTCAAAGGGTTAAGGCTTACAGCTGTATGACAACATCACATATAGGTTACGTTTATTTAAACAGCATCTGCTGTATTAACAATGAAAGTTGTCTCTGGGTGCTTTACAGAAACCCAGGGCCTGACTCCCAACAAGCAACAGTGGCAAGGAAAATCTCTCTTTTAACAGGAAGAAAGTGCAGATCTCATCGTGCCATTTTGATGATAGGAAAACATCCTGAGTCTTATTTAGCACAGACTCTCTTGGCCAAAGTTCTCAAGTGAGACATTTGTTATTTAATGGTCCACCTCAGCAGTGAGGCAGTTATAGCATGAGTGAATCATGTGACTGACATAGCCCTCCTCCTCCTCCTCTACTCTTCCTGGTAAAAGATGCAGCATCTATGGCACATTAACATCTTTGGTGTTAATGAATAAGCAGAACACAGGAGGGGGAACTTTACAAGTTCCTTAACATGGCCAGCCTAATCAATAGACCAGAAGTTTAAAGGTAAACCTGCAGTGCAGTACTGCCATCCTGTTGTTGCAAAAACGTCTTGAATACTCTAGTCTTCTGTCCGTTCGTGTCTTCAATTATCATCATCTCCCAGGTGAATATTGTATGATGGGGTAGGATTTTACAATGTTCTAACTTTCAGCATTTTGACCAGCAAGCTGGGTTTATATATCATGGGTTTATACTGTAAAACCTAATGACTGAATCATCAGTCCAACATTAGTCCAACATTTTAAGGCATCATTCTACCAAAAATAAGTATTTTTCTACTTGTACTAGTTTTGTATTAATCTTTGGAACTTAATCAACGCAACTGTGAGTAGATAATTAGTGAAAATTTTAGTTGTTTTATTTATTTACAAAGGCAATATAGGAGTGTTAATTAGGATTCAATTTGAGCTAGAATAAATTATAAAGTAAAAAGAGCATTTCTTTAAGAACGGCTAATCAATCTGGACTGTAATTGATCATAACAATATTTATTTTTTCTCTATATTAAAATAACAGATTTGTGGATTCTGCCCTATAGTTTGATGAGATTCATCACAACTGATACTAAGCTAAGCTACAAAGCTACGAAGGAATATGATACTGGAAGTGGAAAGAAAAATATGACCCTTCCCTCCCAAACCCAATGAAACCAAATAAATATCAAAACTAAGCAGCACGTGCCGATGTCTCATTTCTCATGAATGGTCTCAGTAAAGCAAAGCAGGACGCGTCCCGTTCAAAGGCTCAGAAATGATAAACCTGTCTGATGATAAAGCCACGAAAGAGTAAAAGATAAGAGGCCTAAGAAGAAATCTTTCTTCCTGGAAAAAACAACGAAGGCAAATTTAGATCCATCTGTTTGATATTGGTTTGAAGACAATTTGGGAGGATGATTAAACAGGATCAGCCTGAGTTTCTCAAAACTGGCCTCATCACAAGGATCTTAGATATTAAGTGTTAATAAATGTAATAAAGCTTGTAGTATTTATCTTTTTCTTTATCTTTGTGCAGTAGCATACTACCTTAAATCTAGAACGAAAGATTAAGGATCCTTTTATATGAATATATGTTTGTTTAGGCTTCTCTAAGTCGTGTGGCACGTGAAGGCAGGAAGTGCTGATTACACATTTCCTGTTCACTTTTACTGACCAGAAAAGGGGTCTGATGGGTGGAGCCTGGAGTCCACATGCTGAAACCATTATGCACTGGCACTGTTCCCTGAACCCCCCCGCCCTTCCCACCCACCCACCACCACCACCACCAAGTAAACCATCCAAACTGAGATCTCCAGGAGCTCTGTGACCCTGCAAATATCACTCAACCTGAGTCTTGAATCAGACCTGCCTGATCTGGGGAAGGGGGCACAAATCGTCCAAGTCCTCACAAATGGGATTTAAAGACAGACAGACGGACAGTCAGACAGACTCAATTCTGACAGAGGTTAATACAAATTCAAGCTCAATGTTGAGTGTGTACCCTCGTAAACTTTTACACCAAAGGGTTTTTTTTCTATATATAGGGCTACTGGTTTATAACAAAAGAGAGAGGGCTCGAACTAAAGGTCTCTTTGTGAGTTTAAGAATGCCTTTCAGCATTGCTGCATACCTCTAAGGCTCATATATTCCAGATGTGCTGAATTGGCGATGAACTCGCGCACACGCACCCATCCACACCCTCGAGTCCTCATCCCATCCCTAATATCTCCAAACCAGTAAAGTCCCCTAAATGACTAGGGATTCTTGAAAGCATTTCAGCTTTGTAGGTGCCAGCTTCCTTGAACATCCACCAAAAAAAAAAAATCCTTCAGACAGAAATAAACCATCTTCTAATAATACGGATGAAAACCACAAGAGAGAAGAGACAGATCTGAGGATAGCAGAAAGGCTCATATCTGAGGTGTAATTTGCCAGTCTCTCCAACTTTTAATGACATATCGCCTTGGCTGCTGTCAGGGGGGGCCTGTGATATACAGTCTGTCATGTTAACTAGGTCCTAACATGGCAAAGGAGGGTGATTCCCTTCCCCAGGGAGAAAAGCCTGCAGTGACGTGCGAAACCTGCTTCAATCATTAACTTCAGCAACAGTGCAGCACGCATTAGCATGCTATTTTCCTCGTAAAATCGATCAATAAATAAAACCCTTGTCTCATTTTTCTCGTTATAGTCACATAGCTGACATTCACGCTCATCAAGTTTGTGCCATTGTGACTTCTCGCTTATTGAAATCGGCGGCCTCTTCTGAGATTTGGCAGCATGGGCAGCAATTAAAGCGCCATGGAAAGGCCGCACATGTTTGCTAGCACATCATGCAATTATGGTTAGTTTAAATATCAAGCAGAGCAAAGGAGGATAGGCAGTGGGTACGACATGCCGCTGCGGTATCTGCGTTCATGATTGTTTCATTTTTTGGGAAGCAGCTCTGCAATTTGCCCTTCTGAAGGGCTTCTTTACAAATCAGTAGTCTTTTATGGTAGAAATAATGGTGATGGCTTAACATTGAGTCAGGAAATGTCTAGACAGGAAAATAAGCAACTACTGCGTCATTAATGTTTAATTGAACCGTTTCAAAGAACATCTGTCAGCATAATGGCCCCAGTGCAATACATCCAAAATCTAAAATTTTATGTCCTAATTTTATAATACTAGGAAACAAATACTGTATTTATGGGAAAATATGTCTGTATGGCTTCACAGACAAAGAAAATATAAATGTGACCTACATTTTTTTTTTTTTTAGTAAAGAAAATATCCAGCCTTTTTTTTTTTCCGTCAACGCCCCTTTTTGGACTCAGTGGGAGCCCAGATAATGTGGAAAGAAGGTGATCCTTCTCGCCAGAATATGAATTTCATTCCAAGAATTCCACAGACTTGTGCCCAGCATATTATATAAACTGTAATTGATCACACTTGTTTTTTGCTCAGTGCATAATAATTTAAACAAAGACAACTGTGATGACCATTTTAGTTCCAAAATTTTAGTTATATTTGATTTGTTTACTAGATTAGCATATTATTTACATATCCATTGGATAGATCAACAATTCCTTTCCGACTGGGGCGTGCGTAAATTGCGCGTCAACCCGTTTGGATTTTACGCACATATTTGATGCGGTCTGTGTGCGTCTGCCTGCTGTGACCACACCTGGATAATCCTGTATCTACTTTAGTTCTCAAAAGAACGAACGGGTCACACATCTTCGAATTCTTCTTAAGTTTAAATCTAACACACTCATCTGCGCTGTTATAAATGTGTTATATATGATCACGCTTTTACAGTTATAGGATTTACACTGTGTTTGGTGACAGGGGTGTCCTTTAATATACAAACAGCAGCTGCTCTGGTTGATAAAGTCTATAATAAGCATTTAATTCGTGTGGCAAAATGAGTTCTGGTGACAGTCATTAAAGTTAATCTCTGGTGTACTGTCGCAGACGGACCGACCGCCAGCCTGGAGGACACAGGTGGTCACTCTGAGGTCTACTTCTTACCTGCTCGGACGATGACAGTTTGAAGAATTAAAACGACGGTGACCGCAGCAATAAGTTTTGAATCCCACAGCCATCCTTTCGTCTTCCACCTGGTGGTCCATCTTTGCATCTCCATGGTGAGCGCCCGCAGCTGAACAAAAACGGGCGACTTTTTATTTTTATTTTTTTTTAATCTAATACGATCCTTTCCACACAGTCCCCAAAGAAAATGTGCGTGCACTACAGCGCCATGTGTGAAAGTGTACAGATGCGTCGCTCATCCGCACTGGGCCCTTCTGATCCGCTCCACCTTAAGCCCAGCTCTCACTCACACTGATGGTAACGGGCTCTCGTGGAAAGACGCGCAATTCCACTCGATTCCCTGTGAGCTGCGCACCGTCAGAGGGCTGGACAAACGCCCCGACACAGAACCTTATCCCTGTCTCAGTTAGTGACACTGGAAAAAAGCGCTTTCATCAAATCACCAGCCGGGAATGTTGACTCCAGTCCCGCCCCTGCCAGGGAACTGGGAGCTCCATCAACTCCAGCATCAGAAGTGTGCAGCTTAATTACAGGTTTCCTGCACTGGATATGCACACTCATCTGGATTAGAAATATACACTTTTAAACTATTTCTATGAAAGTTATAACTCCCCCTTCTTTAAAAAGATAAGTGACGAAGTGACGTTTTCTTTTTTCCTTTTTACTGCAACTCAGATGTAAATTAAGCAACTCAAGTTGTTATTTAAGTCGTTTCCTGAGAGAAATTTGGGCTACCAAAGGCAGCGAATGCAAGCCTCAGTGGTCAAACTAAAATACTTCCAGAGAGTTCCCTTCAGAAGTTATTTTTGGACATTTTGGTTCCAGTGGCCGGAAAATAATTAATGGATGAACAAGAGTGGAACAAAGAGAGGAAGCACAGGTGGTAACTATAGAGCTTGTCTCGACTCTGTTTTCCTTGTCAGTGAGAGACGAGTTCAACTCTGTGATCACGGTCAGTCTCTTACAAACTAAATCTGCTTTTGTCAGGTTCTATTACAGGAAATAATAAAGCACAAATTAGGACCATAACCACAAATGACCTGTTTATATATTCAACAACAGCCTTAATCAATCCCTTAATAAAGAAAGGGAACCATACCATGGATGCTTTAGCTATGATGAATATAAATAGTGAATATATATAGTGGCGCATTGAAACTTGAGAAAAACTAAATAAAATTTCAAATTAAGCCAATTATTTAACTTCTTACATAAGTACCTTGAAGTCCTGTGCTAAACACTTGCATGGTTTTCATCTCATCACCTGCCCGTAACCCTGAGCAGATTTATTTACAGGCAGTAATAACACACATAATGAGCAAACATTAGGCAGGAAGAGCTGAATGAAGCCTAACGATGTTGGATCGGCGATACAAGATTTTGGATGGTTGCGTCAAGTCTAACGAACCTGCTTAAGTGTTTCCGAAAAAGGGGACATGGGGTCTGGTCTCAGGTCTGGACAAAGATGAGCCTGCGAAAATGTAATGTCAAAATAGCAGAATCGATTTTTCACCCCTTCAGGAATCCTGAAAGTGTTGCATTTTATAGCTGTGTCATTTTTGGAAAAGAGAGGAATCCTCGTGGCTTCTTCTTGTTCTCCGGTCCCGTCCAATTGAATTTTTGTTCCTGGTGAGCCTGTTTATTGTAGGTCTAAAGCAACAGTACATCTCTTTAAACCCACTCCACTAAATTTGTTTCATGATACATGAGGGACCACTCCTATTTTCACCACAAACACGAGTTCTACTGACAGCTAGCTAACTTGCTAGCTAACAATCAATTGATCTTACATTATTTTTTTCAAAGACCATACTTTTTTTTGTCCTTAACCCAGTTTCAGTCATTCCAGCTACCTCATTCTTCTGCATTCTTTTTTTCATTCTTCAGCCTCTCTCTCCTTATTCAGGCCAATAACCGACCATTCGGAAACATTTTTTTCCTCTAGTGGAAGAGTCATTAGTCTTGAGGTTTTGTTTTTCCTTTTGAGACAAATACTTTTCGTCCAACTGGGGTAAACTGGTAACCTAGATTAATAGATGATAGCTCATCTTTAATCCATACGGTACCTTTGAAGAAGCAAAAGACCAATTCACATTCACCTTGTCATCTGTTATCATGTACTTCCTGATCTGGAGCAGCTGAACAACCCCAGATCAAATCTTTCTCTGCTTGATGCCAACATCTGGGCCTCAGTATGTCTAAAAGAACAATTATGTTAATGTTCATCATTGCAATAGTTTCTTTACTATTTTATTTATTGATTTAATCAAAACAAAAAATCCTTAGACACCTTTACTTGAACAACTATATTAACAACATACTTCATACATAAAATGTATTTAAATTGAGTCTAAATGGAGAAATAAGGGCAGGGCAGTAGCCTTAATGTGACACTGGGTGTTGCTATTGCAACAACAGAGCTCGTATTAAGTCCCTCACAGGACACCGTATTTCCCTCTGATTGTTCCACACACACAAGCTGTTATGGTGTTCTGAAATAACTCAAGGATTGAATAAAATACAAGCAAATATTGATCAACTATATTTCCTGTTTCCCCCAACATTCCTGTCGACACTAAAGGAGTTGTGGCATGATAAAAGCATTCAAGGTGCCTCCAGAGTGAATCTCTCTGGTCTCTAAAGGCAGACATATAATCCAGGCAAAAGTCTTTAACACAAACAGATAAGTGCAGGAGAAGCAAGAAAAAAAAGAATCACACAAACTCAAGACAAATCGTTATAAGTCTAAGCAAGTGGTTTGAGAGGGGCTTCATTGGCCAGCAAACTGGCCTGACCTAAACCCCATAATTTGTCTTTATTTTTCAGCATCTGTTACAATGAAAGTTGAGTCTTGGTACAGAATTACAGAATCTCCGGGCCTGACCCTCAACAAGCAACAGTGGCAAGGAAAAACTTGCCTTTAACAGGAAGAAACCTTGAGCAGGACCAGACTTATTCAGCTCGGGGGACCCTCCTGCTGATGGCCACCACAAACATCAACATGCTGCCCTGGGACATCAGCGCCTCTAATCAGGTAAAGCCAATGTCCCACAAGGACTGACCTGGCATCCCAGCTGTGTATGGTAGACAGCAGAGGTGTGCCTGCCTCACTAAGATGAGAGCTGACCACATGCCTGTTGCCCTGGTAACACATGCCAACCTCTAAACCACACAAAGATGTAACATAAAGAAAGAGAAAAAAATTGTGCCAAATGGTAAACAGTTTGTAGAGGAGTTAACCTCTGAGTCGGGGAATCTAAAGCACTGCTGTAGCTTCAGCTTTCAACATAGCAAAAATTGCCCATAGCTGATATGAAATATTTCTATATATCCTTTATAAATCCTAAAAACAGTTAGGCTAGCATATTTTTGCTTTTTACCATAACAAGTATTGTGTTTGTTTCAGTCAGATTTGATGATTTTTGTGTTTTTCAGCCATGTGTTATTAAAACAAGGTAATGTGAAAAGTAATTATGAGACCATACAGGTGAAGTTATGTTGAAAAATAGATACCAAGTGCTGAAGGATGAAATCCAGAGCATCTTTTTTCCTAAAGCTGTATCGATAAGTTTTATATTCACCTAAGTCTCTTCAAAGTCAATTCACCATCACAGTGACCTTTGACCTTCACTAATTCCTTATGTCAACTACAAATTTATCTTAGAAAATTACAAAATACACTAAAAAAATCAAACCACACTGGATGATCAGTGATGATAGTGGCCAGATGTGGCCCTGAAAGGCAGGTTACCGATCATAATATAGATAATTATAGGTTTTTTTTAATGCTTTTAAACCATAATCAAGGCAACGCGAGCCCACTGATTTAATAATTGTTATTATTAAATTGTCTGTGCTGCACTCCATAGAATACTATTAGCAAAATTCAAAGAATTTAAGGTATTTGCTGAAAATTGCCACTAGTTTTTGAACGGCTCCAATCTATTTGACTTGTGCCAGTCCTTTTTTGTTATTTTGCTGTCAGCTGAAAATGTCAGGGTTGTGTGTTTCCTGCCAGGACCTTCGTCCAAAATCTTAAGTTTGATCTGAGTCTCAGCCTCGTATGTTGGCAGTAAAGAAATCAGTAAAACTGAAACATCCCTTGAAATGAGTCCTTGAAATCTGACAAGTAATTCCAGACAGGCATTCAGTGGCTTCTTATAGATTCTCATTTGTTGGTCTACAATTTTCCAGCACAAGTTTTCCTAGATGAGAGCGTATGATTACAACTGATGCATTTACTGCCAAAGCGCACCGAGACATTGTATAATTATTCTATATTAAGTCTCCTCCTTACACAGCCCAGTGCAGCTATAAAAACAGAAATTCCTTGAAAATGACTGTGTGTGTATTAAACACAGCTTTTGATCTGAAGACTTTAGAGTCTTTAAACGAACATGTTTCTTTTTTAGAAAGACAACGCTACAAACACAACTCTGGGGCAATGTGAGTTCAGAAGTTTAAACTCAGCATCCCCACGTGCTCTTTGTACTGTAAGCTGCTTTTGAAGCATGTTCCACCTGCAAATTTAGAGAAAAGAACCCGTCGGGTGCTCGCAGCTACTGCAAGCTTTGAAACGCTAATGTTAAACGCTAACGTTAAATGCTTAAACGCTCCTTTTAACTATAAATTCTCTAGCCATCAGGTCACGTGCCTGGTAGGCAGTGGACATGTGTGTGTCTTAATATCACAGTGTTGTAGTTTAGTGCCACTGAAAAACACCCGTAACTCCTATTGTCATTATATGAGGGTGTGGTCAATACAATGTATAAATCACATTGTTATATTAGCATTCGATTGACTCTCCTCCATCCATAGGGAGAAGGACAATGGCAGGGCAGACAATAGGACATCACACACAAAATGTTTATGTGGATACACCAAAATAAGGAAACAGTTATGTTGCAAAATCCACTATTAATCAAGGAAAAGTTGGAAACGATGATGTCATTGTGCCCCCCACGCACACACATATAGTACGCTCCGCACACATACGAGTGTTTATGGTTTTGAAGAGGTTTCTCTGGGACGTGACTCAAAGTGTAAAAATGCTTCAACAAGAAGTCAAAGTGGTATGCGGTCTCCGGTCAACACACACACAATACTTGTATTTGAAAGTGTGAGACGCACAGTCCAAGTTCGTTACGTGCTAATCCACATTGTGAATGAGACACTATGGTGTGTCCTACACACAGCCGTGTAACAACCGTTGCACGATACAAACCAAATTCTAAACAGCCCAGAGTCTGGATTTCTGCTTGATGTGTAGTCAATTGGTTTTCCAGCCACTTTCACCACACACTTGCTCAGCCATGTGGGTTCCAGCCCAGTGTGTGTGTGTGTGTGTGTTGGGGGGAAGAGGAGGGGTGCATATCATTACTCACAACTATGTTTTGTATTCATCTCTTATCTTTTGTTTAAAAGAGATAGGAGATCTGGCTGACTGTCAAGCTTTTTTTTTAAACTGGTCTGTCCAAATGTAGTAAATGCTGTCAAAGCAACAGCTGATTTGATGTGCAGTGGCCTCCAACAGCAACAGTTGTATATAAATGCTGCATTTAACGTTGCGGTGGCAATCAGAAGTGAATGTCTTATGACTGATGTGTTAACTTCCTGTTCATATGGGGCATCGTGGCCACTGAGCAACTTGAAGGAATTTACCCAAGACGTTCTGCCAGTTCACTCACAACTGAGGCAATAAAACAATTTAAACAAACCTGGAGAACAAGCTCGACTTTCCATACAGATCTAAGACTAACTATGGACAGTGTTGTTTTACAGTGACAGTCATCCTCAGTCACGGTGTTCATGGAAATCCCTCCACCACTCCAATAAACACAGTTTTCTCTCCTGATCAGCATGTTTTAATCTGTTACCATGGACACCTGTTGGAGCAATACCTTATACAAAAGGTGTTCTCCTATTACTGAGAAAAATGGTTGCAAGCGTCATTGTAAGCGCTTCATAAAGGACATACACACTTCACCCTCTACTGTTGGTTCATCTTTAGCTTGATGTAGCATTGATAATCTCTTGCACGCCAGAATTAAACCAGCGTGAACCTTTTTAGGTCTGTGGCCTCTTGTGGCCTGTAGCAGAATGACCTATACACATACTCGGATTTTACAGACTTGTCATTATGGTCAAGATCTCATTTACTTTATTTAATATGGAGATCTGTTGCTTCAATGAGATTGAATTTCAACGGCAAAAGAGTTTTGACCATAATTCTCGAGCAGACATTGTGGGCACAAAATCTATGTTGCAAGACTGACAAAATGAAGAGTTGCCTATAATAAAACATAATACAATACTAGATGGGGATTTCCTGTTTATTTGCAGTTGTCAATGTAAACAGCAACAACTGCAAATGTCCAAAAACTTAAAAAGGCTTTAAAAGTAACATTAAAAAAAGGAATAAATCAACAATTTGGTAGCACTACGGGTGAGTTAGTGAACATTTGATGAAGTTCACAAGCAAGATAAGGAACAAAAATAGCCCCTATCACCTCAGTTAACCTCCAACATGGGGGGGGGGGCGTTGGTTTTTTTTGTGTGTGTTTCTTGTCAAATTAGATGATGAATGCCTTTCCTTTCTGCTCTGAACAGAGTGGGAGCGTGTTAAGTGGAAAGCTCAGTGATCATCTCAAAATGCCCCAAGAATCTCATATTTCATGAGCCAAAGTCTCGCTGAGCCCGAGCTCTAACCGCCAACAATAAAAACTGACATAGCAGAGGGGCCGACTAGCAGACACACTATTCACTCAATCTTATCCTGTTATTGTTACTAGAGAGAGAATTACAGAAGAAGCAGTTTGGTTGTGTCAGTTCCCAACTAAAATAACAAATAAGTTAGCTGGTGGAATGGAGCTGATGGGAAGAAGATGAGAAAGAAACATGGAAAACTTGGATGAAGCCATTTGAACTCCTGAACTTTATTTGAATTGAGTAAGCTTGGGAATTTCTCTTTTCCACACTACAAACATTACCATTAGTATCTCTGTGACATCATCAGAGCTGTTTATGTACTTTATGTTAACAGCAACTTGAAAGGTTCTGTATTCTGTCTCATCTGTAGCACCGCCACATCAGAGATGTGGCTCTATCGGAATGAGGAGCAAAAGAGAAGGCAGATGTTTGAGATGAAGAGAAAACAAGGAAATATGAGTATGGTCAAACATTGAGCCTAAATTAATCTACTTCACAAATAGCATCTCATCTGTAAACATAAAGGAATTAGACATAAATCCAGACATGCATGGAAAGTAGTGGGGGAAAAGAAAAATCACGCAAGAATTAAAGTTTGGGAACAAGCTCCTAAAGTCCTCTGAGAACACAAGGACTGTGCTGAAGAAACAGTCCGTACCAGGAAGCCAGCAAATGTCATGGAATTCCACCAGTTCTTTCAAGAGCAGTTAACATTCAGCCAGAGGTTTGTGAATGGTTATCCAAAAAGAAAAGGAAAGAGCAGACCAGAAGCGCTGGCAACATTTTCAGAAAAGGCATTAAAGATTCATTACAGAACAAAGTTTTAATGTGTGTGTCTGTCATTACATCACAGAAAAACAGAAAGACTTATGGCAACTTTACAGCCGGGAGGATTAAAGTTGTCAGAGAGTGAAGTGAAATACAAGGGAATCTGTGTCGAGCTAAAACTGAAGTCAGACATCGATAATGGAGGTAACGCTTCAGATAAAAGTGAGGAGTAGAGCTGCAACAAAAAGACCTGTCTTTTTCACACACACGCACGCACGCACACACACACACGCACACACACACTTATCTATTTGGGAGCACTTTAACAGACATAATGCATTAGCTCACCCTGACCATCACGGCTAACTCCCTAAACCTGACCCAAACCTAACTCTAACCTAACTCTCTATTGTTTGTCACAACAATATCATCTAAATTCAACCTTAAAGCCACCTGTTAATCCTCATTCAGTCCTATGAGGTTTTGGGGCCCAGCAAAATGGCCCCACTTTGCTAGAGGACGGAACGATTTTGGTACTCAATAGGTAATAAATGTGAAGGAAACACACACATAACGAGGCCAGACTGACTCTGAGGAACAGTCATTTTATTTTTTGTGGACACACTTTCATGCCGTCCCACAGATGTTGAGTCAGTCGTGGCACTGGGGGACCAACTGTCAAAACTGAAGTCTCCAGTAATGCACGTATAGGCTGGTGAGAATGTTTCATGCAGAGGTTTTTCTTTCCACTATTACCCTGAGCTGTGTCCAGGCACTTGTACAGGAGGGAGAGTTTGAAGTGGCTAAACAAAAGTCTCTTAGCTAACATATTAGAACTTGTATATTCAGTGTGACATTAATGAAAGGATGTGCAGCAGCCTTTCCAGTAATAAAAGAGAGTAAGTGGCCTGTCCTCTCTTCAGAACAGCATGAGGGTAACAGTAACAATACATTTAAACTTTGGGGTATTTATTTAGTATAGCTGTGAGCTACACATGTTTACTTAAACACTATTCTTAGGTGCCATTTTTAAGTACTATCATGTATTTCATGCATTTGTTGGTGCTTTTAACTTCTGCTGCCCCACATTTTGAAGGCCGATAGTTTCTTACGTACAGAGAAAAATAAAGGCATTTTTAAATGTGTTAATATTTCTAAACAACAATAATAATTATGAGCCTGAATAAAACTGGATTTGTGTCCAAACTTCATTAAAAATTGTTTTAAAAACAAGGGATTCTCATTTTTGCTGATCCTGCTGCCTTTAAGACTGCCCGAAAGTCGTTTCTGTGGTGAATCCATTCTTCTGATTTCCTGATTGCCAATGGTAAATCTGCTTATCTTCGGATTTATTTCTCATCTGTTGACATTAGCATGTAAATTTTGTTTTGCTATTCAACCAAAAATCTTTGAGATGGACCTCAACCACCGATGATCGCGATGGTTGTCCGTCCACCATTAGCACCATCACTTATTTTCAAATTAGCCAAACTAACATTCTGTTTAGTTTTCATTAAATGCTAATTAAAGGCTAACAGTAGCATTTGTGCTTTTACCCTGCAGAACTGCAGATCATATAACTGGTTATTATTCTCTTCAGCCGTTGCTGTTCTCAACATCCAACCAACAATACAAAGCAGAAAAAAATTACATACATTTCTCTGGTTTTGAATAAAGGCAAAAATAAACATGGAGTGCCAGAAATAAATATCAGTTAATAAACTGTGAGGAAAAAAACCACAGAGCAGACAGAATCTGAAGGAGGAATGTTGGGTTTGGTTCCTGAACTCACAATATCTTTGCTTCTTATTTTCTCTTTATTTTTTCCATGTCACTTTAAATGGCATCAGTCTCATTGTTATTCCATTAGATAAAGTGGTTCACTGGGAAGTAATTTCCAAAAAAGAAGTTACATAATATCAAATATAATAAAACAAGATGTGCTTATGGCAGGAGCAGAGGATTAAAACCATTGAGGATTGAAATGTCAAAACATAAACTTGAATCACACTCAAATGTTCACCCTTGTACAGCATATTTGTCTAGTTAGTCACTCCCTCACTGGTGATCTAACAATTCAGAAAAGTTGTTTGTTAGTAATTCTTGCCTTAGCTGCTAACGAATGCAGCATGAGACTATGTGCCAATGTGCAAAAGGAACCCCTGGCAGCATACTATATATAATAATGAGAAAACTGATGTGTTCCTCAGGCACAGCCAAAAAAAAAATCCCGATTTATTCCACTGGATCACATTTATGGCAAGCAGACAATGTCACCATACACCACCGCGAGAAAGAGGGGCAGAAAATAAGCTGCAATATTGAAATTCTGCAATTATTCTTTGTTCCCATGAGCTTGACATGTGGAAAAACAGAGTAAATTGGAGAGTGCTGTCCTCCTATCACACAACATTGAGAACGTGAATGAGCCATTTTGTTTCTCCCACAGCGAGGCTCTGAATATATGGCATTATAACAACATTTTGCTTAAATAAATTACCACAAATGTTGCCAGTAAGTAGGTTTTTTTTCAATGCGATGGATCATGATTCATCATCAGATGTTCTTCCATTCCATTCTCTCCATTCTTCTGGAAAGTTACCTCTAATCCATCTGACAGTTACAGTGGAAAAGGTAAAAGCAGTAGCTCCAGCGGCTCGCTGTTTTCCATGTTCAACGCTTCCCACAGTTTATGGATTGGGCGATTTCCAACTTAGTGGTTTTGGGCCCCTCGAAACCTCCAGCTGGATGGAGCATTGTTTCCATGGTGCTGGTAAGCTGCGGTGCCTTTGCGTCACACCGCACACTCCTGCCACAACCCAATCACAATAAAGGCAGCAGAGTGGAGTAAATATAGTGGAAATGAAAGTTGCATCGATATTGTCTGTGTTAGTTGAGTATGAGGAGTGTGAGATAGTGTGAGATCGACTAAAATAATCAAAGGACGCACGGAGAGTCATCACCAGCGAGCGACACCATCTTTCTGACTGTCAGACTCCAAAGATCTCCGGAGGTGACTCAGCGCCATCTGTTTCTATTTTTTTCAAATAATTTCAGCACACTGACTTCATCTTTGTTGACAGTTTTGAGTATGCTGAGCTGCATGGTGTCACACGTGACTAAACTAGCCAAATGATATGAGCCAGAGTCTTCACAGACATTTTTTCATGTCCTGTGGACAAACTGTTTCACAATCAAGGACTAACATAATCTATTAGAATATCAATTAAAGATAAAATCCAAGTTTTTGACATGCTGTCATATCAGCATTGTTATGTGTTGACTTTTGGGATAGTTTCATGAGCTTCTGTTCTAAAAACTCAGTTGCTTTTATAATGAGAGGGTAGCTAACGAGGACACAGGAGCCAGTTACAGAGATGCTAGGAGATGCTACAGCAGCTATGAGCTGCTACAGCATCATTTGATAGAAAGGTACGATCTCAGGTTACTCAAAAATATTTGTTTATTGCTTTGGACCGTGAAAAAAGAAGCCTGTCTCCCATCCCAAAATTCTATATGGCTGTCAAATAACACTAATTCTTGGCTTAAATGAAAAGAAGCTGCTCTGCAGTAACACATAAAGACCATTATTAACATTTTTGAGTGACACTGATAGATAGCTTTTTTTTTAAATTTCCCAGTGAAGGCACTTTCTCTTTGACTGGAGCCCAGAGATAGCAGACAACAAGAACTGGCACATAAAGTCACTGTGAAAACATGGCTTCTGCCTACATATGTGTGCATCCTCTCCACGTGTGCACGTAGGTATAAAACCAATCAGGACAGCAGCAAGTCTGGAATCACTTAGACAGAGCCAGAACACATTTCTGCTCATGGAATCTTTCCTCCCAATAGGAGCGTCATTGTTTCCAAACATATCCCCTCGTTCACTATGATTCAGGTATTTTTCCTATATATTTCATTTTTCCTGACAGTTATAGGGACTTTTACACAAATGCTGGGAGTGATGGCTCATCCGAGGAGCCTGAGAACAACAAAATCTATTAAATATAAGTCTTTGTACATCAGGAATAGCTGCGATGATTACACCAAAACCATTTTAACAGTAATATTTTACCTTTAACTTTTATAAGCAAGCAACAAGCAAGGAGATTAGGATAGCTGGAAAAACATTCTGCATTTTTTAAAGCCACTCATTTGAAATGAACACAGTGATATTGTGTGTGTGTATATATATATATATATATATATATATATATATAAAAACTTTAATTGTGTTTTTCTCATTGTAAAACTAAAATGAACCCACAGTGTGTGTTTGTCACAATAAATTAGCATCAACTATTGTAAGGTTAACGACAAAATATAACATTTACTGCCAGACATTATTTGAATCTATATATATTTCAATAATCATCACCGTCCGTTCCAGTTTTGCTAAAATTAAAGAGATGTTCAAAGGAGGAAAGGAGGATGAAGCAACACTGTTTTACCACTTCACTCACACTTTTGGCACGGGAACTGTAACAGAGGCTAGTTGCTTCTGAGCAACATTTTTTTAACATAATGTAATGAAATATGTTCTCTAAAATGTTAAAAAAAAAGAAAGAAAAAAACATTAGAACTATGACAACTGGTACACCACTTGTGGCCATGTGTTGGAGAGCAATGTCGTGAATGGTCAGTGACTCACACAAGTCAAATGTATGGTTCTCCTTGTGGTGACACAGGCGGCCCGCCACATAGTTGAGTGTGGTTAGGACCACTGCACAGGCAGCACTGGAATAGAAGTTTATTACTGGCCACCAAGTCAAGCCCTGTGCACCAAATTATACCTTGGAGCAAATATAACGTAGAAAATGACATATATGCTGAAACTGGGGGAAAAAAGCGCACACACACATGCATGGGTTTTCTTGTGTACAGGGATGTGCACAAATAACACAGTTGAGCACACACACAGTTAAAGCCTATAGTTTCAGTATTCCTGGTTTGGCGTAAGTGGGTGAGAAAGCGAGGATCACTCTCAGTAAAGTCGGAGTGAGGAGAGACCGTACAAACACCCATCCAAGCTCCATTAGTCTAAAAGAAAACATTGGACATTGCGTTATGATTTTCATGCATGTTTTATATAGCACACAAGTCTATGTGTGTCTATGTGTATCCTCACTTTCAGTATATATTGAGTACCAAAAAGCCTCATTCCATTAACAAAGTGGGGACATGTCTGGGCCCCACAACTTCAACTGGCCGTTTGAGGGTTAGGAAATTGCTTTAAAGTTGATGTCATGATTAAGTTTAGGTCATGGTTGTGGTAAGAGTCAGGGGTGGGGGTCAATTTGGGTGGTTAGGAATGGGATTATGTCTTTGTCCTTACAAAGATAGCAATGTGAGGATATGTGTGTGTATGTGTGTTTCTGCAGCATCTGCTAGCATGACTATGAATTATTGCCACCAAATATTACACTTGATTCTACGAGCTGTTTTCTACTGTAATTGTTTTAATAGAATATTACTTTAGTTTGCTTACTTTAGTTTTGCTAATAATAATACTGTTGGAATATTGTTTACATGCACACAAACACAAACTGTTGATTTGTGATAACCCAGGAACAATACAGAAATATGATATAAGTGGTCATCTGTCTGAAGAGAACCAGTTCCAATAGTTTGTCCAAGTGAAAGTCATGAAAAAGGGCAGGAGTAATTATTGTGATCATCTCTAAACCCTAGATTTCCCTCTTCTTGACATCAATTAGAGCCAGTTCCTTCTGCTTTCACTGCTGCACTTATGAGCTATTGAAATACATAAGCTGTGGCCCTTTATTTTTACCTGCTTGATTTTGTAATTTAATTTGTCAATTTGCTCAAGATTTTGTCGTTCATTTAGTCCCAGATCCACAGTGCTAGAAACCTGCTGCTGCTGCAGCCATGGGCGTGTTGTCGAGCGTGTTTGTCCACAGCAGCGAGCTTTGGGATGAGCAATATGTGCCAAAAATTAGGCCCAGAGGGACACGTTCAGCAGGCTGTCTCTCATTCATCGCCAACTTCAGTGCTGGAGCTTCTGATTTTCAAGGCAGATTTTTCCAAAAAGGCATTGTGGATGCATTCCAAGATGAACTTCCTGGATATTCTGCAGACCACCATGTCTGCATCCAAAGAGGGAAAAGCCCAGTGAAAAGAGAGCAGGGAGAAACTCTGTAGGGGTTCATGCTTTCATCTTGACAATTTAATGACAACATGGTAGGAAAGTAAAGTGAAAACCTGTATGACAGACACCAGAGAAGAGTTTACAGCATCCAAAAATACAATATCAACAGTTTCATGGTGTGTGTGTGTGTTTTACAGTCCTTTGGCAGCAGGTGTTAAGCAAAGCCTTAGTGGGGGTCCTGTAATTACAGACAACAGACTTGAAATACTTGAAGAATTTTTGGATGGTCTTCTTAAGCCCTGTTCACACTACTGCTTTTTGCTCACTTCCCCCAAATCCGGGTGAGGCAGTCATGCGACAACTGCGTTGTTAAGTGGGAACACCTCGAAGACGCCAGTCTGAGCCGCTGCTGAAGACTGCCTGGTGTGCTTGATATCCAGTCGGGCCGCAGTGACAAAGAGCTGCAGCCAATGACAGCAGAAATGAGAGGTGGAGAAGTGACCAAAGCAGCAGCAACAACAACAACAACAGGATCGGTCTTTAATTCTTTTGTTTTTGAAGTACATTGACCTGGAGATAACCTGGAGGGCTCTTTCCTTCTCCATGACCATGTCTGTTCACTTCTCGTGGGGGCTCGTAATGTTTTGTTACAAAACATTATTTGGAGACCAAGTCAAGCAGACTTCCACGCCTCTATTGAGGGATTGGGAACAAGGCTTAAAACACTATCATAGATCAAAGTATATGTCAACAGGTCAGACTGGAGAAGCATCTCTTGCGTAATTATGTGAAGCCTCTGGCAACGTACGACCAAGCTTTATTACTCGATGAGTTGTGTGGGAGACCCTGATGGATGATGTTGTCAGGTTGATGTCATCATATTTGCTTACTGGGTTTGAGCAAGTTCTGATTGAAGCTAACAATGCTGAGCTCTCACATAGTATCTGTACACATTTACACCTGTAGCCACTGTACAGCTGTAATTATGGGCCTTGCTCAAGGGCACACAGTGGTAATGAATGACCACTTTCCTCACACTGAATTACCTAAAAATGCTCCTCAATTATTGCTCTGCAACCCAAAGCTGCCCAGTGTTTTCCTAGAGGCTGCAGAAATGTTATCAGACATGACCATTAATCTCTGACACAAAAGTCCCAAAAGCACAAGCAATGAAAGCCAGATGATGTTAGACTGAAGAACTGGAAGCATCATGCCCCTTTGAAACACAAACTTCAGCCGGTGTTTCTCATAGTCCACTTTAATACATGTTTGTAAAAGAGTAAAGAACATCAGTATTTGTATGTCACTAAATGGATATATAATCTACAAGCAGTAGTAGTAGAAGGTTACATAACAGTTGGTTGCTTTATGATAGTAGTTTACCTTTGACCTCTGGAAGATCAAAGGTCAAAATCCCACTGGAATCCGAAACATCCCCAAAGTTTAAGCATCATCCTTGGCTCAATATCAATATTTTCTGAAAATTTCACTAAAATTGTATCTTTATGAGTTATTTTGGTTAACAAACGCCGGCTGTCACATACCTTTTTTTTTAGCAGACAACAACACTTTACCAAATTTCCTCTGGCTCTGATGTACACTATGTCAACAGATATTTACTGAATGAATGAAGCCACACGGACATTTAATGCTGCAATGCAGATACATTTACATCAGCACACCAAATCTAAATGATTAAACCACACACCAAAAAAACAGCTCTTGTGTAAGTGCTCTCAGGTTTTCGGTGTGTTGTTGCAGCAGAGGAGCAAACAGGAACCTGGGAAGATAATACAGGATCTGGGTTATCCTGCAGGGCACTATTTACAACCTGATGTTGAAAAAAAGTGATGCAAACAAACAGCTGGGTGCTAAGCGTGTTTATGCAAAAGCTCATTAGTGCAGGATCAAGTCGAGGTTTACAGCCCAACTCTTCCCTCTGCATGCCAACTATGCAACCTGTGATTATTCCCCGTTAAGTATAAGTCTGAGACCTACAGCATGGCGTCGAGCCTTAAAAGACCTGATGCTATTTTTCTCCTGAGGGAGAGTCCTGTTTAAAGAGATGACTGTAATGCTACCTCGTGCACCACAAACTGACATCTGTCCTGCACATTTCTGCAATTTGGGGAGGATGTTTCTCATCTGGTGAGCACTTTAGGGACAGGATGTGTGTCACATACATTTAGGTTTAGCCTAAATATTTTGATACACTGACAGCCGCAGTGGCACGTTTGCGATAATCAGAGGAGGAAGACTGAAGATGTCTTCTTCATCCCGTCATCTTCCACCTTCCTCTCAAGTGATCCAAAGACAGATCTCCCACTTCTCAAAGCCAGCAGTGATATCATGGAAAACTCTGACAGACTGTCAGGCACTGGAGATAAGGGAATTACTGGTGATCCCTAGTAACTCAACGAATCATTTTTATTTCTTTCCACTCAAAGTTAATTTTAAAGGCAGAGCTTCTGCCTCTGTACATTTAGCTGGCCAATAAAACAGTCCACATTTCAAAATAAATCATAATTGATGAAGGAAATCACAGAGAAAAAAAAACACTAAAGTGGAGATTTAAGAAGTCCAGAGAGGTGAAACTCTGCATCCTTCAGTCCTGTTACTAGAGTAAAAAGGGGAACGACTGTAAAGAGCAACAACTACAAGTATTTCTGAAGGAACTCGGGAATTTTCCTTGCTGTAAAACTGCTGCTCAACTTATGACCATGAAAGCGAAGCTCTCATTTCCCGCTGACGATAGTGAAAGATGATCATAAAATTGACTCCATCTGTAATTTTAGGGTGAACTTTCCAGTCACCAGCAGCTCAGTGGCATCTCTTAATATGAATTCGGCTTGAAGACTTTAGGCTTTTAGTATAGAAATTCTTTGTATTTGTCTTGAATAAATAAGTGTGTAAATATGAAAAAAAAAAAACCTAATGTTCCACATAAAAACTGGATTTGGCTACATCATAGGTTACGTATCACAGGTTATGTATTTTCTATGACATTTTATATTTGTTGGAATTTAGCCACCATTGGTTCATTTTGCAAATGAAAAGTGAGGACCTTGAAATGATATAAAAATAACACAACACTGAAGTTACCAGTGAGAATTTGTACCATCACTTGGCCACCAGGCAGGGCTTTGCAAGACAACAATTTCAATTGCAACTCAAACTGTCTCAAGTTCAGCAAATGTGTCCTTTCATTGTGCATCAAGGTATTAAATGAATGATATTTTAAAATTTTTCAGGAGTTCTTTGGGGCCTCTGTGGAATGTGGAGTAACGCTTACAAATTGGGTGGTACTAGCTTGAAAGCTTCAGGATGTCAATTAGCTTTTCTATCATTTAATATAATTTGCAATTAATTGAATTTCAATAGGTGCAGTCTGCTCATGAGGAAACAGGAGGCAGACAAGGTCAGCGCCGTCATTTAGAATGTTCGCGGACAGTGGGCATGACTACGTGCTAAAAATTGAATGTTTATTTCGATTTAAAGATGTTCTTTATTCAGACGAGTTGTGCAATGTATAATTTACTATGACATAAATTTGATAATGACACAAAATGGATAAAATAGAAAATCCTGGAAATAATTTTACAAACCACTGGGCATTTGTCCACTACAGCTTTGATGGGAAACTTGGCAACATTTCCAACTGTGACCTCAGTGAAATTTTAGACAACGCCTTCATTTCTGAGACCTTCCATAGGTGACAGCCATAAAAGTCGGACCCATAAGGATGGAAGAAAAGCCGAAGATACTCTTGTTATTATTTAAATGTTTAAATACTGTAACATCCACGATCATGGTGCATGGGTTTTTCATGTTTTTTTAGAGTCTTGCTGTTAAAAACGGTACAAACAGACCAGATCCAGAGAGTTGTTACAGTATGTGTGTGAAAGACAGACACAAACGTGTGTGCTCTCACGTTGGTGTCTCCTGGGGGACCTCCGAGTACCGCTGCTGTTGTTCTTTGCAGTGAGATGGAAACTTTTCCCACATCTGCACAACATCTGCACAACATTTGGGCTACTGGCTGTAGATTTCAACATATAGGGCTGCTTTTGTCCCTCCCTGATATGCTGATACGACTCAAACCAAGGAAACCCCAAAAGCAAATCATGAGTCATTCCTTCAGACATTTAAAAATCCTGGGGGGAAAAATGCAGTGACATAGTTCCCAGAGAAAAAAATGTGTTGACACTGGTGACTGAGCTGGGATTATGAAATGGTCGTTGACCAAATGACTAAACCTTCATATTGAACTATTATTAGACCTAGAAGTCTTTATTTGACATTGAGCCATTAAAAAAAAACCCTCTGCTTTAACATTCTTATGACCGCTTGAACTGTGCCATCACATTTATGCACCGCCCCAGGTGCAATTGTCTCTCTCTTATGGGTTTTACTCGCCCCTCTTCTCTTCTCATATTATCCTGGTTTGTCTTCAACCGCTCTGTCTTTTCTCTGTTTTTTCCGTTGCCCTCCTTAACCTCCTGACCCCTCTCCTTTTCATCTGTCCCTTCTCTTCCTCGCTTTCGCCTCCCCATCCTCTTTAGTCTCCCCTCTGGCCTCCCCACCATTTGCTATGAGTCTTCCACTTTCCCATGACAGAAGCGGTGACGGGAATCTAATGACTGACTTCTCTGCTTTCACCTGCTCTCAGAACTTGGGCTGTGAAAGGGATCTTTGTACCTCAGGGCCCTTCATTGCCTCTGGAGGTATGTGCTGTGTTGTTCATACAGAAAAGGATTTGGTCTGACTGGAATTTTTGGGGCCAATGGGAAAATCTGAGCTAGTTTGTTTTAACTCCCCCTTTGACATCTCCGAAACAGCATGCTGTCACTGGAAAACGGCAGAAACAAACCCTCAACTGTCGACGGTTGAAATGTCTATTTTATATGACTTTTTTTCAAATGAGACACCAACTTTTCTAGGGATGCATCGCTAAAAGAGGTTTTCTGGCTGCAGAAGTCTTGAGATGAGATGCCATAAATATGATAACCAAGGAGCTGATATCTAAACAGTGGAGTTTCACTTTAGCTGTTTGGTTAATGCACAGTTTGGAGAAAGAGATAGAAATGTGTGTTTTTCATCCATCTCTATAGCCACTAGTGATCTATGAGCATGAAGCTACTGTATTTTCACGACTATAAGGCGCACCTAAAACACTGAGATTTTCTCAAAAATCGACGGTGCGCCTTATAATATGGTGCGCCTTGTGTGTGGAGTTCCAAAATCTACTGTGACCTTTGGTGGGTGCACCTACAGTAAACGCTCCGCCAATCGATTAGCGGCAAACCTACGTGTAAGGATCTCCTAAAATGGCACCGGTCAAGCGAGACCGCGTATGAATGAGGCTTACTTTAAACTGCAGGACATCGAATATGCGGCTGAAAATGGCAATCGAGCAATCTTAGTGTTTTCGCTTTATGAGGCATCTCTCCATACGCGCAAGGACAACTGTTGCGCAGCGGCTGCCCGCGGATTACCAGGAGAGGGCGGCCATCGTCCCTAACCCTAACCAGGAGAGGGCGGCCATCGTCCCTAACCCTAACCAGGAGAGGGCGGCCATCGTCCCTAACCCTAACCAGGAGAGGGCGGCCATCGTCCCTAACCCTAACCAGGAGAGGGTGGCCATCTTCCCTAACCCTAACCAGGAGAGGGCGGCCATCTTCCGCACCTGCTGCGACAAGATAACCGCGCCCAGCCACATCACCAACATGGATGAGATCCCTCCGACTTTTAACATCCCTTTGACCCACAAAGTGGAGAAAAATGGACCAGCATGGTGGCGATACGCACAACAGGGCACGAAAAGTCGGCGTTCACCGTGGTTCTCGGCTGCCACGGAAACGGACAGGGCGCTGGATGACGGAAGGCGAACACTCCTTCACAAAGACTATGAGGCAGCGGCGGGCAAGTTATGCCACCATATGTGGGTGGATTGTAGACGCATTGGCTATGATACCGTCTTCATGTATTGTAAGAGCTTTCACAAAATCAACGCTGAACCGGAACCGGTCGGTGAGTCTGATTCAGATGATTAAGAAGAGGAATTCGGGATGTTGGACATTGAAATAGTGCAGCTGTTTAATTCAGATACAAAGGATGAAAACTTTGATGGTTTTGTGGCGGAAGAATGAATATTTTGTTCAATAAATGTGTCAAAACTCACTGTTTTACTTCCGTTGTCGTTTTTTACTGTATGTTTCAGCATGCGCCTAATAATACAGCGCGCCTTATGTATGTTTTAAATACAGAAATAGCACCCATAATTGAGACTGCGCCTTTTAATACAGTGTGCCTTATGGTCGAGAAAATACGGTACATTACACACCCGAACCAGCTGCCTTTTCACCACAGTTGTCACATTCTCACATAAAGAAACGGTGATGCTTCAGAGAGATATTTAGAGAAGCTTTGCCATAGACGCTACAGAGCACAAGGGGGCCTAAAATAGGAAGGTCACATGTCAGGCAAGTTGATGAGCCCCATCATGCTAGTTCATCTCAAACTATCATATACGATAGCGTAATCATGCAGATCCACATCAAAGGCAGCATCTCAAGTCCGTCAGCAACAGCACCCTCCCCCCACGGGACATACAAAACTGTCTGAGCGCCATACAGTATGTCACATATTCTAAACTTTTTATGTTCTGGAAAATGAGATTTTCTCCCCTTTGGTCCTTGTGTGTCATCATGTGCTCACAGACTACCGAGAGCTGAGGCATTAGTGAGTGTTTCCACGGCTGTCTTCAGTTTTACATGGCTGTGACCCACACTCTCACTGGGGGGAGCGACCCGGAACCAAAGCCATCGAAGGGGATCCGACGCCTGCCTGACAGGCGCTGCAGGGGGGCAGCGAAGGCCCAAGAACAGGATCAGATGGTAAACAGGTGGGGTGAGGGATGAAGAGGCACACAAGGATTTAGGATTTTATTTAAAATGTCACATTTTTTAAAAAGAAGCATGGATTAACAATCATCTGAACAGGCTGCTTCATATCATTTTGATGCTCTGGTACTGATCCTGATGATTAATTAGGCCCAATGCGAATCATCATCCTGTTAAATTTTAAATTAATCAAAATGTATTTAACATTTGTTTTAAAGAAAGTACAAGTTAATATACAACACAGCATAAATTAGATGACTATGATACAAAGGTGAACTGTCTGTTTACAAGCAATTACCGGTACAGTCATTTGTAGTCAAATATTTTGTATTTTTAGGTCTTTTTTTGGAGAGAAAAGTGTATTGAATTAAATGTATTGAATGTATTTAGGAATTTGGATTTGACTGAAAACCTTTTATTGACACACCACTTAAATCTAAATGAACACAGTTTTTTACAGCAATTCTAAAGCAATAATATTTTAGTATTATTTTCCTGCCAAGTAGGCCAATTTAATCAGATTTTAAACTCAAATAACAATATTACAATAAATAATGTTTTTTTTCCTATTTAATAAATGATTCTCCTAGAAAACTGAAACCAGTCAAACACCTTTTGCCACTCTAAATAATGTTTAGTACTGGCAAATTTTATTTTATTTTTCCAGTTAAACTAAATTATCTACATTTCATACTATCATCTTCGTGCAAAACACTAGCTTAGTTCACAATTCAAAGGATTAAAAAAGCAGCACATTGGCTGTAGAAGCTAAGCCATTTATAATGCAAACACATTTCAAAATGAGCTGTGAGAGTCTGACGGAGGCTTGCGAATACTGCAGGGAGCGCAATGTGGGCTTCAAACGGGCGGATAAATCAATGGCTGGTTTGGAAGAGCTGGAAATGGTTACAGAGAGAGGGATGTGAGGTGGGAGAAATGGCCTTGCACTCAAAAAGCCAAACCAGTCCAGACAGCAAATGACAGTGTAAAAAGAGCATGGATGCCTTTTATGAAAGCTGGATCATTCACAGTGGTTCAGATAAGGATGGTGCCAAAAAAGAGAGAGAGAGAGTGGTGCTTAGATATATTTTATGGATTAAAGGTCAAGTGTAAATGTTTTTTTGAAAGATTCAGAAGCTCTACCTCACATGTAGGCAGCAGGTAGCTAAACTTTTGATTGTGGCCACAATCTGTTGTGGTTGTGGTTGACCAAAACCCAAAGGCTGGTTTGATTTCTGTGGATGAAGGTCATGCATGTCATTAAAAAAAAACAAGCAACAAAACAAATTTAAAATTAGATGTTCCAATGAGCGTGGACAACAAACCTACACAGATCTAGAGTGGGACCAGATGCTAATGCTAGTGCTAATCCAAACAAAGAATAATGAGCAATACTGTAAACAGGGTGTTACAGGATGTTAACCTGACAAGCATCGTGGCTCCCATTTCTAAAATAGTTTTTATTAATTAATTGTCTTGAATTAAATAAAGGCTTATTCACACCCAGGGAAGGAGGAAAGGATCAGAGAGATAAAACCTTAACACGGAAACAGAATGTTACATTCAATGGAATGGAATATGAATCCTTGTTGACCTGTCCAGCTCTCTCACCGCCAACAGGGCGAGCCACTTTTCTTGTGGCCATGTTGGATAAATTTCAACGGCAACCAATGTTTGTTTCAAAATGGCACCTGGTTTTTGGCTGCTCTGTTCAACATCACCACTTGGTACTGGTGCTAATTTTTATGCAACCCCAGGGGCATAGGTACCAAAAAAACTAACTAGTAACTTTTCACATTGGAAATGAGCACCAGAATAGCATAGCATAGCGTACCATGAAATAGTGTAGCATCGAGTAGAGTAGGTGTTCACAGTGGAAATGTGCCATGAGGAGCCATTTCCAAACCAGCCTCTCATTGTTTGCTCTCATGCACACATTCCGTTTCCTCCTCCTTCCTCCTGCTCCTTGTCTGATTGATTTTAATTATTAGTGAACATCATGGTGAAGGAGTAACGAAAAAGTAACTAATCAAACAGCTTCTTATCTTTTATTGCAACATCTTGTCAAATTCAAATCCCTTTAAGACTTGGAGGGGCTGTGGGGGAGCTGGAGTCTGTCTCAGCAAGGTACATCTTGGGCTGGTCACCGGTCAATCCCAGAACACAGAATATACACAGACGATTCACACAAATACAGTTATAATTTTTAGTTCAATAGTTAATACAATAGTTGTTCTCCGATGACAGATGGGGAAAGAGACCATGAGAAGGGTGAGGAAGGTCTTTTATTGGCGACATTGGTGACACAGCCTGCTGGTTCTAGATCTTCAGCAGGGAGGGGGAAAGGACAGTACTGATGATGCTGATACGATTTTTTTTTCCCCTTTAAATATGCTGTTCCTCAACAAAATCTCCTGTGTGTCATACCATGTGTATAACTACGTAACACAAAAGGTCCGACACATGACGGTGATGAGAGCATGAGGTGAAGAATGTCATTTATAACATTTTGGATTATAATTGTAATTTTGGTAAATATGCTACACTCCTGTATATACAGTTAATAGATTAGGAATTTGTACACTCCCATATAGTTCCACTTCCATTAACAGGGTTACTGAGGTCAGATGTTGTAACAATAATTAATGTGATATTGTGGCAGGTATAACTCAGAAGGATTATGGGCTGGGGCGTCTTTGGTGGCCTTATGTTTTGGTGCACTTTTGAATGTGCTTCTTTCTGGTTTGGCATTCATAAATAAAGTGTGACTGAAATAAGTTTGCTAACCCCCAGGATCACCATCTTTCGCAAATAGACTATATCTTAACGCATTTCGGACTGAGCGAAAAGTCGCTTCGCTCAGCACCTCCAGAGAGGCGGAACTTGAACTGGTGGGTGGGGCGGATGCAGGTGGGCGGGGTGAATGTGATGCAGCTCCGCCCTTGTGGTTTTGGAGTTGTTCTGGATTGCCAGGGAGATTTATCATAATACTGCGTTATCAGGCCTTCCTCTGATTTACTACTGAGGGTGTAAATTAGGAATCACGGCCACCACATCTGACTCCCAAAAGACAATGTCCACACTAATCACAGCCACATCTGCTCCAATCCTGCAGCTTTCATAACAAACTCTACAACAATTGTATGCATATGTTTAAACATAAGTGAAATGAAAAGATGAAATATATGAAATTTAATAAATATGGGAAGAAAAAAATGCAAAAAACTGGGTCCACAGAGGGAAACTTAATCAATAAGGTCCCTAATGCTGAGAAAGCATGAGATGTATTACATCGTGGAAACTGCAAGATTTTACGTTTAAATACATTAGCCCAGGATGCAAAGAAGTGTGACTTTTATGGCTTGTCAAAGACAGGTTACTATATTTTATTTAATGTCCTAACTACAAATATTTAGCGGTCAAATAAGAAAAAAAAAAAAGACAACAAACTTGTTTAAGTAGAAGTGAGATGATCACACCGCGTTTACATCCATGATGATTCGTTCTGCTGCACAGACTGCCCTCTATTGGACAAGATTTATCAATGCAGGTTTGGTATAAACCTACAGAGACTCACAAATACTGGTGGAACAAAGTTTTCAGATAGGATTGGAGGTCTAGTGTATGCTAATAGTAGGACGAGTAAATATTAATTTCTTTCTTTTTCAGTTTTGACCACATTCACATGTTATTTGTTAACTTTGATACCAACAATGATGAGAACTGACAATCTGAAACTGTCAGAAATTTCATTTTATTAGCTTTACTTATAAAACAATCATTTTCATCTGTTTCTGTCAAATGCAGGCATATCTTTTAAAAAACAAAGTGATTTTTCCACAAAATCTTTCATGACAATATTTGAGATTGTGTAAAATTTTAAGGATGTGCAAAAACTCTTTCCACCACCATATTCGATCCTGGCAGTTGGCATAACCTTTTGCCCACTTTATTTGCTTAACATGGTTTACATAACAGACAGCATGTGCAGCTCTGCCTATCTCTATTGATTTTACTTAAACTGATAATTTAACTGTTATGCAAGGTTGTTTTGTAACACATGCCTGAAAAAGAAACGAAAAACAATGTTTTCCTAATTAATTTTTAATGGAGGATAAAAATATTTTCAGATATAAAATCATCACTTTTTTAGCTACATGTGACAAGATAAGATCAGCTGTTATCAGTGCTTTTGTACTGCTAAGGCTGATCACCACTTAACATCCATCTACTAAAATAGAATACATTTCAACACATTAAAAACTACACTTTCGAATTTGAATCTTAAAAATAATAGGAATTTCAGCACAACACATATCAGATGTTTTTAAAACATTATTTATGTGACATAAACAGAATGTTTGACACATGATATGTGTGTAACCTAGAAAGTCTGGGAATGTTGCACCTGTGCAATCGCTGATGTGTTTTGGAAATTTGCCAACATTTCATTGGTCAAGCACAGAGAGATAATAAGTATAAATACAACTGTCTGACAGCAGTAAAGTCATCCAGGGGGACTTTTCCACAGAAAGCATGAAGTTCCTCATTCTGGTGGCTTTGTTTGGGCTCGGCTTCGCCCAGCACAACCCCCACCTCCAACATGGGAGGACCTCCATTGTCCACTTGTTTGAGTGGCGCTGGGCAGACATCGCTGCTGAGTGTGAGCGCTTCTTGGGTCCCAATGGCTTTGGTGGAGTTCAGGTATGAAAGGGACATTCTGTCTGCTTATTAAATACAAATGCAAAATGTCATACTTAACACATTTAGAAGCACTTCTTTGTTCTAAATATTCAAACATTAAGAACTTTATCACAGTCTCACAACATGCTCATGTGAAACTTAAATTGCACTACAGTTTGAAAGTATTTCCTCTATTCTGCTCAGATTTCCCCTCCCAATGAGCACATAGTTCTTAACAGCCCGTGGAGGCCCTGGTGGCAGAGATACCAGCCAATCAGCTACAACTTGTGCTCCAGATCTGGAAGTGAGAATGAGCTGAGAGACATGATCACCAGATGCAACAATGTTGGGGTAAAAACTGAATATCAACTGTTGACACCATTATTCTCAGCATTGAACACACACTACAGACTTCATATGTATATTGCGCTTACAAACCATTATTTACTTGAAGGTCAACATCTACGTGGATGCTGTCATCAACCACATGTGTGGTGCAGGTGGCGGTGAGGGAACACACTCCTCATGTGGCAGCTGGTTCAGTGCAGGCAGGAAAGACTTCCCCTCTGTCCCATTTTCCAACATGGACTTCAATGATCACAAATGTAGAACTGGCAGTGGAAATATTGAAAACTACGGCGATGCTAATCAGGTAAGTCATTCAGGCAGCAAGTATGGTTTTTAGCCATGTGATGATACTAAGTTGACCTCTTCAGGTACGTGACTGTCGTCTGGTTGGTCTCCTGGATCTCGCCCTGGAGAAAGATTACGTGAGAGGTAAGGTGGCTGACTACATGAACAAGCTTATCAACATGGGTGTGGCTGGATTCAGAGTGGATGCCTGCAAACACATGTGGCCCGGTGACCTGTCTGCCATCTACGATCGACTGCACAACCTAAACACCAAGTGGTTCCCCAACGGATCAAGGCCTTTCATCTTCCAGGAGGTCAGGCTTAACTTTTTAGCAGCCTAAAAGGAACTAATCAAAAAAAATATAGAAAACTGAATGTAAAGCAATACATTAGCATCTTTGGATGAGACAAAAAGAAAAAGGTTATACACAGGTTACACATCATGTTTTGTTACAATAACATTGAGAAAATTAAAAATTGAATTTGCTTTCAGGTTATTGACCTGGGAGGTGAGCCTATTACCTCCAGAGAGTACTTCCATCTGGGCAGGGTGACTGAGTTTAAATATGGTGCCAAACTGGGAACTGTCTTCAGAAAATGGAATAATGAAAAGTTGATGTACACCAAGTAGGTCTTTCTTTGTCATGTCTAAATGGAAAGATTTTTCTCTTTAATTTTATGATTTGACAGTAATCCAAAACTCTTCACTGAGGAGCTCGATGAAATTCAGCCCAGTCTTCTTATTCTGACTCTGCAGTCGACCCAGTTTGATGGAAGGTGTCAGTGATTTGGTTTCCATTTTGTGCTTGTGTGCAGGAACTGGGGAGAGGGTTGGGGTTTCATGTCTAATGGCAATGCTCTTGTCTTCGTTGACAACCATGACAACCAGAGAGGACATGGTGCTGGTGGAGCATCTATTGTTACCTTCTGGGATGCCAGGCTCCACAAGATGGCTGTAGGGTACATGCTGGCTCACCCATATGGAGTAACCAGGGTGATGTCAAGCTTCCGTTGGAACCGCCACATTGTCAATGGAAAGGTAGAGCTGATAACACACTACTGTAACAAGTGTGTGCAACAAGTAGTTGTTCATCATGAATTTATCTTTGATATGTAGGACCAGAATGACTGGATGGGCCCTCCCAGCCACCCTGATGGATCAACCAAATCTGTTCCCATCAACCCAGATGAGACTTGTGGTGATGGATGGGTGTGTGAGCACAGATGGCGTCAGATCAAGTGAGTTTTCAAAAAGCTAGGAATGAAGCAACTGCTGACCTTGTTTGAGGTTATTTTAACACATCTGTCTTTTAGGAACATGGTGATTTTCCGCAATGTTGTCAATGGACAACCTCATTCCAACTGGTGGGATAATAACAGCAACCAGGTTGCCTTTGGACGTGGTAATCGTGGTTTCATCGTCTTTAACAATGATGATTGGTAAGCTTAACTATTCAGAAAGATCTTCACCCAATATTCAGACACATAACTACCTCTGGTGCAATGTGCCTAATGGCATCATTTAGTTTAAATATTTTTCATGGTCCCCCATTACATAATACATTTAAATTATAAAAAATAATTTTAAAAGACAAATTCACTGTAACTTTATCCATCATTCCTTCCCCACCAGGGACCTGGATGTGACCCTTAACACAGGCATGCCTGGTGGCACCTATTGTGATGTCATTTCTGGCCAGAAAGAGGGTGGCCGGTGTACTGGCAAGCAGATCCACGTGGGTGGTGATGGTCGTGCACACTTCAAGATTAGCAACAGGGATGAAGACACTTTTGTTGCTATTCATGCTGAATCCAAGCTGTAGCCAAACACCTAAAAATAAAATTTTAAAAATGCATTAAGCACCTTTTTTTTTTAAAAAAATATTGGGATGTAGTTTCCTTTGTATTAGACAGATACGCTTTGTCAAAAAGACTGTTCTTGTGTTTTAAACTATTTGAGTGGAGGAAGGGTGGATAGCGCAAATCGAAATGTCTGGAGGCTAACAAAATATACAAATGAAATCCAAAAGTAGTAATATAAAGACATAACTAAGCAATAAAAAAGATAC
The DNA here is from genome assembly GCF_003711565.1 of Takifugu flavidus. Classification (NCBI taxonomy): domain Eukaryota; kingdom Metazoa; phylum Chordata; class Actinopteri; order Tetraodontiformes; family Tetraodontidae; genus Takifugu; species Takifugu flavidus. Next base: position 11,873,840 of record NC_079534.1, on the reverse strand, counting down.
TAAAACAAAAACAACAAAAGAACAAGTATGACTAAGAATAATAATTATGTTAATAATATAAAGACAGAAGGATGTGGGGATTTCAGAGACGATTACAACAAGAATAAGACTGTGATCCAGTGCTTAACAAACTACCAACATCTGTAGCACAAACCAAAAGATGTTTCCCTTTTATCATTCAAATTTCAAAACATTCATCTTACCCAGAGGGACATATTTGCTCCACAGGGACACAGACCCACAGATACCCAGTTCCCCTGTGCATATGACCTCCACTACCCCAGAAGCATCGGCAAAAGGATCCACGAGATCACAGCTGTCTCAATTCTCTCAGTCCCAAAGACTATCAGGCATCCAGGGTCAAATGTACTAATCAGACCCTTGAAAGAGATCTAGAGCAACCCTATTCCTCTGAAACCTGTGCCATCTATTGACGAACCATCTCGCTAGATAATGGAAGATATTACTGGGGTGCCACAACACATGGACAGGAGGGCACGTGTTTAGCTATAAGAAATGCAACCTGTATAGTGTTCACAATTTTCAGAATACCTCAGAGCTATATTGAATAATTTGTGCCTTGTGTAATTATGATGTGGAGAATGTTAAGCTCGGGAGGACTGGCGGTCAAGTGTGGCGGAACCCCAAAGAAGGCTGACAGACACGGGAATTAAAAGTAACTCAGACGACTTTAATGAACCAAAAAAAGGACAGGAGGGAAGAAACTAAATGAGGAGGGAGGCCGAGACAAACTATAGGGGGCGTGGGGGAATGTCTTGGATGCGGCAGACGAACCAAGTCCGAGATCCGGGGGCGAGAGTCTGTGGGGGAGTCCAAGTGTCCAGAGGCCAGGGGAAATCCGTCCGAGGAAGGGGAAGAGGTCAGAGGAAGTGGGGCTAGGAAGGTTGCAGAGGAGCAGGGGGAGACGCTGGAGAATGCTGGGAGTCGCAGGGAGTCGCTGGAAGATGCAGGGAGACACAGAGAGGCGCTGGGGGTTGCTGGGAGTCGCAGGGAGACACAGAGAGGCGCTGGAGGTCGCTGGAAGACGCAGGGAGACAGAGGCGCTGGGGGTCGCTGGAGTCGCTGGAAGACGCAGGGAGACACAGAGAGGCGCTGGGGGTCGCTGGAAGACGCAGGGAGACACAGAGAGGCGCTGGGGGTCGCTGGCAGTCGCTGGAAGACGCAGGGAGACACAGAGAGGCGCTGGGGGTCGCTGGGAGTCGCTGGAAGACGCAGGGAGACACAGAGAGGCGCTGGAGGTCGCTGGAGGTCGCTGGAGGTCGCTGGAAGACGCAGGGAGACACAGAGAGGCGCTGGGGAGCCTGGAGAGATGCTGGGTCAACGGGAACGTGATGCCAAAACATCAGTTAGATCAAGCACTGGCCTGAGTGCAGAGGGGCCTTTTATGGATGCAGAGTCGTTTGGGCGGATTGGGTGCAGCTGGAGGAGAGGGCACGGGTGGTGGTGGTTGAGCTGATTGCTCAGGAGGAGGTGGGGCCAGAGTAGGAGTCACAACAGAGAACTTGGTATTCTGAACATTGAAGGATGTGTATTTGGCAGTAAAGTCATTTATGTTTTGGCGTTGGGCTGTTAGATAAGTCTGCCTCTATTTTGAGCTTGGAAGAGAAATTGAAATAAGTTTGCTGGAAATTAGTCAAAACATTTTCAGTAGCTGTCAATATTTCAACAAATGGTCAACTCCAAAAACTCCAAATTGTTTTACCAGATTCTAGAATAAGTCAATTACTATCATGAATATTGTTCTCTTTTGGTACTCTGGCTTTCCCCACAGGTATTCAACAGTTTGTTTTTTTTTTGGGGGGGGGGGGGGGGAGTAGGTGAATCGGTGACTAAAAGGGGTGTAGCTGTGAATGCAAGGTTGGCTCATTTGGCTATCAGTTCTGCATATCCTTGGTATGCATTTCAAATACGTTTTTTAAGTACAACAAAGTAATACTGGTGAAAAAAGTATAACCAAAATTTTCTAAATCATCCTCTTAGTGGTGTTGTGTGGGTTACATGAGGCAAACATGTCCCCTTTGTTTGTTTGGATAGACTCGGAACACCTCATGGAAAAGCTTTAATTGATAACAACCATCAAGGTGAGCCACTCTCATACGACCTTTAAACATTTTAAGTCAGTCATTGCAAAAATTTATTTATTCAATGTCTCTTTATCATCATTTTATCAGTGTGAGAATAGCTGCAAATTTTACATTAAAGCTCTATCCTAACTACTTTTAATAAGTAGTTGGAGATTGTATTTTTTCGCGGTTATGTTTTTTGAATTTTTATTGTCAAACTTTAAAATGTTTTCTACCTGAATCATAGGGTTCACATTGTTTAACTTTTTTTTCCATTTCTTCATGTTTGTAGATAAAGATAGTTACATTTACACTGCAAAAAATGAATTGTTTCAATGATATGTTAGCTTGTTACTACAGTCATTGAGGATTGTGGGATCTATTTCAGTTGACAACTTTTCTATCTAGAGTTCATATTTTCTCTTCCATCGAGCTTGGTTTCTCCAGAAACTCATTTTTTTCCCCCACAGACCATATACATGCCCAGTTGGTTGACTGGAGAACTAAACTGGTATTGCTCATCAATAAGCGTCACAGGATAAAACAAAGCATGATATATACAAAAGGAACATATAAGAAAATGGTCAGGTTGTCTCCTGCTATCCTGAGGCGATAGAACATCAGCTAAAGTAGGTCTCAGGGTTCTGGTTAGGAGTGATAATAAGTAGTTACAGCATTGCTATATGAACAGTTTGAACCTAACAAGGATATTTACAACAAAAATGTCCAGAAATATAGTCTATAGAAATATATTAAATAGTGAAATGTAAATGTTGACTGTTAAATGTAAATATTATATATTACAGATAAATCTTAAATCTAAGTGACTCATTTGAACTAAATATTTAGTATGTAAATGTACACTGCTTGGAACAGGAAGGTCTAAAAAGCCCAGGAGCTTGTGCAGTGTTTTCAGAATCAAATAACAAATTAAACCCAATATATCTGGGGAAATGAACATTTTTACTCTTACTACATAGCAATTTATGTTTTAATTATCCTAAAAAGTCACAGTTTTAAACCAGGATTGTTGTTTTTATTTTTTTTTAAGCGTGAGCTGCTTTACAAACAGCCCCCCATAGAATATGCATGAAGCTCGCGATCTAATTATTTGCAAATTATCTTTTAGTTGCAAATTTTTAAAAGGAATGTAAAAATAAAGACAAGAAAAAAGATAACTTTTTGTTAGGATTTTTTTCTTGAAACTTTGGGTCTTTGCGGGACTATGTGTGAATATCACACCTGTTTACCATGTTGATATTTGCTAGAGTCTCATTGGTTGAGCAAGGAGAGGATAGAAGTATAAATAACAGTTAAGTAGCAGCGAAATCATCCAGGGTGACTTTTCCACGGAAACCATGAAGGTGTTTATTCTGGTGGCTTTGTTTGGGCTCAGCTTTGCCCAACACAATCCTCATTTCAAGGACGGCAGGACCTCCATTGTCCACCTGTTTGAGTGGCGCTGGGCAGACATCGCTGCGGAGTGTGAGCGCTTCTTGGCTCCCAATGGCTTTGGTGGAGTTCAGGTACATACAGCTGAAGAAAGAAGGAAAATCCAACACTACAGGTGTATATTTTAATTTCAACCACTGCTCTTTGTACAATCTGTACTGCTCAGATTTCCCCTCCAAGTGAGCACGTAGTTTTGGACAGCCCATGGAGGCCCTGGTGGCAGAGATACCAACCAATCGGCTACAACCTGTGCTCAAGATCTGGAAGTGAGAATGAGCTGAGAGACATGATCACCAGATGCAACAATGTTGGGGTAAGGTCTTAAGGAGATACAATCTATACCTTCTTCCGACTGTAATGTATCATTTTATATTCATATCTCTATTTTTCACGTATCGTCCCTGGGACCCCAAAACTAATTAAGCAGTTAAGAAGACAAGACGAGACTAATCTAATATATATTTTTTAATCTTATAAAAATTCATTAATTACATGTGTTATGAGATTAACCCAAATGGAATTCTCCAAAATGTGAGGACGACAAGGCAGCATGTGCTGAGTTTTTCTTAATTTGTCAATTTTTAGGTTAACATCTACATCGATGCTGTCATTAACCATATGTGCCGTGAGAACAATGGTGCTGAAACACACTCCTCATGTGGCAGCTGGTTCAATGCAGGCATGAAAGACTTCCCCTCTGTCCCCTATTCCGACTTGGACTTTAATAATTATAAGTGTAAAACCAGCAGTGGCAACATTGAAAATTATCATGATGTGTATCAGGTAAATAAATCAATTTTGTCCACACTTACCGAACAGTGTTTTTAAAAAAAATTGATTTAATGATTCAATGTTTAGGTGCGCGACTGTCGTCTAGATGGCCTCCTGGATCTTGCCCTTGAAAAAGATTACGTGAGAGCTAAGGTGGCCGACTACATGAACAAGCTTATCAACATGGGTGCGGCTGGATTCAGAGTGGATGCCTGCAAGCACATGTGGCCTGGTGACCTGTCTACAGTCTATGGTGGACTGCACAACCTCAACACCAAGTGGTTCCCCAATGGGTCAAGGCCTTTTATCTTCCAGGAGGTCAGGATGAACTTTTTAGTAGCCTAAAAAGAACTAATCAAAAAAAATATAGAAAACTGAATGTAAAGCAATACATTAGCATCTTTGGATGAGACAGAAAGAAAAAGGATATACACAGGTTACACATCATGTTTTGTTACTACAATACCATTGAGGTAATTAAAATTAAAATTTGCTTTCAGGTTATTGATCTGGGAGGTGAGACTATTACCTCACGAGAGTACTTCCATCTGGGCAGGGTGACTGAGTTTAAATATGGTGCCAAACTGGGAACTGTCTTCAGAAAATGGAATAATGAAAAGTTGATGTACACCAAGTAGGTCTTTCTTTGTCATGTCTAAATGGAACGATTTTTCTCTTTAATTTTATGAATTGACAGTAATCTAAAACTCTTCACTGAGGAGCTCGATGAAATTCAGCCCAGTCTTCTTATTATGACTCTGCAGTCGACCCAGTTTGATGGAAGGTGTCAGTGATTTGGTTTCCATTTTGTGCTTGTGTGCAGGAACTGGGGAGAGGGTTGGGGTTTCATGCCTTATGGCAATGCTCTTGTCTTTGTTGACAACCATGACAACCAGAGAGGACATGGTGCTGGTGGAGCATCTATTGTTACCTTCTGGGATGCCAGGCTTCACAAGATGGCTGTAGGGTACATGCTGGCTCACCCATATGGAGTAACCAGGGTGATGTCAAGCTTCCGTTGGAACCGCCACATTGTCAATGGAAAGGTAGAGCTGATAACACACTACTGTAACAAGTGTGTGCAACAAGTAGTTGTTCATCATGGATTTATCTTTGATATGTAGGACCAGAATGACTGGATGGGCCCTCCCAGCCACCCTGATGGATCAACCAAATCTGTTCCCATCAACCCAGATGAGACTTGTGGTGATGGATGGGTGTGTGAGCACAGATGGCGTCAGATCAAGTGAGTTTTCAAAAAGCCAGAGACAATAAAGCCATTGCTGACCTTGTGATCCCATCAGTTTGAGGTTATTTTAACACATCTGTCTTTTAGGAACATGGTGATTTTCCGCAATGTTGTCAATGGACAACCTCATTCCAACTGGTGGGATAATAACAGCAACCAGGTTGCCTTTGGACGTGGTAATCGTGGTTTCATCGTCTTTAACAATGATGATTGGTAAGCTTAACTATTCAGAAAGATCTTCACCCAATATTCAGACACATAACTACCTCTGGTGCAATGTGCCAAATGGCATCATTTAGTTCAAATATTTTTCATGGTCCCCCATTACATAATACATTTAAATTATAAAAATAATTTAAAAAGACAAGTTCACTCTAACTTTATCCATCATTCCTTCCCCACCAGGGACCTGGATGTGACCCTTAACACAGGCATGCCTGGTGGCACCTATTGTGATGTCATTTCTGGCCAGAAAGAGGGTGGCCAGTGTACTGGCAAGCAGATCCACGTGGGTGGTGATGGTCGTGCACACTTCAAGATCAGCAACAGGGATGAAGACCACTTTGTTGCTATTCATGCTGAATCCAAGCTGTAGCCAAACACCTAAAAATAAAATTTTAAAAATGCATTAAGCACCTTTTTTTAAAAAAAAATATTGGGATGTAGTTTCCTTTGTATTAGACAGATACGCTTTGTCAAAAAGACTGTTCTTGTGTTTTAAACTATTTGAGTGGAGGAAGGGTGGATAGCGCAAATCGAAATGTCTGGAGGCTAACAAAATATACAAATGAAATCCAAAAGTAGTAATATAAAGACATAACTAAGCAATAAAAAAGATACTAAAACAAAAACAACAAAAGAACAAGTATGACTAAGAATAATAATTATGTTAATAATATAAATAAAGACAGAAGGATGTGGGGATTTCAGAGACGATTACAACAAGAATAAGACTGTGATCCAGTGCTTAACAAACTACCAACATCTGTAGCACAAACCAAAAGATGTTTCCCTTTTATCATTCAAATTTCAAAACATTCATCTTACCCAGAGGGACATATTTGCTCCACAGGGACACAGACCTACAGATACCCAGTTCCCCTGTGCATATGACCTCCACTACCCCAGAAGCATTGGCAAAAGGATCCACAAGATCACAGCTGTCTCGATTCTCTCAGTCCCAAAGACTATCAGGCATCCAGGGTCAAATGTACTACTCAGACCCTTGAAAGAGATCTAGAGCAACCCTATTCCTCTGAAACCTGTGCCATCTATTGACGAACCATCTCGCTAGATAATGGAAGATATTACTGGGGTGCCACAACACATGGACAGGAGGGCACGTGTTTAGCTATAAGAAATGCAACCTGTATAGTGTTCACAATTTTCAGAATACCTCAGAGCTATATTGAATAATTTGTCCCTTGTTTAATTATGATGTAGAGAACTTGGTATTCTGAACATTGAAGGATGTGTATTTGGCAGTAAAGTCATTTATGTTTTGGCGTTGAGCTGTTAGATAAGTCTGCCTCTATTTTGAGCTTGGAAGAGAAATTGAAATAAGTTTGTTGGAAATTAGTCAAAACATTTTCAGTAGCTGTCAATATTTCAACAAATGGTCAACTCCAAAAACTCCAAATTGTTTTACCAGATTCTAGAATAAGTAAATTTCTATCATGAATAATGTTCTCTTCTGGTACTCTGGCTTTCCCCACAGGTATTCGATGGGTTTTTTTTTTTGGGGGGGGGGGGATAGGTGAATCGGTGACTAAAAGGGGTGTAGCTGTGAATGCAAGGTTGGCTCATTTGGCTATCAGTTCTGCATATCCTTGGTATGCATTTCAAATATGTTTTTTAAGTACAACAAAGTAATGCTGGTGAAAAAAATATAACCAAAATTTTCTAAATCATCCTCTTAGTGGTGTTGTGTGGGTTACATGAGGCAAACATGTCCCCTTTGTTTGTTTGGATAGACTCGAACACCTCATGGAAAAACTTTAATTGATAACAACCATCAAGGTGAGCCACTCTCATACGACCTTTAAACATTTTAAGTCAGTCATTGCAAAAATTTATTTATTCAATGTCTCTTTATCATCATTTTATCAGTGTGAGAATAGCTGCAAATTTTACATTAAAGCTCTATCCTAACTACTTTTAATAAGTAGTTGGAGATTGTTTTTTTTCGTGGTTATGTTTTTTGAATTTTTATTGTCAAACTTTAAAATGTTTTCTACCTGAATCATAGGGTTCACATTGTTTAAGTTTTTTTCCCATTTCTTCATGCTTGTAGATAAAGATAGTTACATTTACACTGCAAAAAATGAATTGTTTTAATGATATGTTAGCTTGTTACTACAGTCATTGAGGATTGTGGGATCTATTGCAGTTGACAACTTTTCTATCTAGAGTTCATATTTTCTCTTGCATCGATCTTGGTTTCTCCAGAAACTCATTTTTTTCCCCCACAGACCATATACATGCCCAGTTGGTTGACTGGAGAACTAAACTGGTATTGCTCATTAATACCAGTATGTAAGAGAACAAAGTGATGTTTAATTGAACAAAAAAAATCTATAACCTCTTTTGTCCTTTATTGCTTATGTGTAATTGAGTGTAAGGTCAAGGTTGAATAAGCGCCCGTCATGATAACAATGGACTGATAATATATGGGTTGCTGCTTGTAAAGCAGCTCATGCAGAAAATAAGACAGCAAATGTTTGTCAGATTTAGCTTAAAACTATATTCAAGAGTGGTGGTATTTTTTTTAAAATTCACTTTTTAGGATTGTTAGGGAGGAAGAAAGTGATCAGTTTTCTTCCCGTGCTGTTGCCATCAGAGGAATGAGACGGAAGTTTCAGTTTACTTGCTGCAAGGGCAACCACACGTCTGCAGTGTGAGCTACAAGTGTGGGCCCCGGTGAGGTTTATTTTTATAGTAGCACACGAACATGTAAGATTACAATAAGCGTAAGAGTAAGCGTCATATGATAAAGCGTAAGCGTCACAGGATAAAACAAAGGATGGTATATACAAAAGGAACATATAAGAAAATGGTCAGGTTGTCTCCTGCTATCCTGAGGCGATAGAACATCAGCTAAAGTAGGTTCTGGTTAGGAGTGATAATAAGTAGTTACAGCATTGCTATATGAACAGTTTGAACCTAACAAGGATATTTACAACAAAAATGTCCAGAAATATAGTCTATAGAAATATATTAAATAGTGAAATGTAAATGTTGACTGTTAAATGTAAATATTATATCTTACAGATAAATCTTAAATCTAAATCTAAGTGATTCATTTGAACTAAATATTTAGTATGTAAATGTATACTGCTTGGAACACTGCAGTGTTTTCAGAATCAAATAACAAATTAAACCCAATATATCCGGGGAAATGAACATTTTTACTCTTACTACATAGCAATTTATGTTTTAATTATCCTAAAAGGTCACAGTTTTAAACCAGGATTGCTGTTTTTATTTTTTTTAAGCGTGAGCTGCTTTACAAACAGCCCCCCATAGAATATGCATGAAGCTCGCAATCTAATTATTTGCAAATTATCTTTTAGATGCAAATTTTTAAAAGGAATGTAAAAATAAAGACAAGAAAAAAGATAACTTTTTGTTGGGAGTTTTTTCTTTAAACTTTGGGTCTTTGCGGGACTATGTGTGAATATCACACCTGTTTACCATGTTGATATTTGCTAGAGTCTCATTGGTTGAGCAAGGAGAGGACAGAAGTATAAATAACAGTTAAGTAGCAGCGAAATCATCCAGGGTGACTTTCCACGGAAACCATGAAGGTGTTTATTCTGGTGGCTTTGTTTGGGCTCAGCTTTGCCCAACACAATCCTCATTTCAAGGACGGCAGGACCTCCATTGTCCACCTGTTTGAGTGGCGCTGGGCAGACATCGCTGAGGAGTGTGAGCGCTTCTTGGCTCCCAATGGCTTTGGTGGAGTTCAGGTACATACAGCTGAAGAAAGAAGGAAAATCCAACACTACAAGTGTATATTTTAATTTCAACAATTGCTCTTTGTACAATCTGTACTGCTCAGATTTCCCCTCCAAGTGAGCACATAGTTTTGGACAGCCCATGGAGGCCCTGGTGGCAGAGATATCAACCAATTGGCTACAACCTGTGCTCAAGATCTGGAAGTGAGAATGAGCTGAGAGACATGATCACCAGATGCAACAATGTTGGGGTAAGGCCTTAAGGAGATACAATTTGACATTGTGTACCTTCTTCCTACTGTAATGTATTTTTGCCAAAAAATTAAATGATTGAAAATATTCTGATATTTCTTAAATTCTACAAAAATACAACTTAGTTCTCAACACGTATTATGAGATTAATGCAAAGTGAATTCCCTAAATGGTGTGAGGATGACAAGGCAGCAGGTGCTGAGAATTTCTCAATTTTTGAATTTTTAGGTCAACATCTACGTGGATGCTGTCATCAACCACATGTGTGGAGCGAGTGGTGGTGAGGGAACACACTCCTCATGTGGCAGCTGGTTCAATGCAGGCACGAAAGACTTCCCCTCTGTCCCCTATTCCTACTTGGACTTTAATGATTATAAGTGTAAAACCAGCAGTGGCGACATTGAAAATTATCATGATATGTATCAGGTAAATAACTCAACTTTGTCAACACTTACCGAACAGTTTTTAAAAAAAAAAAGATTTAATGATTCAATGTTTAGGTGCGTGACTGTCGTCTAGTCAGTCTCCTGGATCTCGCCCTGGAAAAAGATTACGTGAGAGGTAAGGTGGTCGACTACATGAACACGCTTATCAACATGGGTGTGGCTGGATTCAGAGTGGATGCCTGCAAGCACATGTGGCCCGGTGACCTGTCTGCAGTCTATGGTGGACTGCACAACCTCAACATCAAGTGGTTCCCCAACGGATCAAGGCCTTTCATCTTCCAGGAGGTCAGGCTTAGGTTTTTAGTAGCCTAAAAAGAACTAATAAAAAAAAGACTGAAAACTGAATGTAAAGAAATACATCAGCAGTAATTAAAATTTGAATTTGCTTTCAGGTTATTGATCTGGGAGGTGAGACTATTACCGCTCGAGAGTACTTCCATCTGGGCAGGGTGACAGAGTTCAAATATGGTGCCAAACTGGGAACTGTCTTCAGAAAATGGAATAATGAAAAGTTGATGTACACCAAGTAGGTCTTTCTTTGTCATGTCTAAATGGAAAGATTTTTCTCTTTAATTTATGATTTGACAGTAATCCAAAACTCTTCACTGAGGAGCTCGATGAAATTCAGCCCAGTCTTCTTATTCTGACTCTGCAGTTGACCCAGTTTGATGGAAGGTGTCAGTGATTTGGTTTCCATTTTGTGCTTGTGTGCAGGAGCTGGGGAGAGGGTTGGGGTTTCATGTCTAATGGCAATGCTCTTGTCTTTGTTGACAACCATGACAACCAGAGAGGACATGGTGCTGGTGGAGCATCTATTGTTACCTTCTGGGATGCCAGGCTCCACAAGATGGCTGTAGGATACATGCTGGCTCACCCATATGGAGTAACCAGGGTGATGTCAAGCTTCCGTTGGAACCGCCACATTGTCAATGGAAAGGTAGAGGTGATAACACACTACTGTAACAAGTGTGTGCAACAAGTAGTTGTTCATCATGGATTTATCTTTGATATGTAGGACCAGAATGACTGGATGGGCCCTCCCAGCCACCCTGATGGATCAACCAAATCTGTTCCCATCAACCCAGATGAGACTTGTGGTGATGGATGGGTGTGTGAGCACAGATGGCGTCAGATCAAGTGAGTTTTCAAAAAGCTAGAGGCAATGAAGCGACTGCTGACCTTGTTTGAGGTTATTTTAACACATCTGTCTTTTAGGAACATGGTGATTTTCCGCAATGTTGTCAATGGACAACCTCATTCCAACTGGTGGGATAATAACAGCAACCAGGTTGCCTTTGGACGTGGTAATCGTGGTTTCATCGTCTTTAACAATGATGATTGGTAAGCTTAACTATTCAGAAAGATCTTCACCCAATATTCAGACACATAACTACCTCTGGTGCAATGTGCCAAATGGCATCATTTAGTTCAAATATTTTTCATGGTCCCCCATTACATAATACATTTAAATTATAATTTAAATTATAATTATGGTTTCATCATCTTTAATAATGATGATTGGTAAGCGTAACTATTTAGAAAAATCTTCACTTAATATAACCATTCACTGCAGGAGTTCTTTTTAACTATGGGGGGAAGGAACTTTAAAGAACCTCTTACTTAGCTCTCTCAATTGTCATGTCTCCACCCTTTGGTGACATCACAAGTTTCGATATGAGCTTCATTGTTTGATAGTTTTGACCGTGACCGTGATCGCCTGGATAAGCCACCAAAAGCAAAAATCATTGCAAAAACCAATGAGTAAGGTGAGAATCTGAGATGATATACAGCAACTGCATTTCTGGTTTGTGTGTTCATGTGAATGGCTGCGTCTGCTAGCTAGGCTAATGCTCCTCTAATGCTGGGCTTTGCGTCAATTTGTGATCTAAATTTAGCACCCATTAGCCTTTATGGGCCATAAGTATGGATTTGGTTAGGCCCAGGAAAAGTTACTGTAAATGGCTTTTAAGGGGAGGTTCCTGCAGTGGAGCCATGCACCAATGGCCCTGACCCTGTATGTTACACATAAGTAAGGGAAGTTGACTGTAACTTTATCCATCATTCCTTCCCCACCAGGGACCTGGATGTGACCCTTAACACAGGCATGCCTGGCGGCACCTATTGTGATGTCATTTCTGGCCAGAAAGAAGAAGGCCGGTGTACTGGCAAGCAGATCCATGTGGATGGCGATGGTCGTGCACATTTCAATATTAGCAACCGAGATGAGGACCCCTTTGTTGCTATTCATGCTGAATCCAAGCTGTAAACAAACCCCTTATAAAATGAATCATTTAAAAAAAAAAGAAGACATCAAGCATCTTGTTTTGAAATATTGGGATCTGGGTCTTTTGTGTTTGACAGATTTGTCTGCCATGGCAAAACAACAAACAAAATAATCTACCATCTAAAAAACTTATTAACAAAATCCAAAATCAAACAAAACAATAATAAATAACATTCACTGATCCTAACACCCAAAAATAGAAGAAATATAATATGGCAGTTCACGTCTATGGCTTCACAATCAGTAATATTTAAGTGGGTTCCAAATACATGCCCAAAGTGATAAACAAGGTTCAGTGCAACTTGGGAGTAAAGTGAAGTGGTGTAAATTCAAACAAAGAACTCAGCACAACAACAGCTCAACAAACACAAAATTCAGCACACAGTCTGTCTTGAATCCGTCAGCTTATATGTGGGTCAACACCTCCAGAGCAGCCAATCAGGATGCAGGACCGCTGATTATCCTCAAGTGGAACTTGTTAACAACCTGCACCTGACACCTGACAGAGAGACGTCTCTTTCATTGGTAGAACATAGAATCAAAACCAAATATCTCCCTTGACATAATGACCTCTGAAGCAAGACAAAATGTCATGCTAAGGTTAAAATCATGATGTTGCTAAAGTTCAGTCTCAGTCAGCCCACTGCCTGGACCCTGTGTACGACTATGATTTTAGCTTTTGATTCATCATATAGTTAACCAATGTACAATGATCTTAGTTTATGGTTCATCATATGTAATCAAATGTAATAACTATAACTGTGTAGGCATATGCAGGTGTGTTTCCAAGTGCAACAGCCACAGAATGTTCTTCCTACCAACTCTTGCTGAAAGCGGCGTTCGCCATGCTGAAGCTTTAACAAGGTAAGTGCGATATATGTGTTGGGGTACAGGGTCCCCGGTTGTGCGTTTTTTGTTTTTTTCCTATAGGGGGCTTGGAGGAGCTTATGATTTGCTGCAGGTGGCGCCGCAGGTGGGCGCACCTGTCGGCAATCTACATCAGGCCACCTATTTAAGGACGGAGTGCCTGTCTACCAGTGTTAGAGAGTTTTTGGTTTTTTTCCCCTCTGGTCTCTATGTCACCCTGTGGGCGTGGAGAGTGCGTGGGACTTGACTCCTGTGTTGGCTCTGCTCGGAAGCTCTTTGTGTGCCTCGGAAGGCTGGACGAGTGCTTTCCTGCAGTCCAGGAGGACTGCCAGTCAGATTTGTTTGTTAAATAAAGACTAGTCTTTGGACTTTATCACTGCGTTTTGCCTGCCTCCTGTAAAAACCCAAACCCTAACAATATGACTGCTACATAAACATTGTGGAGGATCCTATCTCCTACACTCAACCTCTGAACAGGTCAGCTTGACCTCCTCAAACTTTCAGCTATCTGGTGCCTCTCGTCTCAAGGACGAGAGGCACCAGATAGCAGAGCTTGTCCTGAGAGAAAAACAAGATGTGTTTAAGTTAAACATGAGTGCACATTTGTGAGACAGTGCATTCCATGGCAAGGTACACAAACGGACTGTTTTAGAAAGGCAACTGTGTAAGGCGTCACCCCGTCTGGAGTGGTACAGTAGGTTTGGTAACTTGGAGACTGGAGGCGGTGCAGCGGCGGCTTATGTCCCAGGTGACTGACTTTTTGGTTTTGACTTGCCACCAGGCTTGGTTCTGTGTGATCTTTGTTTTTTACTTTTTACCCTTTTTTGATTGATTGGCTGCTGTAATTCTGATTGCTTTTTAACCTTAATAAACACTGAGCGACTTTTGAAAAAGGACGATCTTCTGCTACTCTGTGTTGCATTTTTGGACATGAACACGCAGACAGAAGCCTTCTGAGCAGAAAGGCCCCCCACCTCCTCCCCCTCCTCCTCCCCACGGCAAGGCTCTGGACAGGAGGCTGAAAAAAATCCTGTTATCACCTCTCACTCTGACACCAAAATTTACAATATTCTGAATGCGACCAAGGGTAAACAAGTGCTATGGCCTTCGCAGTATGCAGAGCTAAACCTATTTATTTATTTATTTACTTATGTACTTACTTAAAAAAACATGAGAAGAGTAAGGCAGAATTGCTCTCTTCACCAGTACAGCCTCTTGATTATTGTAAAACAGCACCATTGTCTGGAGGCTAATATTCATACAGATTTTACAACATCATTTATTGTGTATTCACATAATTTGAATAACCAAATGGATTATACGGATATTTGGACAGACATGCACTTCCCCCAAGCTCCCCCACAGTCCAAGCAAGGATAATTGGTAATGAAGATGAACGAATGACTAAACGTACACTTATACATTTAAATGATTTTAATTTATTTTAACGGTAGACCATGTGTGATGCTCTTTTATAGCTAGCAATTTACAGAATAATAACATGATTGAAAATACCACAAAGATGAGGAGCTATGTTTATAATGATGCTTGTTCAGAAGGTTACGACTCAATCATCTCTGACCAACACGTTCACTGATCATCAAAGCAGCGCATGGTCACATCAAAGGAGCGAGAGAGAGTTTTGACGAGAGTGGCACGATGAGAGGATGATAAAGTTACGTTTTGGATTTATTCGATTCCGTTCTGAGTCAACAGAAAACTTTTAGACTTTTGTCAGTTTGTAATTTAAATCCATGAGAATGTAAGATTAATCAGATGTTAACTGTGATAGATATTCGTGCTTTAGTAGCACGGCGTATTTGCCATTGTTCGCTATTTTCAATGCGATATTATCATCAGCTTGGGTTGTTGCATTGAATTTATTTAACCTTGTGCGCTCTCTTGGTTATAACATATTTTCTCAGTGTTTGCAAATCTGCGCAGAAATGTCTTTTTATTGAAATATCAGCGTAGTTTTCTTATATAGCCCAGTTTATAGTGTGTAGTTCATCTCTGCTCATACTTATAGTAATATTAAGTTATTCATATATGTTATTCCTAATGCAGGAACCACACACACACGTACCATTCAAGAGCTCCATCTGCATTAAATAATCCCCATTAATCTTCCCATAGTATCAATAGTAATAATTATTAACATTTAATTTCAGTTGCAGATTTGATGGCCAGATCAATTGTGGGGCAGCTTTGGGGACCTGCATGTTCATTTGACAGGATTGAGGACATCAAAGAAATTCTAAATCCTGTCACCAGAACATGGAAATCATCTGAGCTGGTTCTTCGAGATAAATTTTCCATTTAGTCTATGAAGTTATGGTTATTCAGCCGGTTCAAAGAATTTGTTTAGTCAGAAAGTTCTATTATTCTTTTCAACCTGGTTGTTGTCTCTCCTTCATGATGGTGTTGCAGCTTCAGAGTCAGGAGTCAGGTTCGGTATATTTGTATGATGCGCCGGTAGAGACGCACTCTGATTCAAGTAAGTTTTAATGTATTTATGAATAAAACAGCTAATTCAGTGGGCCTCAGACTACATGCGCAGATCAGTTGCAACATGCACTTGTTTGCAAATTTTGCAACCCAAATGATCATACAAATAAAAGACGGTCAACAAAAAATTTCAGCTACCCAACTCCCCTCTCTCCTGTCAAAGTGCAAGTGATTCACCCTTTATATAACCTACACCTATCATCCTCAGTACACGTGACCCAGACCCCATGCATCACCATGACAACCAGACACGACCGACACAAGTCTAATACTGATATCACTAACTACTATAACTACAACTGTTACACACTACATTTTGAATCTGTCATTCCTTATTCATAAATGATGAGAGAGAATAAATGACTCTGTCTTTGGTTATTATCAGGATTCCGAAAGGAAAGCCATTGAAGTGAAGTGTTGATTTTGTTGGGATTTATTATAGGGTGCAGTACATTATCAAGCAGTTTTCTTTTCTTTTTTAATGTTCAGCAATATTGAAATGAATATTTCTATTCCACAGAGATATAAATAGTACTTTGGGGTGTATGTATGGTATAATGTTATTTCTTTGGCAGTCCCAAAAGGAATAAGGACTCCATTCTGCATTGCGTGGCAAGTGGAGTCCTTTGTCCCTCATGTACTCTGCCACCGGTTTTTGTAACGGCAGCTGCACCAGGAAATAGAAAATAAGAAGCTCTCATATGTTGCTGGAAAGGCAGTAGGTTATGAATTATGATCCCGGTCAAAGATTTAAGAGTGCATCTGTAGGATGGTACGATAATGTCCAACTGGGTTTTAAATATTTTATTTAGAGTTGAGATAGGAAGAATCAGAGTTACAGCTTCAGTGATGATACAGTCGTCAGACTTGAAACAGTTGTAGGCGAATATCTATAAAGTATATAACTGCCACAAGGGGGGACTACAGTCATGAACATTAGTTAATAGGTACCGGTAGGTTCCCAGCAACACTTGGCTCCTGCCAGTGGGGCTTTCGTACAATAAACATTGAGTTTAGTAGATTGAGATAAAGCCAGTCAGCTGCTTTTAGACACACGTCACACTGAGCAGATGGCAGCTCCAAAGAAGTCTGAAGCTACAGCTGAAACTGGTCAGCAGGTAAAACAACATCTTTATTTCCAAGGTAGTTTTCTATGTAGAAGGCTTCTTCAGTTCTGAACTGAACTGAAGAAGCCTTCTGGATAGAAGGCGAAACGTCTTCAAGAGAAGAAACCCAGTCCAGTTGACATAGAAAACTACCTTGGATACAATGACCTGGATGATTGACAATCTACACAGACATCTTGCATCACATTTTGGCAAAGATACCCTTCGTTTGGTGCGAGAGCTTGAGAAAACAGCCAAGAAGTTAGCGGACTTTAAGAACCACCTCCGCTTCAACCTCAGATGTCGACAGCAGAAAACATCTTTATTTATGTTCCACCTGCATGATAACCCCCTTAAAAAAGCACTATACACAAAGTTTTATTTATTTAGTTTCTCTGCATCTTTTTATCTGTGCGAGAAAGTCTGCTAATTTTGTGTTGATGTTACATTCACACTACTTTTAATGTGTAGTTGGACTTTGTATTTGTTTTCCTTATTTTGTTTAATTTTTATTTTCTAGAATCAAACTTCCACCTAAATCATAGCAGAGCACATCATTTGAGTTCCATTTTATTTTCGCATGCATGTGGATAAAGATAACTACATTTGAATAAACAGTATTATTTTTTAAATTATGTCTTTATTTGTTTCTACTGTGCTTCAAATGAATAAAGTTATGGATTATATTGCAGTTAAAGACTTTTCTATGTGACTTTTCTTGTTTCTCCAAGATACTTAGTTTTCCTTCCATAGAACAACTTCTGTCTTGAACTTCTTATGTGTAGTTCGGTCAAGAAATAAAAAGGTTTCTGAATGGTAACAATGGACTGACAATTCATAAATTTCCAACTAATACCTATAAACATGCACACGCATATATATAATATCAAACTAATCTCTACATAGTTTTTTCTTCTAACTTTTGTTTCATGTGGGATTATATGTCACGATTTGTTCCAAAATACAAGGTGGGATCCGAGAATGCAGACAGGTGAGGCAAAAAAGGGTTTATTTAGAAGATTGTCAAAAGTGGAGGAAAATGCGCATGCCGTTCGTTCATGCAGTTGTGAACATATCTGGGGCACGAAAGACCAAAGACCAAATAATCTGATGCTGAACAACTTTTATCGGCTGCTTAAAAGGGTGTGGAAGTAGCCAGCATGAGCCAGAGAGATGGGACAACCACGCCCCCTAGGGTAAACACAGAACAACAAAAACCCAAACTCACGCACCAAAGCCAGGATCACAACATTAAATGCAAACATGACACCTGTTAAACATGTTGATATTTGCTAGAGTCTCATTGGTTGAGCGAAGAAAGGATAGATGTATAAATAACAGTTAAGTAGCAGCGAAATCATCCAGGGTGACTTTTCCATGGAAACCATGAAGGTGTTTATTCTGGTGGCTTTGTTTGGGCTCAGCTTTGCCCAACACAATCCCTATTTCAAGGACGGCAGGACCTCCTTTGTTCACCTGTTTGAGTGGCGGTGGGCAGACATCGCTGAGGAGTGTGAGCGCTTCTTGGGTCCAAATGGCTTTGGTGGAGTTCAGGTACATACAGCTGAAGAAAGAAGGAAAATCCAACACTACAGGTGTAAATTTTAATTTCAACAATTGCTCTTTGTACAATCTGTACTGCTCAGATTTCCCCTCCAAGTGAGAACATAGTTTTGGACAGCCCATGGAGGCCCTGGTGGCAGAGATACCAACCAATCGGCTACAACCTGTGCTCAAGATCTGGAAGTGAGAATGAGCTGAGAGACATGATCACCAGATGCAACAATGTTGGGGTAAGGCCTTAAGGAGATACAATCTATACCTTCTTCCGACTGTAATGTATCATTTTATATTCATATCTCTATTTTTCACGTATCGTCCCTGGGACCCCAAAACTAATTAAGCAGTTAAGAAGACAAGACGAGACTAATCTAATATATATTTTTTAATCTTATGAAAATTCATTAATTACATGTGTTATGAGATTAACCCAAATGGAATTCTCCAAAATGTGTGAGGATGACAAGGCAGCATGTGCTGAGTTTTTCTTAATTTGTGAATTTTTAGGTTAACATCTACATCGATGCTGTCATTAACCATATGTGCCGTGAGAACAATGGTGCTGAAACACACTCCTCATGTGGCAGCTGGTTCAATGCAGGCATGAAAGACTTCCCCTCTGTCCCCTATTCCTACTTGGACTTTAATGATTATAAGTGTAAAACCAGCAGTGGCAACATTGAAAATTATCATGATGTGTATCAGGTAAATAAATCAATTTTGTCCACACTTACCGAACAGTGTTTTTAAAAAAAATTGATTTAATGATTCAATGTTTAGGTGCGCGACTGTCGTCTAGATGGCCTCCTGGATCTCGCCCTTGAAAAAGATTACGTGAGAGCTAAGGTGGCCGACTACATGAACAAGCTTATCAACATGGGTGCGGCTGGATTCAGAGTGGATGCCTGCAAGCACATGTGGCCCGGTGACCTGTCTACAGTCTATGGTGGACTGCACAACCTCAACACCAAGTGGTTCCCCAATGGGTCAAGGCCTTTTATCTTCCAGGAGGTCAGGATGAACTTTTTAGTAGCCTAAAAAGAACTAATAAAAAAAAGATTCTGAAAACTGAATGTAAAGAAATACATCAGCATCTTTGGAGAGAGAAAGAAAAAGGCTATACACAGGTTGCACATCATGTTTTGTTACTACAATAACATTGAGGAAATTAAAATTTGAATTTGCTTTCAGGTTATTGATCTGGGAAGTGAGCCAATTAGTTGGACAGAAATAAACCAGGAAACGTTGTTGGCATGATGTACAAGAAAGAAAGAAAAAAAAATAAACAAAGGAGTATATATATATATAAATCAATACATTTACAGAAGCACCATCAAGTAACCAAGAAAGGAAGGCATCACACGTTGTAACTATGATAACATTATGAACACTAATATTTGCTTTTGCTTTCAGGTTATTGATCTGGGAGGTGAGCCTATTACCTCCAGAGAGTACTTCCATCTGGGCAGGGTGACTGAGTTTAAATATGGTGCCAAACTGGGAACTGTCTTCAGAAAATGGAATAATGAAAAGTTGATGTACACCAAGTAGGTCTTTCTTTGTCATGTCTAAATGGAAAGATTTTTCTCTTTAATTTTATGAATTGACAGTAATCCAAAACTCTTCACTGAGGAGCTCGATGAAATTCAGCCCAGTCTTCTTATTCTGACTCTGCAGTCGACCCAGTTTGATGGAAGGTGTCAGTGATTTGGTTTCCATTTTGTGCTTGTGTGCAGGAACTGGGGAGAGGGTTGGGGTTTCATGCCTTATGGCAATGCTCTTGTCTTCGTTGACAACCATGACAACCAGAGAGGACATGGTGCTGGTGGAGCATCTATTGTTACCTTCTGGGATGCCAGGCTCCACAAGATGGCTGTAGGGTACATGCTGGCTCACCCATATGGAGTAACCAGGGTGATGTCAAGCTTCCGTTGGAACCGCCACATTGTCAATGGAAAGGTAGAGCTGATAACATGCTGCTGAAACAAATGTGTGCAACAAGTAGTTATTATTCATGAATTTATCTTTGACGTATAGGACAAGAATGACTGGATGGGTCCTCCCAGCCACCCTGATGGATCAACCAAATCTGTTCCCATCAACCCAGATGAGACTTGTGGTGATGGATGGGTGTGTGAGCACAGATGGCGTCAGATCAAGTGAGTTTTCAAAAAGCTAGAGGCAATGAAGCGACTGCTGACCTTGTTTGAGGTTATTTTAACACATCTGTTTTTTAGGAACATGGTGATTTTCCGCAATGTTGTCAATGGACAACCTCATTCCAACTGGTGGGATAATAACAGCAACCAGGTTGCCTTTGGACGTGGTAATCGTGGTTTCATCGTCTTTAACAATGATGATTGGTAAGCTTAACTATTCAGAAAGATCTTCACCCAATATTCAGACACATAACTACCTCTGGTGCAATGTGCCAAATGGCATCATTTAGTTCAAATATTTTTCATGGTCCCCCATTACATAATACATTTAAATTATAAAAATAATTTAAAAAGACAAGTTCACTCTAACTTTATCCATCATTCCTTCCCCACCAGGGACCTGGATGTGACCCTTAACACAGGCATGCCTGGTGGCACCTATTGTGATGTCATTTCTGGCCAGAAAGAGGGTGGCCGGTGTACTGGCAAGCAGATCCACGTGGGTGGTGATGGTCGTGCACACTTCAAGATCAGCAACAGGGATGAGGACCCCTTTGTTGCTATTCATGCTGAATCCAAGCTGTAAACAAACCCTTACATTTTTAAAAACATAAGCATCTTGTTTTCAAATATTGTCATCCAGTTTCCTTTGTGTTGGACAGATTTATCTCATAGTAACAACTGTGTTAAGAAATGCAAATTAGGGGAAATAGACAAGATAAACACTGTAATGAGGTGCTTAACAAACAAACAACATGTGTATCACAAATCAAAAAGTGTATCCCTTTTTCATTCAATTTTAAAAACAGTCATCCCAAGCAAATCTTTAAAATCTTTTGCCTGCTAAGTGGTGATTCGTGTGGTTATTGTGTTCTGTATGTAACTGTGCTTGTGTGCAATTGTGGCCACCCATACAGTGTACTGAAGGTGTGCCATGCTCAAGTGTGGTACTGTTGCACTTACTACCTATTGTGAGTAAACCTAAGACTAAACCTGTCTGACAGATAAAGCATACTCAAAATTTTGGTACATACTTGTACATACCCACACATTTACACTGACATATTAGCCACCCTCTCTCTCTCTCTCATAACCCTATACCCAAACTGAATAAGAGGGCCCTTATTCATCCCACAGGGACAGAGACCAAGAGGTACCAGTCCCCTGCTACAAATGTACTATCCCACTATCCGAACAGCATCCCCAAAGGATGGCCCAAGAGCACCGCAGCCTCAGTCATCCCAGTCCCCTGCTGCAAATGTACTATCCCACTATCCAAACAGCATCCCCAAAGGATGGCCCAAGAGCACCACAGCCTCAGTCATCCCAGTCCGAAAGACTATCAGGCATCTGTGGCCTTATCTTCTATTTGGACTCCTGGAGGAGATCTAAAGCAACTTTATCGCTTTTGGATCTTGTGCCAACTATGGTCTAACCATCCCCTCTCTGCTAAATTATGAAAACTATCATTGGGTTCAGGAAACATTGAAATTTCACCAACTGACACCAGATGACATTGTCTCCAAGCCTACATGAACAAGCTTACAACATGGGTGTGGCTGGATTCAGAGTGTATGCCTGCAAACACATGTGGCCTGGTGAGCTGTCTGCAGTCTTTGTTGGACTGCACAACCAAAAACAAACCAAAGAATAAAGAGCTGACTGACAGCTGAATGAAAAGCATTAGAATAAGTATCTTTGGCTAAGACAGTAAGAAAAAAAACAAATGGATGATATAAACAGGATATACGTGATGTTATATAACTACAATAACATTGAACCAATATTTGCTTTTGCTTTCAGGTTATTGATTTGGGAGGTGAGCCTATTATCTCTAGAGATTACTTCCATCTGGGCCGGGTGACTGAGTTTAAATATGGTGCCAAACAAGGACAACTACCTGACGCTCATGATTGCAACTTGGGGGAATCTGGGAGTAGTGAAGTTGTGTGGCGTACATGTCCTCTTTGTTTAAATAACTGCATTACGACCTCATAGAAAAGCTTTCATTGATATGTCAATGCAAATTTTAGATTGGTAATTTTTTTCAAAGTAAAGTTCAACCTTTGCTGCACCCATGCCGTCTTTCGAGGATAATGTCCCAGGTGAGCAAGAGGGTGTAACTTCCCTTGTCTTGGTTGATGGTCCCACTCTCATGCTTTCTTATCCCGGTGGTCTCCTTGATCAATTTTCTGAACTTTTTGTGTCTGACGTGATGATTTTTGCCATTATCCTGGTCTATGATATTCTGCAGGATTTTTCGTTTTCTTGTTCGCCTTTGTGGACTGGTGAATCGTGCTACTTCACCTATTCTGTTTGACATTCCTTTTTTCTTGTGGTGAATGGACTTTTCTATGACCATGAATCTTATGGTCTAGATTATTTTTTCCTAGTGATTAAACTGTTTGTTGTGGGTGTCGTCTATAGTGTTCAGATGGTTGGTGAGTTCTTGTGTACGTCCACATAATGTTTCACGAGTGATGGTGTCTATTGCGTGGGCGCTGTCTGAATGGCATTGCTTTCTAGGTCATCCATGAAAATGCTCCTCATTATCATGATAGTGGGTCTCCCATTGCAAAGCCTTCTTTCCGTCTGTAGAATTTTGTTTACTGAGAATATATTGAATTGGCTACAAACAATAAAAGGGTAAAGATGTCAGTTAGGGTTGTGCATTTCTTCAGAGAAGAAGCTTTTCTTTAGGCCAAAATAATAAAACAATTTACCTTCTGAACTAAGCCACTATTAACTTAACCCCAAGTCAAACAAAAGAGATCACGGATCTGAACTCCCAAGGTTAACAAAACAGGAAAAACCAGCTTCAACAAAATATGGCAGTTCACCTCTACTGCTTCTCAATCAGCACTATTTAAGTTAGTGCTGATTGAGAAGCTTAAGGAAGGTTATTGCAACTCAGTAAAGTGAAGTGGTATCAATATGAAAAAACTCAGTTGGAGCAATGACAGCTTCCCAAACACAGAATTCAAGGATAGAAAAAAAAGTCACACCCTTTACTACCCCTATCTGTCTTGACTCCTTCAGATTATATGTGGGTCAACACCTCCAGAACAGCCATTCAGGATGCCAGAACGCTGATTATTATATTGTGGGGCGGCCGACCGCGTGCGGCCGTCATGGCGGCGAACGCCAACCTGAACGGGTTGAGCAGGAGACACGGAGTGAAGGTGGGAGCGGGCTCTGTGCTCAGTGTGGAGGAGGTGGCTCTGGCTGTGGGCCAGGAAATCGGTCACAGCGCCGTGAAGTCTGCCGCCCGCATGAACAGGGCGGTGGTGCTGTTCGTAGAGAACGTGGATCAGGCAAACAGGTTGGTGGAGACGGGGATCACCGTGGGGGGGCAGTTCGTTCAGGTGACTCCGCTGACGCAGCCGGCAGCACGGATTACCTTGTCCAACGTGCCGCCGTTCATCGGCGATGAGTTCCTGGAGAGAGAACTGTCCCGACATGGGAAACTGCTGTCCCCCATTAGGAAGTTGTTGTCGGGTTGTCGGTCGCCATTGTTGAGACACGTAGGCGGGGAAGGAAATGGATCTAACTGGGGTGGCTTTTGAAGTGTTGGGCGGGCTGGGTGAGACTGGGGATGGAATGAATGAAATAAGTGAACTGGGTGAGCCAGGAGAGATGGGAGACATGGGTGAAACCGGTGAGCAGGGTGTAGCTGTAGGTGACGTGGGGCAGGAGACAGGTGAGCGCGGGGCGCCAGGGAAAATAGCTGGCGAGCTTGGTGTGGGAGGAATGACCACAGGTGAGCAGGGTGAGGTGAGCATTAGCACAGGTGAGCTGGGTGAGGGAGGTGCAGGTACAAGTGAGGCCAGCGGGGGGGGGGGGTGTCTGAATGGCGGCCAGCTCCCGCAAAGCGGCGCAGAAAGCAGAAAAATGTAATGAACGACGGTGGTGACAGAAAAGCTGGACGGCTGGAGGATGCAGCTGCTGCCACGGATACCAGCGACCAAGAGTACATGTCCAATGCCAGTGAGCTCCCAAACACGGTGGCGGACAGCAAGAGGAATGACTTGTACCCCCCGAGCATGATCAAGAACTTTCTCACGAAGACCAAAGGCATGAGGGGCCCTGATTTGGGGATTTACTTCCCCGACAAGCTCCAATCAGGCGGCCATTGAATCAAACACAAAGCGGTGTTGGACCTGACTGACCCTGAGATCTTCCGGCTGAGGAAACATATGGGCAAAGCCAGGAAACACCTGAGAGAACTGTCCAACAGGAGCACCAGCTTGTAGGCCGACCGGCTGGAAGGGATGGAGCCCCCCTTCCCTGCTGGAGCCTGTGTGACAGGCCACCATCGTTTTTCCCTGTGTAGGATGGAGCCTACTATGTCAGACCAGTGCCCATTTCTGTTCCGGGCGAGAGACATTGGGCCCGATTCACCAATATGTTCTTACGAATCTTCTTAGATTCTTTCTTAAGTTGTCCTTAAGAAGTTTTTTAAGAAAACCCTACGTCGGATTCATCAACGCGTTCGTAAACCCCAGAATTGTTCGCAGCTGTGTTCTTAGATTGATGAATGCCATCTGTTCGTAAGTTGAAAGCGCGTGCCAGGTGAGTCTAATTAACATACGATTAGCATAAGTCACCGCCCACTAATGCCCATAAAAGGAACTGCAGCAGGACCCTGTAGACAGAGCAGAAAGCAGCCAAATGCCCAAAGCGAAATGCCCAAAGCTTGCCTCTCCACGCCTGATTTATGACGCCGTGTTGAACAATCAAGAAAGGATGGCTAACACGCTTGATAAAATTGCCTCAACCCTGATGACTATAGCCAACACGCTTAAAGAAATCAACGAGAATGTAAAAAAAAATAAGAATGTAAAAAAAAATAAACGTGTAAAAGCTGTGCTCGGATTGTGACAATAATGCATTTTATTCACAAACGGGCAATTAATCGCGCTCGAACGTGAACCGCGTGCCTGCAGTCTGGCCCCATCATTGCGTCAGGACACACATCCTCACGAGGTTGTGGCTCTGTGTCCAAACACATCCAGCGCCCCTTTAACATGCCGATGGTGCGTTCAATGGTGGAGCGACTGCGCGCATGCATCTGATTGAATAAAACTCCTGTGGAGTCTGAGGGTTGGTTAGTGGTGTCAACAACCAGGGCATATCCTCGATCCCCTAATAAAATAAATCAAGATAAAATCAAATAAAAAGACAGTTTTGGCATGGTTTCCAATTTGGTTGATTAATGTTAAGTCATTGGCACATTTACGTAATTTTAAAATTCTCCGTAAATCACCAAAAATAGGAAATAAACAAATAATAAATAAATATGACAGAATTATCATTGTAATATTGAATTTTATTGAACTGCACAAGAGAAGAAAACACAACCATGCCAACATGTCGGCACTGAAATGTGCGCAAGAGTACTCCTGAGTGTTCGTAGGATTTGTTCTTACCTACGAATAAATCCAGGATAAGAAGAAATTGGTGAATGCCACAATCTTCGTCAACTGTTCGTAAGTGGGACTTAAGAACAAATTTGTTCGTAAGAACGCTTCGTGAATCTGGCCCATTGTTTTTTGTGTGTGTTTGAATGTTGTAAAGGACACTTTTGGCTCAATTGGACAGTTGACAACTCCTTGTGGAGTAACTGTTTTTTGTTGATTCTATTTATTTTGTTGTCAGCACTGGTTTTTTAACAGGGTGTGAATTTATGTAAATAAAGTTGTTTGTGTAAAAATAAAAAAAAAATCTTTCTTTCTTTCTTTCTTTCTTTCTTTCTTTCTTTCTTTCTTCTTTCTTCTTTCTTACAGCCTCTTGATTATTGTAAAACAGCACTATTGTCTGGAGGCTAATATTCATACAGATTTTACAACATCATTTACTGTGTATTCACATAATTTGAATAATCGAATGGATTATACAGATATTTGGACAGACACGCAGGTTAGGTTCATTGCTAAGTTGCCTGTGGGTGTGAAAGGGAGTGTTAACTGTTGTCTGTGTGTATTTTCTCTGCTGTGTGATTGAAGGGTGACCAAGCTATACCCTTTCTCTCGACCTTATTCTGCTGAGACAGACTCAAGCTCCCCCACAGTCCAAACAAGGATAAGAGATAATGAAGATAAAGGAATGACTAAATGATTAAGCTATAATAATATTAAGATACATCAATTTTTATTATTATATTTTACACAGTATTAAGCTCTCCTTCTCTCCTCTCCTCTCCTCTCCTCTCCTCTCCTCTCCTCTCCTCTCCTCTCCTCTCCTCTCCTCTCCTCTCCTCTCCTCTCCTCTCCTCTCCTCCTCACCAAGTAGACTAGTGATGTTATTTCTTGTGTAGTTTTTCTGCTTCTCCCGCCCTTCTGTATTCATCTACAGGTATCGCCGCCTTCAGAGCTGCATACTGACCTCCGACCCCGCTGACCCACTATACTTGACTCTACCGGCAGCATAATTTACTTAATATAATGTATTTCTGTATGTATTCTCTATGATCTATGCCTATTCTCTCCTCTACCTCTCCTCTCCTCTCTCCTCTCCTCTCCTCTCCTCTCCTCTCCTCTCCTCTCCTCTCCTCTCCTCTCCTCTCCTCTCCTCTCCTCTCCTCCCCTCCCTCTAGGGTCCCCCTACATGAGCCTGGTCCTGCTCAAGGTTTCTTCCTGTTAAAGGGGAGTTTTTCCTTGCCACTGTTGCTTGTTTGGGGTTAGGCCCTGGGATTCTAGAAAAAATTTTGATTGTAAAAGACGCTATATAAATAAAAATTGATTGATTGATTGATTGATTGATTGATTAATGACTGCACAAATCAGTAAACAAAACAATGTAAATAACCGTAAACATTACAAAAAATGCTTTGTGTGTATATAATATAACCATTTACCATATTCATGGGAACTAACAAGTGTAGGGCCCATATCACTGAAGAAGTGACCATTACTGTACTGCTAATTATCTGCTTTTAGTTTAATGAATTCTTTAAAATTCTGAATAGACAATAATCAAAAAAATCTAATAAATGTCATAATTTCTGTATTTTCAGCTTAACCCATCAACATTTTACCTGGTGGATGAGCAAAGATGGGGGACAGATTTGAGGTCACCAGTGAGTAAGAAGGCCCTTACACCTCTGCAGCTCCCCTCTGCCATGGACATCCCACTCCTACTCACACTCCCTGGTTTTCATTTTCAAGGACAACAACACCCTCAGCCAGCTTGCAAAGACCCCCACCTCTAACGAAAATGTTCCATCCATTCTCCAACTATTAATCTAATTCATAGTCACAATAGTTCCATACTTTCTTTGGAACTGGAGGTGGCATGAAATTTAAGAGAGGTATGAATTCAGTAATGCCCCTGCTCTGTCCTTAATATGTATATTTTTTCTCCCAGTAAGTTGATAGTAAAGTAGTTAACAATCATGTTTATCCAGATTTTTGTTGATATTTTCTGTTGAAGGTTTGGATTTTGGCTACACAAAGAACAAGAACATATATCAAGATCTATAAAGAAAGAAGAGGTGGAGAAATAGGTGGGAAGGTGCAATAAGAACTCATATACAGTTATATTCACGTAGCAATATTCAGATCTGTAACAGACTGATCAAGATAATCCTTTTACACCACTTTGGTTTCAGAGTTTCTTTAATCCAATTACAGAAACTCATTTTCAAGACAATCCGTTAACAAGTTATTGTCTCAATCCAACCATAAATGAACAACTGAAATGGAAGTGAAAAAAAATGGGGGAAAAAAATATAATTTATTAACCAGGAAGTGGTGTTGTATTAACCTGCAGAAAAGACACACATCGTCACCACTTGTTGAGGAGGTCAGTTGTCCAACCTTCTCCTGTAAACTGGGAAGAGGAATGGATTCTGACAAGATTCCAAAATAGATAAATGGTCAAAGAAGTTGAAGCTTTAGAATTGGAACGCGACATTTAAAAATGGACTGAAACATAAGCAAACATTGTGAATATAGTTATAGTTTAATTAACCAGACACTGCCAATATCAAATGAAAATAAAGCTCAATCCTATTTATTTAAATAACATGTTTCAAAACAACCATAACTGAACTAACTGATGTGGAAAATGACAATAATGAATAAAAGTAATTCCTTTTAAATACGCAATGTTGGTGTCAAGCGATAGACCATGTGTGATGCTCTTTTCTTTCTAGCATTTTACAGAATAATAACATGATTTAAAATACCACAAAGGTGAGGAGCCATGTTTTTACTGATAATCAATCAATCACTTTAAATCTGACTTGCAGATGCGATAGCCGGACCAGTTGCAGCATCCTACTGTGGCCGCCTGATTGGGTACGATACCGCCTTTCAAAACGGGTGCAAATTACCCAAAATGCAGGAACGACAGGCAGTTTCGGGTAACAGGAATGGGGAACATCCTCCGGCCTGTCAGCGGGGGACAGATAATCTAAGCTGGTGCTTGGATATTCATTCATAAAGTTAGGGTTATTTAGCTGGTTTAAAGAAATAGTTTATTTAGAAATGAATCATGTCATGCTTTTCAGCCTGGTTGTGGTCTCTCCTCTATGTTGGTATCAACAACAGCCTGGCACTGATGCCAGTAACGACAACTGTTACACACTGCATTAGGAATCTGTCATTACTTGGTCAATGTTTATGAATAAAGTGATCACACCTTTGGTTATTACCATGATTCCAAAGGAAAATTAAAGTTAAATGTGGATTTAATAAGTATTTATTATGGTGTGCAGTGAATTATTAAACATTTTTAAAACCTTTTTTTTTTAAATGTTCAGCAATATTGAAATGATGAATATTCCTATTCCACAGAGATATAAACACAGAAACCGGTTTTGATTATGCTCTAATTTCACTGAGGCTCCATAAGACCCTGTCATGGAACCTGTTACAACTGCTTGCTTCGTACATTGGGGTGTATCTATAGTATAATGTTCTTTCTTTGGCAGTCCCACAAGAAATAAGGTCTTCATTCTGAGTCGCAGCCCAAGTCCATTCCATTTTCCCTCATGTACTCTGCCACCTTGTGGGGATTAGGTATGCAGGCGCAGAAGGAAGTAAAATATAAGAAGCAGTTATATTGTTGAAACTCCTTCTATAGACCATTTACTGAGAAATGCTGAATATACTTTGGCAGATTGTCTTGTTTTCTGTGTATTATGGCAGCTTAGTACGGATACATTTCAGAGTTTTAATATAATTATCCTCATTTCCGGTCACAGTGCAGTTAATGTATGTGTGGGTTTGGGTGTAGGCTTAGGTATATAACTATATGTGTCTGTATGTGTATCTCTGTCTGGAGGCCCATGCTAAGGGTTATTACGCTTAATAACCCTGAACTAAGCCTATGTATGAAAACTTAAATGTAAATAAAGTGTGTTTTGATTGGATCTAATCAAACACCAATAACTATGAAAAGTTCACAGCAGTGTGAGTACTGAAACGTAACCAATAACACGCCATCGTTGTCGGCTTTTATTTAGCATTCTTCTTCCAGCTCGCATCTGCATGAAATAATGTATAAATCTGTCTTCATCTTTCAGTTCTGAATGAAAGTCTCAAAACAAATTGCCAAAATCAAAAAAACGTTCAATGTATATTTTCTTTTCATGTTATTGGAAATAAGAATTTGCTGTTTTCCCGTTTTTGGTTGGAAAAATAAAAACAGGAAAATGATGCCACTGTTTCTTTTCAACTGTGGTTTGCCTGAACGTATGTGGACCACAACAACTTCATAAGACGGGTCAAGGGTTAGGGTTGGTCCATTGACAGGACCATCCACCAGGACGAGGGCCTTCACCGTCACACCTGGGACACCGTCCTTCAAGGACGGATGGAGGACAGGTATGACTGGGCTGGAAAAGGCTTTCAAAACAAAGTTTCAGTCAGCTGACACATGTCACACTGGGCAGATGACAGAAGCTACAGCTGAAACTTGTCTGCAAATAAGACATCTTTACTATACCCCTGTAACACAAAAAACAAAGATATACACAAACTATTTCATTTCTTTATAATCAAACTTTGACAGGTCTTCCATCTGAGCCATCCTTACACATTTTGTATTTTCTCATGTATGTAGATAGAGATTGTAAAATGTCTTAGTTTGTTTGGGCAGCGCTTCACATGAAGGTTCTATTGCAGTTGAAGACTTTTTATGTGGAGTTCCCCTTGTGTCTGTTTCTCCAGGAACTCCATTTTCTGTCCAGAGACCAAAAACCTGCACAGTTGGATGAGTGGAGAAACTAAATTGCCCATCAATACCCAGTATGTGAGTGAACAAACTGATGTTTGTTTGAAAGAACCTTCTCTCTTTTCTTCTACTTATGGGTAATTGGGTAGAAGGTTAAGGATTGAAAAGCTTTCATCATGGTAACAATGGGCTGATCCATCATTTCCTCCTACAATTATAATTTCTCAGTTTAAAGGTACAAACCCAAGGGCAAGCTTAAACCTCTGGTCTAATAAGGAAATAGAAGAATATTTATCTTATGTGGATTATACGCAAGATCACACCTGTTTAACATGTCGTTTGTTGTTCTTCCTGCTGAATCTGAGCTGTAAATAAACCATAAATATTTGTTGAAGATCTTGAACTTGGAACCTTTATCCGTAGTATTTAATTTTATTGTCACCCACAACTCGCTAACAAATTGCAATCCCAAAGAGGATCGTTGTTGATTTCCGCTTTATTCAAACCCACAAAAACATCCGTCCTTGTCAGCCAAAACTGTTTTTGAACCTGTGATATTTGATGACAAATTCCATGGCGTTCACATATTTTTTTCCATCACTACAGAAAAATTGCAGAACAAGAATGCCACAATAGTACAAACAAGAGTAACACATATTTTCAAAGAAAGGGTTCATGAAACTTAATGACTCAGCTGACCTGATATGCTCAGGCATCCTTATTATTGTTATTATTATTATAGAAGGCTTTTATTTGAATATGTGTATTATTCTTATTATTGTTATTACTACTAATACTATTATTAAGTACCTTATATTTTCGTCCTGTAATTCAGACAGGTACATCATTAGTAAATGTCCTGAACAAGACTTGTCCAGCCTGTGGATATCTTTCCTCCTGTGCGTTTTTTTTTTTTTTTAATCCACAGGGATCTTTCCTCGCCATCACACTGCAGTCACATCTGTTACACCTGAGTGCACTGCTGGCACCTGTCATTATGGTGCCGCTGGGGTGCGTACCGGCAGCCAGTCCGGTCCACATCTGCACTTCCTCCCCTCTTTCTTCCTGTCCCTCTTCAGCGGTGCCGTCTGCCATTAGCGGCTCTGGGATCATTGAGTGCCATTTCCAGTCACCGGAGGTGATGCAACAAAGGTGATACCTGACGGAACATTCGGCTCATTGCTGTTGCCACAGCAACAGAGAAAACCTGGGAAATGTATTAAAGTCTCATAAAAAGAATGAGACAGCGTAGTATGGAGAGGTTGAAAACATATTCAGTGTGCAAGAAGGCCCCATGATATAGTCTGTGTAGTCTATAGGGGACAGTATAGAATCGCTACAATGGGGATTATCATAAACAGGGGACCACATATCCAAAAAAAACCTCCTTATTTCTCATGTTCATGTGATTTATTTGTTTCACTTAACAGCATAATGAGTCTCTTTTCTCAAATTGTGTGAGAAATAAAGTGCAACTGACACAAAGTGCAGGAAGGAGACGGCTGGAAGGCGACCTCGGTGTCGGACCAGTCTCAACATATTGCTACTGTTAAATTATTGACCCTGTCTCCATCTTTCAGTCCAGCAGCTGTGAGGGCCTGTACCTTCCGATTAGCTGCCGAGATGTCAGCGTGGCATACCGGGATCTTTGGTCCTGTCATCCCCACTGATGCTTTTTGACACAGCTGTCAACGGTGTCCCCATCCTGTTTCATATTTCATGTGGTCCACTAGACCTGCCTGTCACATCACCCAAGGAGAAGGACAGTCATCAGCTAAAAAACAGGGCAACAGGGTTTCAGGATCTACTCGACTGGTCTCTTCTCTACTTAAAATGATCTACAGTAGGTGAGATTCATGCTGCAATCTGCTATCGGCTAGTTTTTTTACAGTACTGTATAATTTATTCTTTTTTTTCAAGCCAGGAAACATTGGTCAGCCTCATTCTACTCCATTGGAAGCAACTTGGGTTTCAAACTCCACTTGATTAAGGAATCAAATGTCAACACAGCTTCCATACAGGGTGCACAGGTCAACATGCATGTTCGAACTTTCTGCTCGGTTGAAGGGACACAGAACTGACTAAACAAAGGAATATCTGACCCATAAGGGTTGGAATGTCAAATTACCTCCGGGGTTTATGGTTTCAGTGTAAATCAGCACAGAAAAACCAGACTCTAAAAACCAGACTCTAAAATGTGTGTCCTCAAGTAAAAAAATGATATATCATGGTCAATGGGAACTCATTATATAGGCTGTTTGTTTGCTTTGGAATTTTCCAGAGTGAATATTAATTAATTTGGCTCTTCATTTTTTTCCTTTGGCCAACGTGGTGGCTGGGTAACATATAGCTTCCCGTCACATGGGGGCAATATTGAAGCAAAATATAACTTGAGCTTCTCTGAGGTGAGACATAAAAGGTGGAGGATGCTTCTTTCATAGCTGCTTCAACTTAAATGCAGAATTATCAAAAGCATAAGGGGAATTTCAAATCGCTGTTTAATTCTGTGTATTGAGCATGAATTATAGATGTAGGGTACAAGGTCAATGAATTTTGACCGTTGCTCATAAAAAAAACCTTTCGGGCTCATAATGTTTTCTCCTCGGTGACACAGATGGTTCATATCAAAGCTTCAAAGAACTTTCCACTCATTGCTGCTTTTTTCTTTTCTTTTATTTTCTTTTGACAGTTATTGATCCAAAAACTGCTTATATAGTCTTCTCTTTTTTTCCTGGTCACTGCCAAGCCTTGTCAAGCCTTCAGATTCCTGACTTGACAGCTGTCGCAGCATTCATCCATCACTTTTGTTACATTCTAATAAAGCATATATATACTGTATATTTAAAGTCATTTAGAGAAAAAAACATGTAAATAATAGGAATTACTTGAGAAATAATACACTATTTTAGAAACCCTTCACGATGTTCTATGGAACATCATTGGAACTATTGTTCTTTATTATATTATCCTCAACGTTTCTTATTACCTAGGAAGGACTTCTGATATTTGCAAAAACAATTTAGGGAAACTTATCGTTCTAACTGCACCAGTCATAAACGACCATGTACAAAAAGCCCCAGCAATTATTTTGCCAGTATTTTCTTTTGTTCCCGTTCTATTACACAAAATCACAAAGCTACTTTGACATAGATAATTTAGTGATATTAGTATAATGAGCCTGGTCAAAACGATTTTCTGCACTAACAGCTGAATCAGCGCTATTAGGGAACAGAATAAGAGCAAGAAATAATGTTAGTACATCTCTGGAACATTGGTCTGTGTCACAGTTACCCTTTCCAGCTCCCTTATACTGAGCTCGTTCAGACTCCCCCCAACAGATTACACAGCAGCCCGGTGAGCAACGTGAAGGTTGGCCTTTTGTGTCCTCATACATTGTTCTGATTTAGGCTTTAATGATATCAGGGCCTGGCTTAGTCGTCTTTTAAAGCTGACACCTCATGGGGTTGCCAATGCGTAGTCTGTAGTCTGCATGTGCTTGTGTGTGTGTGTGTCTGTGTGTGTTTGTGTGCCTCAGGTGTGTCTGGTTCCACTTAGCCCTAAAACTGTAGGCTCTTATGTGAGGCTAACCCACCACTGTGTGAAAAGGGGAGCAACACAACCTGAGATCATTGAAACAAACCTACTCGGTCGCATCTCATTTCACATAATGAGCAAAGTCAGCTGCTTCACTTGCATATGCTTATGAGAGGTTTCAATCCGATAGCTTATGATTAGCCCCCCCACTCGGAGATATCCTGTGGATATTACATTCAATCAGGGCAGCGTTGCAGTACAGATTTGCTGGGTGGAATTAGTTCAGTGGGTCAGCAGCTTATTGGAAATATCAAGAAAAGATTCTGATTCGTTTTCTGTTCTAATGTTTTGATACACACACAAAAACACAACGCAAAGCACATTTAGTCGCCTGAGAAATGCGCCTTTAGTAAGAAATCCATCCATTTGAGCAGCATTTATATTTCATGTGTTGTCTCTGAAATCTTGATGACCTCTTTGAGCCGCTGCCGTTATGATTTCTGTATCGATCTCTGTTTTCGCTGCGGATTTCCCCTGATGCTTGTTTGCTTCCACACATTTCCCTCCCAGTTTCTACTTGCACAGGTACCCTTGTTTGAGGTGCAAACGGCGGTGGAGCTGAGACCGAAACCGAGGAGGCGCGGGATGGTCTAAATCGGGCTCCGCGCGGCGGTTCCGAGCGACAATTGGAGGAAGTGACACCCCCCCCCCCCGACACCTGAATTCAGAAGCCACAGGCGTGTGGGGCAAGGCTTTCGGAGAGCGAGCAGATGGTGGCATGAATAGTGCAGCAGGTCCCCCTCCAGCCCCACCCTTGCCTTGCGTGCACCACGTTACCTCATCAAACGGCTCTCATAATTGATGTGCTGGAATGTCCCCATCATCACCGGATTTTGCAGAGTGGCAGAAACATTGAGGTCATTGCTGTGGTTCTGAAACACTTAATATACTCTGAAGAAGGGCCCAGGACTTCCTAAAGAGGCAGGGACTTATTAAAAGGTAATTAAGGTCATGTACTAACTCCATTTGTTGATCTACGGATATGCTGCTATTACCCTTTCACTAAAATCACTTAATTTATGGACAGAGATGAATAAAAGGACACTTTTTCCCAATTCCCAAACTGTCTACTTTGAGCTCTACATGGGTTAGAGGTCCACATAAAGACTTTAATTATGTATGACAGCCCCTGGTCAACACATAATGTTAAACTTGTGTGTCCAACTTGCAGAGTGTGTTTTATGGCCCTGTCTGCCCAGTGGTCTGCCATAGCAGTCCCAGTCCCATTTAAATAAACAACAACCAATTTTTCCCGTGTTGAAATCATTTGGAAAAAATGTCAGTCAATCCCTTGAATCAACACAGGAAACATTTAATGATTTGTACGCAGAAAAGAGGCGGACTCTTTTACCCTCCAGTCTGTGTGCTCTTATGTCTGTTCTCAGTCTGGTTTTAGAACTGCAAATATGTGCTGTATTTTGCATGTATGAAGATCTTTACATGTTACATGTGCATGTGTGATTATATCATGCCTCCTGTACGCGCTTGGCCAATATAATATCATGTATATTTTGACAGATGGAAGGTTTTATGTTGATTTGCATATCTGAAACCTACATCCAGGAAATGTTTAGGTACATAAGTTAAAAGCTAATTATGGAAATATATGTGCACGTATTATTTTCACAAATGGGGGCAGTTTTCCCTGTCTAACCATCACTTATAGTGCTGGTAATCAAGTAGTTCAAAATGATAATAGAATGAATATTCCTGTGTAATTGAATGCAATCCACCAGTATTGTGCTGGCAATTAAAATGATATTAGTACGGCTCTTTTAGATAAAGCCGACATCTCAAACAGTGACCAGACCACAGGCTGAAAATGAATAAATCCAAGGGAGGGTGTCACGTAGTTTAGGGTTATTCATGAGCTATTTTGGATTTACATCTGCAAAGAGGAAAACAACAACAGGCAGCCAGCCTTTCCAAGGTGAAACACAAGTGTTATTTTATTTATGCACCTATCCCTCCTGGCTCTCCTTCCTTGTGTCCCCTCCCTAGGGGGGCAGCATGTTGTGCCCCAGAAAGCTGACATACCCAGGCTGAAGGGGCGAGGGAGCAGTGGGGGAAAGATAGGCGGCTCCATGGTCACCGTGAGAGCGCACGCACTGAACACATGCAGTGGTTCTCCTCCAGTGCGCCAACACTCTTTTCACGGGCACTCGACTGACCTTCAGGAACAACGTGATGGGCTGGTGGGTGAGAAATTTCTTCGAAAAAAAGAATCAACATCTTTTGAAAGAAAGAATGACAAAGGTCTGCGTAGCATACAGAGGCATATAGTGATTGAACTCAGCGGAAGATTCCATTCTGGTTCTTCTTTGGTTCTAAAAGTTAATCTGAAATTACAAACACTCTATACTGCATGTATAAATGTATAATGGGATGCCTGACAGGTTTTCTCCTTCACTCTTTCACAGAGCTACTCCCCTTTCTGTCAAAGATTGATTAGCTGAGGGCAAGATTGACATGTCAGCGACCACTGTCTGCAAACTAGCCCTGTTAGGTCAATGCACCCTGACAGCTAGCTGACACCCCAATTTCCCAGGCAGCAGCCTTCTGTGCAATGTCCCTTACAGAAAAAGCTTAGGACATCTTCTTCACTACCCTCCTCCACCCTCCTACTTAATTTCTTTCCATCACTTGTCATCAAATTATGGGGTTCTTCACTTTATTCTGTCAGCAGATGGAGAGGGGGTTCACGAGTTCTGGGAGGTGGAGAGTGCGTAGCTACATATATGCTGCACAGGAAATGCAGCTCTCTGTAAGAGCTTGCATGCATGGAAAAATGTGGAATTTTAATTTATCGTCTGCATAAGTGGCTCTGAAATACCATATACAATCTGTTTGACCTGTTTGTTTATTCCCCCCTTTACTCTCTTTGCTTTCAGCATGGTGTGGCTAAAAGTAATAAAAACAAGGACTGAGTCAGACCAGGAACAGAAACTTAGCCATGGAAGCCCCATTTTTGGATTTCACAGCAAGTCATTTAAAAACACATTGCTTTGCCATTTACGCTAAACTTTTATAGTTTCAAATGCTAGCTAATGGGAGCTGGCTAAGCTTTAAATTCATTTGAAAGATTATTTGGTTAATATTTTTTTTTTTTTTCCCTTTCACCACTTCATCCCCTTTGGGGTCATGGGGAGGATGCTGGAGCCTATCCCAGCTGCATATGGGCGAAAGCAGGGCACACCCCTGAAGGAGGACCCTATGTGAGATTTGGGGGTTCGATATCCTGCTCAAGGGTACCTCAGCAGTGCTCTGAAGGTGTCTTGGCATCTCCCCCCGCTACAAAAACACCTCCCAAGTTTTGTTCGCACTGGGTCGTGAGCCTAGAACCTTCCACGTCCTGTCCCCTCCAGACTGAGGTACCATCGCCCAATGAAAGCATGTATCAATTGAAATGAAAAGCTAATTTTAAATGAATGACTTTAAAATAGTCCGTACCTCAAATCAATTCTATAATGCTAGAAATGTGACCAATGTTATTTTGTTCTACTGAAACCTCAGAATTCTTTCACAAAACTCTTCTTGGGAAAGTTTTCTACCTCTGGCGAAATAGAAAGTTTTAAAATATTCAAACAAAGGTCCATCTCTGCAGGAGACCTTTGTCTTTGTTTTATACAGCAGAACTCATTTGCAGTCCCATCATGGAGACCAGCAGGACCTCCTGGACACAGCTTACCTACTTCTGTAGGTCCGATCTTTCTTTACATATGCATCGTACTATTATAAGGGCTTATGTAAGCAGTCCATGCCTATTTTTCTTCATGATACGACAATAAGAGGTCGCAAATCTGAAGATACGAGGAAAGGAACGAGCATGCAAATGCATCACTACGCAGATGACCTTACAAAGCAAACTCTTCCTCGTCTTGGTGGGAGGCGGAACAAGCGTGAAACATCTGGCCAAATCGCTTTTACATCAGAACACGCTGTTTCACAGCGAATAAGCTTATTTTAAATGTGACCCTGACAGAGGAGGTGAGCTCCAGACTTGCGAAGGAACGATCGGACCTAAATGTGCTCTGTAAAAATTGATTTTCACCATAACTGCTTGTGTATGGTATATTTTTAATGCACAAATATCTCTAATCCACCTTCCCTCCACCCCTCCATACATCTGTCTGTCCATCTATCCATCCACAAATCTACAGAATGATATGATCTCACTCCATATCTTCCCCTTACAGATATGATTTAATGAGTCAGCATAACAGCCTGTTTCTGCTCCCAGATGTGATTAGGAACATGCCACCCCGAACACACACACGTCTGGGCCTTCCTTGTTTTCCTGGGAATGAATTCACTCCAAGCTGTATAATGAGACTCGGTATGGGGTCCATATGGCTACTTCAGGGTTGGAAGAAGTAAAGATGGGGAAGCAGGAAGGGGGTAATGCACGTTTTAATGAGATGTGAGTCTCTGAGGTGCACCTGCACTCCAGCGATCTGTGAGGATTGCTCACCAGAGCCTAGAGAGATATGAGACCTGAGTAAAGTGCAATAAAAGAGCTTTTCTTTGCCTGAAATCCAGCACTCACTTCATTGCCTGGCTGTATTAAATGTGGTGGCCTGGCTCATTTGAACAAGACCCCCGAATTGCAGGACTGCGACAAAGAGCAGTACGTCCGATTCATCAAGGACTGTAATTCTGCAGACGGTAACTCAGTCTCCGTGGGATGTGTTTACAAATCAGTTATGGCTGCAAATTAGTTTTAACCCGCCCTGCCGCTGGCTCAACCTATGCTATCTGTCTCTTTCTGCAACATAGTTGGGCATTAGCCCACCACATGGCTGCTTTTGAGCAATTTATTTGTGCCATTTGCTCGCAGCTCGCCGCAGAAACATTCCGCTCTGTTGTCAAAAGACAATGGGAGGCTGACGGCGCGCCAGCGCCAACGCCAGCCAGATTTCAGAAGCCGAAGCACGCAGTTCCAAACAACGCGTTCCAAACATCAACAGGGAAACCTGTAAATGCTAATGAAGTCGTCGGCTAAAAGGCAGCACAGCCGTCGCTGGAGAGGAGCGCCATTAGCGCAGCATTGCATCTATAATTGCTTTGACCTTGACACCTCTGAGCAAAACAATGGAAATATCGGCGCGGCCCGGCCAACGCTGCGCCACGTTCTCCAGCGCGGTTGTTTGATTTCATGTTGCGTCCGACTGGCAAAATATCAGCTATTGACTAGGATTGAATTGTTCAAGGTTAACTTGCACGGTTAACAACAGCACGCTCACGAGTCAGAGGGAGGCCGAGTTAACTGATCTCACAGAAAAAGACCAGGCTGAGACCACTGGGGGCCTATTAGGAGCCACAGAACGCCGAGACCTGTCATGCATTTAGACTATTTATGCCTCTCGGTTGTCTTTTAAATAGCGTAGCTCTTTTAGGCAGAGTCCTGCCTTTTCAAACACAGCACCTGGCACGCTTTGGTATTCCACAGTTTGCTCCCTCCCGGGGCACAGATTTTTATAAGGCTTTGTGAGGGGGCTTTAGTTCAGAGATGTGAGGGGAGAATATGACTGAACAGAGAGCTGCTGCATGACAATGATGACAGTCGAAGGAGCGCTTGCTTTGTGTTGTATCGTAGCTGAAATGTGCATCGCATTTCAACAAAGAGTAGGAAGGAGTAAAAGCCGTTGAGGAAATTCTGTAACGATTCTAAAACACTTGCATACGTAAACAGCAAAAGACTTCCAATAAAGGCTTTTGTTGTATTCCTTCTTGCTGAAAGGTTCCTACATGCTGGAGTTTAACAGAACTGAATCAGGCTGTGAGGAAGCGCTCTAGTGAAGGATGCTAGTGCGGAATGTGCCCCATTTATACCGATGAGCTAATGCCTGCGCTTGACAGTAGCTTCATTTCCCACCATAATGACCGCTAACTGTTAACACCAGAAATTTAGCTCAAGAAAATAAAAGTTGTTTTTTCCACATTTCCGTTCATCACATTGGCTGAGACAGCGTCGGTGGACGGTAAAACTTTAGTTTACATCAACGAACGGACGGAGGACACAGTCACGTTCAGGATTTAATGCACAACACTTTGAGGATTATGGTAACGTCATATAAAGATATTCTTTTATATTGTAAACTATTCTCTCAACGTAAATGTTGCTGTTTGCTATTGCTCTGATTCAACATATTTCATAACGTCGCACATAAAACCCTTTTTTTTTCAGTACAGGTTACTTGTTTGATTGGAGATTTTGGGTTGGAGTTTCTCTTTTGGTGGGAACCGAGAGCAATAACAACAGACAGGTAATAAGTTTGGCCACTTTCAATGTTATAAAGCCAATATTGTAATAACATTATTGGCAAAATGTTTCTATGTTTTGGTTTATTCACCAAACTGACTGGGAATCAGTCCAAATGACGGTAGACGACAGCTCACTGTTGCGTGCTGCTATTTAGCTGTTTACCGAGTTTATTGGAAATTTAACCAGCTCTGCATTTTGTTCAGTGACATCGTGATGCAGAGTCCGACCACTCCACATCACGTTCCCAAGCTTCCGTGATCATTCTATTATTATAGTTTAGTATGAAATTAAGTTGGGCTGTTTACTTGTTGATTTATTCATTTATAGAGTTCAAGCACAGCGCTGATATGCACGTTGGCTATACAGTCTATTTAATAATTCATACCATTGCCTAACATATGGAGCAGGAACGTTAATAGGACACCCACAAGGGTGTCCTGGGGTTTTCTGCAAGTATGTGTTGCTTTATTTCAAAATCCAAATAATAAGTGAATGAATGTTGTAATTTAAAAATCGGTAGAAAAGAAATCTTTCAAGTCAGCATCTCCGAACCTCATTTCGTCTCATTTGCATTTTAAAAATCCGAAAATTCCCTCTTTTCCAACGGAGGCCCAGCATGAGGCAATAAATTCAGCAGTGCCATAAAAATCTGAGGAGTTTCCAGTGAAACTCGAGGCAATTAAACAAGCTTTCATTTCATTTCACACGGCTGGAGACTTCAGAACTTTGTTGACTCAGACTTCTGACTAATGACAGACACAACGGCACTCGGGTCAGCTGGATAAAGTTCAACATTGAGTAGGAACACAACACCCTGCGGGGAAAGGAGTCTGTTCGCCTTTGAGATTGGTAGAATAAAAATCAAATGGACTGAAAATTCCGTCAGTTTTGAAAACACTGCTTTCAAAGTTTTCCCCTCAGTTATTGTTTAAAGTTCAAAGTGCTGCTGATTGTGGGCTTTTTTCAGTGGTTAAGCTCTGACATTTGTCACAATTGCACCTTTTTTTGGGGTGGGGGGATTATTTAGCAGCAAATCAAGCTAGCAGGGCCACCGAAGCTAGCACCGTTATGATTGCCAACTAATACCAAAATTTTCTTATAATCAGATTTATATGGTAAAATAATGATCTGGACTGCATCAGTACCAGGAGATGTGTCATCATGCGTGACTGTGGCGTACCAACACACAAATGTAATGTGTAGTTTCTAACAAAAATCAGGCAAAGTGAAATGTTGGGCTTCAAACCCCTCTACAGAGATGACCATCTATCTTAGAATGGGACCCATCCCAGTCACAGGTGAAGTAGGCTCTGGCCAAGTCACCAGCTCAGCACAGCACTAGCATAGACAGGAGAAACAAACAACCATTCGCACTCACATTCACACCAAAGGTCAGTTTAAAGTCGCTTCCGCTGTCCACCAAATGCGTGCGTTTAGACTGTGGGGGTTCGGGACTGTGGGCAACATGCAATGTCCACACAAAAAAGCTCCTGGTCCCTGGGGACGGGGAGGGGGGATTCACACCCAGCACTTTCTTTCAACAATGCTAACCTCTGCCAAAACATGACCAATATTGCTAACATTACTCATCCAGATTTAGCAGCATCTCTTTGTGTGAACACAGATTACGAGAGTCAAATTCTCCATCCTTCTATCGGCCTAGAACCTGCTAATTATGACAATTTCTCACTTGCAAGCGAGAGCAATCTGGGCTTTCTTGGCTTGAAGAGTCCATTTGTCAAAAATGTCACAATAAACAAACTGTTATTATAGAAATTAGGATCTCTGTTTACTTAATATTTACCAGGCAATAAAGTAAACTGCAGAGCTCCATGGCCATGCTAACAATTCTGTTTCCCTCCATAGTTTCACTGTGAAAGCAGCACTGCTGGTTTTCACTGCACCTGTCAGAGAAATGTTTAGCATATTTAACACCTCTGGATCAATATGGTGTCCGGGAGCAGCGTCTCTCGCGCACCACAATTAATTCACTGATGTCGACCTCTGGCTTGAGTTTTAGTGAGGCTAACATCGGCTGCCTGCTGATGGAACAGAGAGAGACGTAAAGCAAACGACCTGTTTTAATATTCCCCATTAAAGCCTCTGGAAAAAAAGATCAAATGGGACAGGAACAAGCTGGATCTTTTACATCGACCTTAAAGTAAGACGCGGAACATGCAGGCTGTGACAAAGGTCAGCTCCCTATTGATCTCGGTCTCACAAACACTTGCTGTCATGTTTAGTGGGATAGCGGCGCAATACGAGTTTCAGTGGTTAGTGTAAATCCCTGTCATAGCAGCACTGTGTGCATATAATGGCTGAAAATCTGTATTACTGTTTGTAT
Organism: Takifugu flavidus; assembly: GCF_003711565.1. Classification (NCBI taxonomy): domain Eukaryota; kingdom Metazoa; phylum Chordata; class Actinopteri; order Tetraodontiformes; family Tetraodontidae; genus Takifugu; species Takifugu flavidus. The sequence goes on along the minus strand of NC_079534.1, from coordinate 11,830,764 downwards.
AGTTAATGAACTTTTCAATACTGACTGTGTCTAAGGGTGTGTTTCAGCACTCAATTTCCACCCCAGGATGCAAATAATAACCATCTCTTCAAATTGTTATCGGCTGTTGATCAAGTTAATGTTCATGTGTTGATGCCCTAACCCCAAACCATAAATCTAGGGTTAGCCTAGCCGTACAGCCGTTAAAGACAGGTTTGAATAGCATCATTATTTACCGAGGCACTCAATGGTCAAAGAGTTTTTATTATGTGGGGACATTATATATCTAATGTGTTGGTTTTTTGCTAATTTGTGTGTGTGTGTGTGTGGGGGGGGGGGGGGGGGGGGGTCCTACTGGTTGAGCTGTGTTTTCTGTCCACTCAGACAAACAGTTACTTTGTCGATATTCACCTCTCCTTGAAATACCAGCACCCTCTCTAGAGCCTTTTTCCACACTAAAGCAATGTTGCGCGTGGCTTTTTAAAACATGGGTAAACCCGCTGACAAGAGACATCTGAGTCCATTATCACTGTCAAAAGACCTGGAATTTTTTTCCTTCTTGTGCGACTCATCGATTCGTGAGCTCAGAAATGCAAAACATGGTGGTAAACACCTGAAGACAGCATTGAAGCTAGCCGTAGTGTTGCCTTTGATTTCCAAGCTTCGCAGACGCAACGACGTTGGAGCGCTGCTGGATCGGGGAGAGAGGAAGCTCTTGGCTGGGACGGCAGATTCCGATGGTGTGATGGCTGTTACTTCATCCATCATCACTGGAGAGAGTCGCCAATTCCTGTTTGTATCCCTATGTAGCGTTCCTACTGCAGCTGTTCGGAGCTGGAGCCTAAAAAAATCCATATCTGTTGCGAGAAATGAAGGATTTTAGCAGGTTTTTTTACTGATAGGAGGGGATTTATAAGATATTGATTACTGATTCAAAATGTGACCGAATTGATTCGTTATGTTATTGACAGAAAAGGTTTGATTGCCGTAGTTGGTTCCTGTGTGGAGGCCTTAAATTTCTCACTCATTAAATGGAACCACAGGAGGGTGGATGTTACTGGACCCCTATGGTGATGTGGAGCTGAGCTGAACTACATTCCAAGGCTGACCCATGACTCCTTAGAAGTTTGACTGGCCTCAGCTTTAGAAGTTCCACTCAGAGTTCCTGCACCTTAATGTCAAAAGGGACCAGCAGCGGTGATCTGATCTGGACCTGGACTTCTTCTGGCACATTATACTTTGAAGTCATTCCGCCTGGAGGAAGTGTACATCAAATCTACCTCAGGCCAGCCTTAGAATCCCAAGGAGGGGCTGGGAAGTACCTCTAATGTGATGCCTGCTATATCCGGCTAAAGCATCATTGGATGTACATGGGATGTGTGATAAAAGAACTTTCACTCCCCTCACAAAATTAGCTCCTAATAATGAAATTAGCATTAGCTGTGCACTAGAGAACAGTGCTTATATTATAGGATAGTACTGCAAGGCATGCCTCTAATGTCTTTTTTAAGTATCTCAGTGTTGGATCGCAATACTCTCATGTGTGTTAATGCTAATCTGCGTGTTCTCTGAATGAAGACTTCAAGAAGAAAAATGCCACTTTCAAAATGTATTTAGCAAATAGAACCAATTCAAGATACAAATATTACAGAGTCCAATGTCTTCTGATTGGATGACCTCATTTTCTTCTTCCAGTTCCATTGGATGCTGACATAGTTCTCCGTTGTTTCCCAGATGGCCAGGTCAAAGTTCACATTCTTCTTGCAGAGGAATCTTTCAACACCACTAAACTACTGTCCAGTTTTAGGATGTTTGTTTAACACTTTCAGACTGACTGCCTCCCCCAGTTACAACTATCTAAACAACAATCATGTCAAGGAAGGGTCACCTGACTGCCTATCTTTATTACACTTGCTAATGATTCTACCATCCCTAACTTCTAACAACAGAAAACAGAAACATATAGAAAAAATCAAACACAATTCTCTTCACCAGTAAAGCCAATAGTGACTCATGAATAAAACACTCGAGTTACAGTAATAGAAGCGTTGTTTTTATTTTTTTCTTCTGGCACTTTAGCATGAGACCTGTCGGGGGTACGAGCTCGTTGGTCCCCACCTTCAGTCATCAATGATCGAGGGGATTAGCCTCTGCTGGTTATCTGAAGCCATCGATGACAACGATAGGAAAAAGTAGGCAGATTAGACGAGAGCGCTATATTTCCGCGCTCTCTGATCGGGTGAGGGGAATGATGGATGGACTAATACCTGCCTGAGTCTTTCTCCTCTCCTGGCTTCTGCTTTATTGAGGTCTTTAGATTCACTTATCTGCAGGCCCCTGGGTTATCTTTCACTGCTCTTCCAATGACAAGTGCCACCACAGAGAAGCCCTGCAGGCCAACTTTTCCAAAAACAAAGGAATTCGCTCTCTTGATATTTTTCTTTACCATCTTCTCTAATGCACATCAAAAAGAACGGTTTTATTTTTAGCTTTTATAAAGGTCAAATCTCTTTGGGGCTCATTTTAACAGCTCATTATGGATATTAACGCTGGTATTAATGTGATTCTTGTGTTTTCCTGGTTTGCCTAAATTGTGCAAACAGATTTTGTTAAATCTTTTCTTCTGTCCAAGAGAAATTCTGCTCTTTTGTTCGCTCGCTGCATGACTGGTAATATTTTATTTCCCATCACATTTTTTTGTTTTTCTTATCTAATTCCGCACATTGGACCGTGACCAAATAAGCAGCAATACCTTTGCATGAGTTTGAACATCTGTGTTTGAGGATTGTCAATATTGTGCTAGTTAACCTTGTTTTTTTTCCGGTGCCAGCGCAAACACCAAAAGGATGGGAACGGAGGCAACGGCAGTTCGGGGTCCGTTTGATTTGAGTTTATCCTTTTGACCAGGCTTTATTTAAACAAATGGTCCGATCTCAGTGACTGACATCAGCATGAAGCGACCCACTGCGCTATTTCACTTTTATTTTCAGGATAGTGTTTCCTGCTTTGTTTTTAATGAATCCTTTTTTTGCCCACCGATTTCACACCAGTGTGTCTTAAGATGTATGTTTCCATTTGGTTGTATCAGATTTGAAATGATTTGGGGGGGTTTGAATGGCCACATCTCCTCACATTTTTCCTTGACCGTCCTATTAAGTCGAACTGGAGCCGCAGTGAGGATGCTTATCTGGCTTACCTTTCACTGCCCCCAAGGAAAGTAGCACCACCATTTCCCACATGAGGATGGATGCATGGGGGATCATTATGCAGGATCAAGTCCAGATTCTCACAGCCACTGGAGGCATGACCCGACTGGGTATCGGCAGTATCAAGATTTCTCGTCAGAGGCACAGTAAATAACCAGTAGGTACCAACTTCTTTCAGCCATCAAAGCATCTGTCAGTATGCTCAACAGATGCTGGTAGCAATTATAAAAACCAATTGTTGAGTACTTTGAGTTTCTCCAGACGTAACCTTCCCGTGACTGAAGTCACCTCGCTAAAGTCTCTTTTCTCAAAGGTGTAATTTGCCTCTATTCAGACCCAGAATCCCAAATTAAGCTTGCATTGAATCTCGCTGTTGTGTTTGTGCTTTCCTGAACAGAAACAGTGTCCTTGTGTGTGTCCTGTGATGCACTGCTGAGCTTTTTCCTCTCATCCAGTGGCTACTGGGACGGACTCCAGCTGCCCCAATAAAAAACAGGAAATTTTGAAAGTAGAATCACAGCTGATGATTATTTATGACAATGGTCAGCAAAAAGTCTCTAAAAACTTGCTAAATACTGGAAACACTGTTATAATTAACATGTATCCTCAGTTAGGGAATAGACTTAAGCCTGGGTAGTTAATAATAAAGCACATTAGAATATGAATGAAGAGCCTTCCGCTTCGTGTGAGCTGATTTTAAAAGTTGATGTCCAATAAGTTTTGGGAAAGTTCACCAGGCATTTAGTTTTTGTGACACTTTGCAAAGAGAAGACAGGAACAGTGTGATGTCACCTGGTTACCTCAGATGTCCAGGCTCCTGTGCCTGAAATCGGGACTTATTTTATGCAGTGCCCTCAGGCTGGATCCCTCCAAAAAACTCTGACAAACGCCCTTTACTGTTTCCTGAGCGCCATCTTTTCAAAGAACAAATGCATTTCAACAGGGAACACAAACAGCTCTGGCTGTGGCGCATTGCCAGTCGCTTCAGCTTTGTGGAGCTGCCGTCAGTCTGAATGTAAATATGAGAGGTAAAGTCCAAAAATCAATCGTGTGAAAAGTTTAAAAAGACGATAATATAAGCAATTTCTAGACTGACAGGGCGGATGTAAAATAATTACATGTTCTATTAGGAGATTGGCCCCTGATTGAGATCGGCAAATATGACGGCCCTCTTGAAGTGGACACGGATATTTAATCACATCTTGATCGTCGCTGTGCATGTATGACTCACTGGAAACGGATAATATATTTCCCATTAAAGTAGCACAGTGAAGGCTAAAGCTTTAAAACACTGGCTACAGAGTGTTTTCTTCATTATGAAGAAAAAAATTGACTGTAAAAAAGGAATTTACTGGCACCACAATAAAAAAGGTCAAAAATTACAAAACTAAATATGTATTTAATGCATTTGGCAATTTCAAAAAATGGGTGACTGATGTGCCGTGATGCCTTTAAAAATTCAAGTCTGTTTCAGAGTATCTGCCAGCTTCCATCCACACTGTGGCTGAATCCAATCTTAAACTTGCAGCCACGGAAACAGTCATTGAACAAGAGCGAAACAATGAGCTTAAACTCTGCCGAGAGCATCACCTGACTCTACAGGAAGTGATAGGAAGCCTCCAGAACGGAGCAGATGTTAGACAAAATGATAATGTTGTAAAGATAATTCTTTAATTGCGGCGTGTCATCGGCAAAACTCAATATCCAGTCTGCAGTGTTTAACCTTAAATTCATCACGGGTTGAAGGACAGTGGCAGATGAAACATTATCCATCTGTTCCGCGTCCGCTCGCTCTCCTCCCTCTTCCCCTTCCCGCTCCTCCCCCGGTGAGGCTGCAGCAGCCCGTGCATTACAAGTAGAAGGCTGATGATTACATTGTTGGACTGAGAGCGATGCTCATGGTGCTGTAATCCCAGCAGTAATCAATATTGCTGGTCGCTTCTCCGTCCCATCCCTTTTCCACCGCATGTAAAATATCCCCGGGCAACACTTGGCCCACACTTTAATTATTCTCTCAAAGTCATCAGCGGCAGGGGCCAATACTGCTCTGAGTCCACTACAAATGAATCCGTTTGCCGTTTAGGGCCAGTTTCTGGAGCAAGGGCTCCTGTTGAGGGATGATGGCCACCATGGAAATTGTTCTGCAGGGAGTACAGTAAAGAGACACAATGTACATTAATGAACATTCTAGATTATGCTAAATTCACGGTAGTTGGATGGATTTGACCACCACAGCCCATTCCCAAACCAATCCTGTAATAAGGAAGGTTCTCTTTCTGCTCCGGTTTTTGGTGCATTTAGAATCGTTCCTGAGGGGACGCTCAATTTATTTTTGATGGCTTGACTCAACCATATATGTAGAGATGTTATGGGCATAGTTTATATTTAATGAGGACCTTGTGTGTGCGGAGAAGGGGGGAAAAGTTCATCCTTTCTCATCATAATCTAACCCATGGATGACATTTGACATGTCCATGTTTACCACTGACTGGCAGTCAAATCAAGATGAAATCTTGTTTATGAAATATGTGTAATACCATATTGTGCTGGGGATGTCATTTACCGGAAGTGTCTGAAATTTGACATCTGCTTTTACATCTGGAAGTCGGCAGTGCTTTTTTTCAACCTCTTTTAGGGTATAAAATCACAAAGTAAAACAACATTTCTGGGGAAAAGAAACAGCAGATAAACCATGTGTACAAATATTTGATTTATTATTTTGGTAATTGAAATATTTAATGCATGCCCTCTACATTTTCCATAAAAAATCCACCTAAATAAACACAGAGATGGATTTGCAAGTGTAAAACATATCATATAAAGATCAAAATTATGAAACCAGTTATGAAACCTGGGGTTCCTGCACTGCCACCGATATCTAGCACCTCGTTGAATTCAGAACAGTACCACTAAAATGCATAATACAGTGAAGGCAACACAATACAGACACAAAAGGAGCAGATAATGTTTCTTATTGTATACCAGGATGTAAGTTACATCAGCTAAATGTGTGGAAAGTGCCATTTTTGTACTTCAAAGGGACGACAATGACTACAGCCAGGCTGCAAATGTGGCTAACACCAAATTTACCCTTTAAAGGTCTGTGAGTCTGTTATAAGCCGAACACCCCGTGGAAACCAGGAGACAATGATGAAACTTTCCTGTATTTCTGTAACACCAGATGATGATGGAAGAGCTGAGGGCTAAAATTAGAGGACCACCTACTACATATTTTATCTGTGTTCATCACATGAAGGCAAAGAGAGGTCAGCTGTCCAGGGTGGAACCAGCTGTCTGCCTCCATGAGCTGTAACCGCTCAATCTGATCTTCTCACATTTGTAGTCACACATTTGTTGCTGCATCTTTTATGCATTTGCCAATAAACATTAATTAGTTGTCCTGACATGGCTGTAAATTATCTTTTCTTGTTTTCGGCATTTCATTCTCAACCCCCAGACAAAAAAAGGAATTTGCGAGTATAAATTTGTCTTTAGATGGTCTCAAACAGCTAAAAAGCCATTATTTGGATTTTTAGCCACAGTGCAGCAGCTAAACAGATTTTTTCCCCCCTCTTCTAGCATTTATTTATGTTGATGCAGCTATTGATCACGCTCACAAGGAAATGATGTCTCAAGGCTTCAGTGTTAGTAGGTGGGCCGAGACATTAATCAGGAAATCAATTGTGCTGTCGATTGGCTCGGCTGTGTTTGGGAAAGGATGGCAGTCCGAAGCCGCATTCGGACCCAAGTGAGAAGCAACTTTGTTTTTGCAATCACACTCCAATTTAACAATTTGTTAAAGAATATCAAGTGGCTCTGAAGGTCTAAAAGTGCCTTGTGGGTCAATACTCTTTTGGAAAAAATCACATTAGAAATGTATTTATGTATTTATCTGTTGTACAGCACATCTTATTATGACTGCCTGGTAAGGACAATAGTATCGGTGAAGCTTTCCAAACTCAAATTATGCTAAAAGTAAATGAATAATTGAAGGATTTTAAAGGTGAACTATTTTTCATTTTTGTCTCAGATCGCTAGCATCTCCCCTTGATCTAGCTGCCCAGTCTCTGGAGACAACACAGGGGTCATAAATGTGCAGTTCTAAACCTAAAATTACCCACCAAACAGTTGGAGTTAGTTCAACTATATTAGCAACATTAGCATAGCGCAGATTCCCTTTCGATGACAGTTACAGGAACACTGGGGGAGAGGCTAAGATCCCAAGATCCCATAGTGCACCATTAACAAGCACTTGAGTTTTTACGTACTTTGGGCTGGTCTTATTAAAACAGGTGTTCTAATCCAAACATTTGGAGCATCCACTGACAATACTAATCCATCTCAAATCCTAGACCTGATTCTTGGGACACCCAGAGCCATCTAAACCAATCGTAAGGCTCTCACAGGAGTGAAGCAAGCCCATGTTTCTATGTGCCAATCAACAAGGAGGTGACAGCATTTTGCTGCTGTCAGCTTTGCTGTGATCATCAGGCAAGGTTTCTGTAGTCCAACCAAGAGGATCTGAGAAACTCACTCAAAGTCCTTCAGAGGCAAGTCGGGCAACATTATCACTAATAGGAGATGATTTTGGCCACCAAACGGTTGGATTTTAAGGTCCCATTGGTGATTATGCAGAAATGTGTGGTGTGTGGTGGAATCAATGCCTAAGGGTAGCCAAAACCACCAAGAGGGTCATCAAAAAGTCCTGGTCAAACGTATGAACCGAGGAGTTAGAAATGCTCTAAACTCACTGTAATGCCTTCTTGCTCTTTGGATCTTTTTTGTTTGGTCAGAGTTTATAATTAAAGACATTTCTTGGAAAAATATGAAGGACTTATTTGCTCTTCTTTGAAGCACCCAACCAATCAATGATGAACCCCAACATAGACAGCTTTGTTTCCAGACCTTTATTTGACACGGTGATGGTGTCATGCCACTTTTCTGTATTGCGACAAACTGAGATGTGAGGCAGAAGTTCAAACATTGTGTGAAGCTCACAGGCCACACTGTTTGAATCCTGATCAAGAGAATAACAATGCAACTGTTGCCGGGGTGAAGTTGATGCTACCCACCCACTCTCTACCACGAGCTCTTGTGGAGATGCTCTTCTCTTTCCATCTGTCAGCTTCTATTTCTACCACTGCCTGGTTGTCTTTTCTCCTTCAGACAATATTTGACAACTCTGGCTTTGATGCCTGGACACCAGAAAGTTGTGAAATTTATTTTAATCACATGTGAAGCATGATTGAACTGACATCATACAGAGATACACAGAGGTACCGCATGTTCAAACTCAATGTCGGCCAACCAGTTTTTCTCTCAGCAACACAGCTCTTTAGCCTGGAAGCTTTGACATGCTCCTTGTTAGCGTGGGGTTTGGGCAATGACAAAAACAGAACATGTTTGATTGCACCAAACCTGTCTGGTAGCATCATTATCTCTCAAAGGTTTCCCACGGCGAACATCTGGGAAATTGTCGGAAAACCATCTTGTTGTGGATGCAAATGAACCCCTTTGAACTCCATTTCCTGTATGTAGGTGTTTATGACTGTCAATCACCTTTAAGATGTTAAACGTTGAACAAATGTACTGTACATCCAGCCACTTTCTGCCGAGGTTTTCTTTTTTTCTCTCCCTATTTTCCAAAAGCTTTCAGGGAAACATCATCATGACTCAGCTTACGACTCTCTGATATTGTCATTATGAGATTTTGTTACAAATTAGGACTAATAACAAAATCAGTTGAAGTTTCAGGATCTCCTCTTCTGCTACTGTGTTTCCCCCTCATTTATTATTGAATGCCGAGTTTTTAATTATCCATTTGCGCAATTTCCAAACCGGAGGTTTGTTGATGCATTTACTGCATGTGCTATATCAGTCTGCCCACTTTTTCCTTCTCTGAAGTATGGAACCCTTTATGTCTGCCATTAAAGAACCTTCTTTGTCATCAGACTGCAGTTGAATGGCACTTGACCCCATTGAAGCACAGGGGTGCATTCAGATCTGCCAAACCACTTCTGAAGGTTGATCAGATTCACTGCGAACCGATTTTTGCCCATTATATTTCTTGCGCTTATTATCTCCACCACGCAAACCTTATATAACAAGAACATTTCTTTCTCCATGCCCCATATTAACCAAACAAAGCCAGTTTCCTCTAAAATCATATTATAATATTTGTCTTCTGCTGTTTGCCGCTAATATTTTAATCAGAGTTATTATTGCTTACCAATCAATAAGAGTGCATATAGTTCTATTTAAACTGTTTAGCCAAAAGATGACTGAATTATTTTTTTTAAAATTTGAAGTCATTGAGAAATCGGAAAAAACGTTTTCTGCAGAGATTGACAGCTCTCTCTCTACCTCTCTCTCTCTCTTGAATATCTTGTGATTCCCTCGCTGGAGTTGGATCATGTTTCACATGGTCTTTTATCATCAGGTAGTCTTCCAGTGGAAAAATTCTGCTTCACACACATTGCCAAATTTACAAAGTGTCCCTGCAGCGCGCTTGAGTGTAAAAGATGGATGTAACAAAGGCTCCCTCCTGGCTTGGTTGACATATTTAGAGCAAAGGATTTGTGGAGATTTTTGAACTCTGCTCACATTTTAAGATAGAAAATAATTCCAATGTTTCACCCCCAATTTTTCTGTTCAAACAAATACATTTCATGCAATTTTATCAAAAAGGAAGCTATATATTTAGTTGACTTTAATACTGCTGATTAAGGATTAGGAAGTGTCCAGTTGCTAGCTAATGCAAACATTCAGAAAATTTCTAATCTGTGTTCATGTATTTTATTTGCGCTGATTATTAGTTCAACTTTAGTCAGTTACTTTAGTTACTTCAGTTCCAGATCTATACTGTGTTGCTTATCTAAACCTTTAGGTGTATCGGCAGGCCCCATGTCAATATTTCACACTAATGGCTGCACTTTTGCTGAGACAGGTTTCTGTTTCCTGTTCCAGACTGTATTGCCTGAGCTGTTTTTTTTCTTTAGACTTGGGACCATGTTTGATGTTTTCTACACTTGTCTTGAATGAGTGAAACTTGAGCCGTGTTTGACCTTTCTCAGGCACTCAGGCAATTACCCAAGAAGTCTAGTAATTTTAGAATGTCCATATCTTCAAAGCATCATATGTTTGATTATGTATTTGCCTCTGATAATGAAGTCGCACCTGTTGGGAAAGATGTTGGAGACAAGGATTAGATGAGATTTTGATGGAAAATTGAAGGAAGGTGACTCTGTATGCATTACCAATTGACTGAGCTGACCAGCTGCTATATTCAGGGATAAACCAAAATTGGAAATCCATGTTTTTTCTTGTAGGCTTCAGTATGGAATTGCCAAATGCAAACTGTGTGTATGGACTTTTGCTCTCTCTTGGCCTGAGGGAAGGCTAGGAATTATCATATAGACCACCACACTATAGTCTACCGGTCCTTCCCATCTGTAAGGGACTGGGATTAAATCTTCAGAGGAAGTTGTCGGACTTTACACTGGTGTAGTGAGCCCTGTGGGATCTAGGTAAGGAACCCACATGCAGTCATGATGCTGTGGGACATGTGGGCAACATTCTTAACCAAAAAGCACGGACCCTTATGACTCCTCCAGTTAGTGAGTCAATCACTGGAAGATGGCTTTAGTTCCAGGCACTCATGACAAACTTGTCTTGGGAGAACCTAAAGGGTCAGTTTGTGCTTAATGTTGTAGCTCTTTGCATCAGATTACATAAAGTCTATAATATTTTTGCTGTGATTCTAATCTTTTAAATACATTACAGTAAATAATATGTATTTATCTGCAAATTGAAAAGCACTCCAAACAACAACATGAAGCTAAGCAGCTTTGCTCTTTGCTGGAGCCGCAGGAGTCTTGTATGAACACTACAATGCACAGAACAAACATTTGTCACCAGATAACACTGTAATGGTCCTCCACATTTGTCGGTGGAGTAATGGCCACAACATGGAGCTATCTTCCCTAATGCGTAACATCATTCTTTAAATTCAAATATCTTATTACAACTCAATACATGGAGGGAAAAGCGATGAGCATCTGAAGGAAATGCTCTGGGCCTGTCTGGGAATACTAAACACATTATACATATGCACGGGGCCAGCGCTCCTCACTGAGTAGAGTATGGATTTGCTGAGACTCTCACGCTGGCATTTTAATCTAGTGTGGAGATTGAACCTGTAATCCACCCTCATTTCAGATTATGCGATACACACTTGACAAAAGTTCTGTAGCACATTTGGTGTATTTCAATGTACAAAAAGGGATTTCTGTACAGCTACATGATACGCAGCAGCTAATATGTAAACGTCAAGAACAATAACACAGATAACATCTCCCGTATTGTGAATTACTTATTTAAATGTATGGTGAAAAGGACAGTTGTTTCATGTTCACTCATGTGCAAGCTCTTTTCAACATCCATGCTGAGGCTCAGGGAGTTTATCCTGTTAGAAGAATGCTCACCAGACATAACTTATGACTTTGAGTTACTAATCAGCAATATTGGCCATTTTCCTTTAATACCACAATAAAGTCTCACTACTTTTTTCTGTGTCTTAGTGACTATATTTTGCATTTAAACTTAATTAGGAAACTCCTACTGCTCTGAGCATGAAAATCGCCCAAACATGGTTTTGTTGAAGAAATACCTCAGATCAGTGTTTCTGGACATGTCTGTCAAGGTTCCCCTGTCTTTCTTAATCCAATCTTTGAGACAGGCTAAAGATGCAATATTTTATCAACCAATGCACATTCTGTTTATCAAGGGACATGTTCAGAGCTGCCAAGGATTTTACATCTCAAAAACACCTCTGCGACATGTCACACGTTGATGGCTGCTCTGTATACTCGCAAAAGTGAAATCAAATGAAATTCTTTTTTCAATTATTCTTTTTCAGTAACGACAATAAATCTTTTCTCTGTCAGGCTCTTTCTGTCATCGGCACATTCCATCCTATTTAAATGCTGAACTCTTTTGCCAAATGTCGGTTATGTTTTGACAAATCCTTCTATCTTTGGATCTGCTTGGCTGATTCATGAAAGCAGATGAGACGACAACATGAAACAAATTGTACTAGAATTAGATTTGAACCAAATCCCGCTAATCTGGTTTATTAATTTTATGAAACAGAATTTCAATGTATCCCACTATTCCCAGTCAAAGAGTAAAATTGCCTAGGACAAGGAAGACCCTTAAAAGAAAATCAAACTGGTATCCCACATCAATATTCAACAATATCCACCTTCAGTTAGTCCAACATCTGTCTATCTGACCCCACCCAAAAGGTATTTCTATAAATTAAGTTGCATAGTTGTTTTTTCTAAATTAAATTAAAAGTCTTTGGACATTAACAAGTTTCGTTGACATTTAAGCATCCCCTGTATGGATCACTATAGAAATGCAGAACCTTCCACTTAAGTCATTAATGTAGATTCCCAAAGATTAAATCTCTTCTCCCAGTAAATGGAGGGACACAGTAAATTGGATAACAAATAGAACTGGAGCTCTCAAATTTGAATCTGTTGTTGAAAGTATGTACAAGATTAGTAATGTTCTTTGCATAATTCTTTGGTAGCATGTGTGTGGATGTGTGTGTCTTCCTAAGCTCTGCAGAGAGCTAACAAAAAAAGAAAAATGCAATATGGCAAAGTTTTCAAGAGGATTACTGATAGACTTTGTCAAACAACCCAGGACAAGGAAATCACTCACTAATCCCCCCGTCTGATGTCAGCTGCACAAAATGTCCCTTTCATCAGCAATAATTGAACATTGAGCTGACTACTGTTGTCCTGGAGTCATTCCCTCTGTCTGTCCTGAGCCTTTTGACTTTGAAAGTGTCTTGTCTTTCTATGCTGTGTCAGATATTTGAGCCTGGTCTCGATGCTGCTGTGTCAAACACAGAAGTGTGGGCACTTCACTGTGTCTTCTACACAAAAAAGTACCATTGCCTTTGGGAATGTGAAGGCCTTTAATGCCATTTGTGTTTGAATCCATCAGCCTTATGGCATAGATGTTGAAGCAGATATGCCCGAGCAAGTTAAAAGATTCTTGAAAGCTTAGCTGTTGGGTTTGAGTAACAATTTCTCAAAGTGGTGAAGAATTCATGTCACCTGTGGATTATAGAACTATTGATTGGCTAAGCAGTGCAGCAGTGTTTTCTAAGCCTGTTTCATATATGCAAAACACCAACATTTTGTAGCTAATTAATTGGTTTCACTTGCAAAAAGGGCAGCGGTGATGGTTGCTGAATAATTAATGCTGTTATTTTTCCTAACATAGTAATTAATATGTAAAGTTTCCTTAATTTTTTTTTTTATCTCATAATGTAGAGCAACTATGAGTGTCTTGAAAGAAATACAGATAAAATTTAAAATATTACTATACAGTATTATTCTACATGTCAACAATTGGCTTCATTTTCATCTGGATCATAGAGAACGGGACATATCGTCAACATCTCGAGAGCTGTGAGTAGAGAACAGACTACAGCAGCATAGCAATTGTATAAATTATGTGGTAATTTTTTTTACTTCAGAGGGGGAATAAAGAGTAGGACGGTTTTAACCGGGGTCTTCCTATGAGGGGTTTCCATGTAACCTTGTTCCTTGTTCTTGTGTGGGTTTTCCCCAGATCACTGCTTTCCTCCCTCCCTTCAAAAACACGAAACATGACCCGAAATTGCCTCAAGGCATGAGCGAAAAGTGCCTGCGTCCATTCCAACCTCTTGCCTGGTGATACCTGAAATAGTGTCAAACAAGCCCTCATTAGGAACAACCTAAGATGGATAGATGGAAGAGGAATGGTGCAAGTGTTTCAGTTTCCCCCTGATCAGTTCTGCAGCGACTGCGTGTGAGTCGAGCGCGCTGTGTCAAACTGAGTTACTGAAATGTCAGTGAGGCTTTTGGGTTCTGCTCATGTATTTACAAGGAAGGACACGCTGGTAAAGTTTCTCCATTTGGGCTCTGTTGTTTTCTGTAGTTTTCCCAGCTGCTGGGAATTCTCAAGTCCTACCTTCTTCACACGTGGCTTAGCCTCGGGCACTTTAAAACCTAACGAAACACACACACACACACACACACACACACGTGCAAGTGTATATATACATATCTCTCCCTCCATCTCCTTTCTATGTCTGTCAATCTTTGTGTTTTCTTTTTCCCAGTTTCTCCATCTCTGTCTTTCTCTCCCTCTCTCTGTTCAGTGTTCAGTTAGTGAATCCCTCAAGTCTATACCGGACCACTTCCTTTGACACACAGGAAAAGCCTGTTCGTCAGCTGCAGCACTGACAGGATGAGGCCAAGCTTCCCAAAAAGTTGTGTGGGAGTACGTGAGCATATGCGAGTTTGAGCTGCACTCCATCCATACTTCTGCATGAACGTGACACCATCTGAGCTGGTCCACTCTGAATAAAGTTTGCTATGTGCACATTAGCGAGTCAAACAGTCTTACTAATTGCTATACAAGCAGGGAGATTATTAAGACAAAACTATTTATGTATTCAATTGGTACAAAAATAGAGATTATAGTAAAGTTACTGTAATTTTTTACTGTAAAATTTAAAGTAGTAAATGTATACAGTATATGACAGCAGCTGTTACATCAGAAGCTGCCAAATCATCTTTAGAAGCATTTGTCTAACATGCTACAATGTAGTCCACCCATCCATCGATCCATCATCCATCATCTACTTGCTGTCTTTGGGCTGGAGGCAGAGTACACCCGGGATAAGTCGCCAGCTCATTGCAGGGCTACCATAGAAACAACCATTCCCAGCTACAGTGCCGCCAATTAAGAGTTGCCAGTTCACCTCTCCCCTGAATCCATGTCTTTGGACTGTAGAAGGAACCTGGAGAACCCTGAGAGAATCCATGCTGGCACAGGAAGAACATAAGAACTCTGCAATGTAGCATCAGGAGCTCAGTTTATATTGATCTAATGGTGCATTTGACAAGAGCCAAGACAAGAGCCAAGTTTTGTAACACTAGCCAGAATCAAAAGGCTCTGACTGTAAATGAAATCACCGGAATCAGTGTGAATCAGAGCAGTAGATCCTAATTTGTGCTGTGATCATTTCTCAAAGCTATGGTTGCATCCAGCACTCCCTCAGAATTTAACATACGCCCTGTGAGAGCCCTGTTGAAGGTCAGAATGTACAAATGAGTCACAAGGTGATAGTAACTTCCCCACAAAATGCTTGAGGTAAGAGGCACGCCTGGACAAATTGCCTGATTGACTTTGCGCTCTTCTTCAAGGACGCGTGCTCCATCCTAACCTCTTTGTCTCTGAAGACTTGACTGGTGCAGTGGAACAAAAATGTTGACGCCTTGTTTCAACAAATGAGAAATGACAAATGCATAAATCATTCAGACGCTGCCACGTAATGGGTTCAGCTTGACATGGTCTCGGGCTGTTTGGTGATTCGACTGCGAAAAACTACCACGGATTTCTCATGCCATCATTGACGTGATGAAATGGGCCAGGCCTTAGCCTTAAATTTCTGTTGCTGTATACAGAATTATTTTCAAAAAAAGGTACTGACATTCTGAAAAGAGCCACAGTATTCATCTATTTTTCTCATCTGTAGCTTTCCTAATATCTTAAAATGATTAAAATTTTTGGTGCTAGTAGATCAATTCCTTTCTTCTGCTAATAATGCTACAGCTAACTGAGGTTGTTGTAGTTGCATTTACATGTCAAAGGTCACTATACCTCTGTGAACTGAAACAATATGGAAGATTACTATAGAGGGATAACCTTATTGAGTGAAGACAGCTATCAATACCGCAGGATAAACAATATATATTGAAAACTCCTTTACCCATCCATCTTCTGACGCTTCATCCCTCAGCGGGGTCATAAGGGGGCCTGAGCCCATTGCAGGGCTGACATATACAAACAAACAAACACTCACATTCACACCTTAGGCCATTTTTTTTATATTTCTTGACCGCTTTATCCCTTTTGGGGTCACAGGGAGGGTGCTGGAGGTTACACTCCTGAATGGGTCTCTAGATAATCGCAGGGCTCTGTGTGAGGTTCGTTACCTTGCTCAAGGGTACCTCAGCACTATTCTGAAGGTGTCCTGGCACAAATCTCACGTTTGGTCCGCACCAGGACGTGAACCGAGTACCCTCCACTTCTCAGCCCAGTCCCTTACAAAGGCCATTTTAGAGTCACCAAGTTCATCTGTTCAAATCTAAATGGGATTTAGACACTGGGAGAACATGCAAACGCCACACATGGAAATTCCAAGCCAGGACCTTCTTGCTGTGCACTGCCGTGCTGCCAAAGTAGTTTCTGTCTGCCATTTTGCCAAGACTATGAAGAGTGAACCAATTAGTTTTATAAAACTGGAAATTAAAGCAACATTTCAATTAAGCTCACTGCATGAAAATTCAAAGCTGTTACTGTAAATTGGGTCTCACATTTTTTTCAGATGTCACTTTATTTCCTTGACAAAACCAATACCCCATTGATGTTCTAATCTATCTTCAAGCCTATCCAATTATCTGTTTAGCCAAATGTATAATTACTTGTCTGTGTGCCAACACTGTTTATTAGGATTCCTTACACACACATTAAATGGCCAATAAACAGTTTCTAGGAGCCATTAGAGCATCAGAAATGATTTACTTTTGAGGGGGCGGGATGGGAATGTTTAGATGAGGGGGCGAGGTGGGGGTGGGTGGTAAAAACAGCAGCATCCAGTGACTTCGGGGAAACAGGCAATTAAATCTTGGCAAGCTAAAATGTTGCAGGAAGAAAATGGCTCCTCCCTTCTGTTAATGATAAATGTGTGCAAATAAAGCTGAGCTGAGTTTCAATGCCAACAGCTCACAGCACAACACATCGGTGCGGTCACCATGGGAAGAGGGGCGTGCCCGTGCCAGCGACCTCTTCAGAGTGCATCTGGAAGCACTGCAGGCGCGCGAGAGGAATAGTGATCAGTTTTAGCAGCCATCCTGCCTTTATGATGATCGTAATATGGAAACTAGCAGTTCTGAACCAGCTACATAAGATGTGTTGATTTAATTAATTTATTAATTTCTAAATCAGTCATTTGCCCAGAGTTGAAATTTCCTAGAAGCTCTTCTGTTTGGTTTGAATAAGTCAATATGTTGGACCAATTTATGTGATTAAATGCTGCCAGTACTATTGTTACTTTATTAAGATTGTAATGATAACGATTCTTGTTATTTCCAGCAGGAAGGTCCCTGAAGAATAGAGACCTTTAGGCTTTAGTATTCCCTGAACGAAAAACAGTGTATGTGGACCATGATAAAAGACATTTCACTTTTGTCAGATGGACGTGGATGTATAACTATATATATTTCTGTAGGTTGTTGACTAATGGAATGGTGGAGTGTCACTTGAGGCGTTTTCCTGCCCATGGCTTGCGGTGTCGCCAACATGGGATGTTGACACTTTATTGTTGATGTATGAGAGAAAACCTACATCAAGAGTGCCGCTGAGTTTGTAGCAGGTGAGCAAGTTATTGAGCATCTGGGGGTGTGAATATAAAGCAGTTGTTGTAGTAGTTGCCTTTAAAAGTGCTTTTTCACAACAACTTCGTGATATTGTAACATGCCTGCAGAGATGTCTTCAACAATCTCTGAATCTATATCTCTGAATTATATTTTTAAATAGAAGCTTGCTGATGTGAAAATAAATGCTCTACTTAGGTCATTGCTAAAAAGGGACAACCTTGTAGAGATCACAGTTACCCTCTGGTGACATTTAAACTGGCTCAATTGACATTTAAAGTCTTTTACGTTAAAAGTTGATTTCACTCTTAATTATCGTTTGTAATAGGATGTGCTCCTGAATGCCACACAGAAATGTGTTTTTTCGACTTCTTCCAAACAAAACTTTGGGATCTTCTGTCATAACTTATTCACCAGCGAGCAGGGAGCCGTGTTTTGACGCTGAACTTCAAAGCTTTGCGATTCTATTTCATGTCGGCGTTGGAAGAAAGTCAAAAGGATGCCAAAAGGGAAATCCGCCACTGGGGTCAATACTTCCTCCCAAAATGACAGCAGGGTCGACACCAGTCATTGTCAGTGTGGAGATATACAGTAGGGCCACCTGTCCATGAAATCCTGTTCTAAGCACTAGCTTTGTCTTTCTATCCACCGTGACCAGGACCAACCAGGGGATTGCCAACAAAGACGTGGCCACTTTGCCTTTCCTCAAAATGACATCATCCTGCTGGCTATAAGAACTTGTCTTATTAAAATGAAATCCTGCATATTAGGGGAAAAAATCCAATGCATCGGTCCTATTATTGAGGAGCTCATTCAAAAGCCCTGCTAATGCATCAAGGTTTGGCATCTCATCAGGGGGTCTCAGGCTTCCGCACCAAAACGAATTTGAAAAAAAAAAAGAGAAGATGCTTTTATCTCAAACAGATTAATTTAGAGGAAGATTTTTCTTTTCATCCAGGCGGTATTAGACGTTATAATTGCCTGCATAAGTGACAAAGCTCCCAGTGTGACGTTTATGAAAGGGTCTAGAATTGAACTGAAGTGAGGTTTTAAAATGTGAACAGGGAAAAAAAATGCAGAGTTCCAACACTGAATATCAGAAGATCAACTAACCACATAAATCAAAAGCTGGACAAAAGCAACAAAAGAAACTGTAGAGAAGTCGAACCTACAAACATGAAAACAAACTGAATACAATCTAAAACTATTGTATCTAATGAATGGCAATGATCTTTTCCTGTATCCCCTATCTATCTTGTTACGTTCTTGAAGCACTGTGAGATTTCCATGTTTTCCCACGTATGTGGCGTAATCTAATGAAATGATTGGTTTAAACCTGAGTTGTGCTCCGTAGTTATCATTATTTAAGAAGGTTCTGGGTTCTGTTCTTGACTGCAACTTCCCATATTTCAAAAATAGGCACAGGCTCTAAATTTCTCCTAGGCATGAATGGGTGAATGGTGTGTACCCTGCCCCACACCTGCTGGCTGCTGGAACATACTGGTGGAGGTTAGTGGCTCTAACCCTAACCCTGATCGTGGGATACCATAATCAAAAATGTCAGCGACAATCAGAGACCATGCTAGAGCTCACAACAACCAGCAAAAGACCATGTGATGCCACTCACAAAACAGAAGTCCAGGCATTTCTGAAAGCCTACAGAATAGATCAAATTCAATGCGATTTTAAAGGCACCGGATAAAAAAAAAAAGCTTCCTACTGAGCACAGCATTTGGTAATTTTTTTTCTTGGGAATCTCTGTGTGGTTGTCACTGGCTCAGTGTGAAATGGCTTTGTGCCATACATTAATATTTATACCTCAAAAAGTTAGGACCTTGGAATTTTCTGTATCCCCCTGTGCATTTTCCTCATCTGCCCAACTGTATTTAGAAGTTTTTTTGATAACTTGTGGTCTTCATTTGTGTCATAGACAGACAAAAATGGCAAAATATGGAAATGTAACTCCCCTTTGCTGCATCTGTGTGATTGAGTAGAGAGCAGTGTCACTTTATATTAGCCCAACTGGACTGAAGAGAACCTCTTGACCTGCTGTGCTGTGCTTTCCAGAGTCTGCTTCGTTTTCTATTTAAGTAACAATGTTTTAACAGACTGCTCCTCTGGAGACCACAGAAGCCGTTTTAACTGAACACCTGCGATTATCTCTTTTTTTTTGCATCCTTGCCTCTATGTCCTTGTGCTCCTGAAGAGAAGTAATCCTACTGGCACTATCAGAGATTGGTGCGGTGTACCTGTTATCCTGTCCTGTCTGGACTCTCATCAAACCAAGTATCAAAGTTATAGCTCACAGAATAGCATTCAGCTAACTGTGCTGTAAACTAGATCTACAGCAGTGATTCCATATTTTTTTTTTTTTTTTACAGTGCCCCTTATTGGAGAAGCAAATATTTTCACCCCCCGCACTTCCCAGCAGCTCTTAAAAAAATCCACTCTCAGGCATGGACTCTGCTTGTAAACATGCAAAAATAAATAAATAATAAGATTCAGTATATTTGAAATATTCTTAGAATAAGTTGCAAAAACTTGAGTAAAAATATCTACACCGAGACATGGCTGTATGTAATAATGATGTTACTGTTATTATTCATACTATATGTAATTGATCAAATATATTTTTTTCTCTTCTGAACTTACTAAAAAATAGGGGAATGGTGACTGTTTTTTTAAGATATGTGTGCTTTAAATTCTTGCTCAGTATCAACAGCAAAACAGTCTCAAAACTGTCTGCACAAAAATGGCAAATTTGCCAAGTCCTAAAAAAAATAAACCAAAATCTGTTTGCATAAAATTCAATATTCTTCTACTCTCGCAGTTTTTTCAGTGGCTGGGTTGAGATGGCCTGTGCTGCAAAGTTTCACGTTTGATGTTGCTAACTTGTCCGTGCTAATGGCGGTTTGGTATCATTTTTTAAATGTATTGTTTACATTTTTAAACAACCCTCCCTGGTAGTGAGTTTTAAGGTGGTTGGTATAAAATTAGAGCTATCTGTTGGACATAAATTAACAATGGAAATAGGGTTCATAGTCCCACAGGTCACAACACCAGTCCCCATTTGGAGGCACGCCCCTCAGTTTGAAAACCACTGTTCTAGTATATAGCACAAGTATAGTGTCGATGTTAATTATAGATGCAGACCATGTGACACTGCTTTTGAAGTCATCCACTGGTGTACTAAAATACTTTAGATGAAAAAAATACTTTGTTATTGCTGCTTATACCATATGTTGCTTATATGTATTAGCTGGATTTAGCTGGGGAACTATTATCGAATGCGTTGAGAAAGAGCCTGACGCCAAACCTGCTTTAGAGTGATACAAATTTTTGATGCTCTGCCAGTTTTGCAAATAACTGAGCGCATTAAAGTTCTTGGTTTAATCCAGAGTTGTCTCGCTAAACTGCACAAAAAAAAAAGAAAAGAAAATACCCATCTCACTGCTGCATTATGAATACAGTGCTAAGTAAAAGAAAAATAATACCACACACACACGCCCAGGGCACGGTCAATAAAGTGAAACAGCTAAACATAAACAAACTTAAATATTGATGGAGGAAGCGAATCTCCTGGGAAGGAAAGCAGAGGCGTCTTTTGGTGCCTGTGCGTCTGTCTGAGCTTCAGCAATGCACCGGGAGCCTCTGTATATATGAAAGAGCCGAGGCATCGAACACAGTCTCTATCATAGCCCAGTCTCCAGGTGCTTAAATGCTTTTTTTTCTGTCCGTTTAAAACATAATGGCCACTTCGTTTTATCAAAGCAGTGCAACTCAATCCGCGTAAGAATTGTCCACTCATTCAATTAATTGATTTTGCTGTCAACAGCCACTCTCTCTCTCCAGCTTTTCCTCTCTCTCCTCTCTGAGGGCTCACGATGCCATCTGAATGGCCATAGCCTGACCCAGCAGGTATTTGGGCTTTCAGCGGCTCAGGTTAATGTGCATCTAGTGCATAAAGCTAAAAATGTAGCTGCTCAGGCTTCACTAATTCATTTACCGAAGCCCAAGGAGGCTGTGTGCAGGATATGCACAGTGCATCAGATGACTGGGAGAGGTCAGGCAGGAGCGCAGTAAACAAACTGTCTCGCGGATGAGAGCATCAGGGGGAAATCCTGGCATCGACTGCTCCTGTTCAAAGGTGGTGAAGTGTTCGGATGTAGCGTGTTCGGTTATAAAGCGATGCAGTAATGAAACGCAGGCACACTTCCCGGATTTTGGTGGTGAATTTTAGCTCTTCTGGCGCTTTTAGTGAAGGTTTTTTTTTTTTTCTTCCTCTGGTACAGTCAGGCTGGTTTCATCTCCCGCATAACCCACTCGCTGAGGAAACCAGGGCAACCACCTTTGACAACTCCCTCGACTCTTCTGCCTTACAGAGCCAGACAGAAAACACATGCATACACAAGCACACGCCAACACAATACTGTAGGTGGAGAAAGACAAATAAAGGGAACAGCACAAGCATGCGAACACACACGTACACAAACACACACATGCTGTATTAGGTAAGCAATATATGCACACAAGCACACATCGTGGCAGCAGGATGGATCGAGGGCAAGCGAGACACAGACAAATGTGCCGTAAATGTAATTCCTGTTTTATTCTTTGTTATTAATCACACAGTCCCATTAGCAGAGAAGAATGCCTCCCTGTCAATGTGACAAAAACCTTTTCAACTGCTACAAATACTCCCAGTTCTCCCCCAACATTTATTTAGTTTCAACTTGATGCTATTCAGGTCAATATTTGCAGCAATTTATTGGTTAAAAATGGATTCGAGCCTGTCCGACCACACAGCTGCACTGAGTCAGGGTGAAAGAAAACATCATCTGGAAATCTGGAAACTTTCTTTCCTTTTTTGGTTTTTAAATGCACTCGCTTCCCTCATGCCAGAAGTTCTCTCATGGCGTCAGAGGTATTGAGGCCTGTCTCTGACTGATGTGGTGTGGCACGAGTTGTCTTCGGCTGACGTGAGGACTGCGGAGGGTTTTGACAGTGTTCACTTCAGATATCCTCTTCCAAAGTGGAGTTGATCAGAACAGACACCTCTCCCAGCACCGCCAGGCAAGCTCCACATCGGCCTGTCGCCAACGTCAGAAAGTGGAGACTGCAGCTGGATGCTCACTTTAAACATGGCAACGGCCTGTAACGTCCTGTTAAACTCCAAAATATGTCACTTTGGTCAAGTTCGCTGTAAGTATCAGATATTAAGTATATGTATATTCAACGGTCGGCAATGTACTCTGAGCAATTACAGAAATTTGATTTCTGAAAGACAATTTTCAGGTTCATTCGTGTCCACCTGAATCACCTTACAGATAGTTATTGCAAAGACAGTTTTACTTTCTCCCTGCTCAGTTTCCTCTTTGGACATTTAGACATTGGTGAATTCCAGGATTGTAAAGGAGCATAGCAGCAGGTTTTAGGAGGCTTTTAAGAAAGGCCAGGTTCCAGTCTCACATATGATGTGGTGACAAATCAATAGAGCTCTAATGGTCGATCAAAGGGTTCCTATAACTGTAAACCATCAAGCTCCTGGAGCCTGCACCACCCTGGATGATAATCACAGGGCTCGAAACTGTATACCACCCCAAAAATACAACAAAGAGGAATAAAGCTGGAAATCTTACATGTTTCTTCACTCTAAAATCTCCTGGCCTTTACCTTTGCTTTCTGATAATTTAGATAAAGCAAAGAGGCTCTCAAACTCCCCCTAATGACCACATTTAGATCAGTAAATAAAATGTAATGACCCAAAACTCACATGACAATGTACCATTTAAAGTAAATTTTCTCTTTTTTTTTTTAAATTCAAAAACACAAAGAGATGGCCTTTTCATATGTCAGGCTCCCAAATTCACAGGACCTTCTGGGTCAAGAGATTATTTTGGCTTTATTTTGCTTTGCTTTTCTGACAAGCTCAATTGCAACGTTAAATTTGTCTCATTACAGCCACCTTGCAGATTTTCCTCTGGAGTCAGCCCGAACTCAGGCTGAGGACAGAATTCCTGCTGCGTCCGCTATGATTATGACCCCTTTAAATCCAGGTACCAACAATAGATGGTGCAAATTGGTGATGGAAGTGAAGGAAGAACAGAACGGGTTAATTGGGTAATAGGACCTTGTGATATTCTCGTTAAAAGGCAGGGATGAGCACAGGGGCCAGACTATTATCCTGGCCCTTCTCTGACATTAGGCATATTTATTACTTTAATTTAGCGGTGCTGTTCTCATCAACGTGATTCTCCCTCAGGATCTGACTGCTGGCCTGACAGACCTCCCTGCAACACTCAGGTGAAGTGAAATCTCTGACTGATGGACTTTTCCCCGGTGACTCGGCAAACATAGCTAATGGCCTTGCTCCGGGATCACCCAGGCATAGCTTGTCGATGCGATTCTCTTCCATTTTTCCTCTTGCCAGTTTCCATCTGACGAAAAGAGCGGCTGTGTACCTTTGTCGAGAGGTCACCGCCCATCTCTGCATAATACTTGGCCCCGGTCTTTTCCTTCACATCCCCTTTGGTCTTCCATCCTCCCGCTCCACTGAACCTCTTCTCATTGTGACAGGCCCTACAGTACACCGCAATACAGCCAGCCAACTTCCTGTCTTGTTTTCAAGTGCTGCTGGCCAATGAGTACAGCCAAGTTAGTTCTGCCACCAAGAGCTCTAAGAGAGAATACAGAATGCTAGCATGCAAGATGCTAGCTATTAAATGTAGATGTAGGCTCAGGCAATGACCCTCAAGTCAAGAGTAAAGAAGGAAGACGTATCCAACTTGATCAGACCAATCTCCTCCTTTTGGAATACAGGTGGGGTTTTGGTGTGAAACCCTACCTTCTGTGATCAGACAGCAGTCTGCTCACCTACCCTGGTTCTGAGCTGGGTAGGTGAGGTCAAAATAAACAGTAGCTGTCACTGAATGAAAATATCAGCGACTTAAAAGGCTGGTCAAAAGAGACTGGTCAATGACATGGCACAAAGTGGCAGTCTAGCAGATGTTAACAATTTATAGGTCCCTATAATAAAGGTTAAAATGACACCAAAGGTCAATAACTCAAGTTCTCTGGAGCTTCATTAGTGTCACGACTGTATTGTTAAGACTGATGAGACAAAAAAGGAGAAATTCTGCCTGGGCACCAAAGGTGTCTACAATGACATCCACGCAGCTTTTCTTTACCCAGATCAGTTCCCCCGACCCAACACTGACGTTTTATAAACATCCCCACGTCGTAGCATCCTCTCCAGAAGATGTCGACAGACTCTTAGAAAAATACTTGACCGGCGCTTGAGGTGTGCACGCATTCAGTTTAGCGCCAAAAAAAAAGCTTCTACCATGGGGAAGGTGGGGGGTGCTTATCTGAGGATTATTAAAAGCACTACAGAATAAAAACAAAACCTTTGTTTGCTGTGACAAGTCAAGTGCAGAACAGCAGGAGGCTGTCAACCTGGCCTGAGGAGAGCGTGGGTCCCAGTCACCCAGTCAAAGTGCTCCGTTCTGGTTCAGTACTGAACTGTTCAACTGTGTCTCAAGGGTGAGCATCAGTCAGGCGCAGTTTCAAGGCCAAGCACGGTAGCTCTCATTAGTATTCTCAAGCTGTTTACCTGCGAAAAAGCAAAAACAAACACCTTGGCCTGAATTAGCGTGAAGTGTATAACAGGGACCTGTTTTATTTTTTGAAGCATGAAATCACGATGTGTAATTTTTGACACGAAAATGCAAAAGAACTGCATTGAATTGAGGATTCATCCAGCACGCGTCTAAATGATTTTTTTTTTTTTTTTTTTAAAGGTTTTAACTGGCAAAAGTACATTTTCAATGCCAGTAGGAAATACGGACTAAATATCAAACTGGCTGCCTATTTTTGGTTTCTTGGTAAATAGCTCACAGCTCCCAAACATTATCAGATTCTCAATCATTTAGAAATATTAATGTTTTGGGATAGTTTCATGGTAATACCATCCTCAAAATGTGTACTGCAAATATTGACTTGCAAGCGAGCAGTTGATTGATTGATACAGCTGTTTTGCTGTTACCAGCTGCAAAGGGGAACACTTGGGCTCCTCGTTGAGCTTTCTGGAAGTCTCATTTTATGGCACCTTCATGTCACTGGCCAGTCTGAGCAGATCCAGCCATATTTGGCACATTGCAGCCCTGACACGTCCTGTGCACTCAACAAGCTAGGCTGGCGATACTGAGCAGTGCAATTTTGTCAGTGAGATACTCCCTAAAGGAAATGTCTTTGTATTTTCAGTATCACTTTTCTTTTGTATTTTGCTGGAAAACACAGGTCAACATTGTGTATTTGGGATTTTACAAACGTGTGTGTCTGCTGCACCACATTGAGGAGAGAAATCCCATTTTATACACCCGCTGACTGAGTCTTTTACCTGGTCTTCGCTTACTTCACACAGCAACGCCAGTTTTCTTTTGCCACTTGCGTTTGTTTTGAAGTGAGCCCAGATCTGCCGGGAAAATAAAGGTGAGGTTTTGAACCTCTGTGCTCAAATGAAAATTCAATATCAGGCAATATCCAGTTTAAAGGTCCACTGTGTGGGAGTAGTGCATTATGCAAACCACAGAACATCTCCTGACGTAAGAAAATAGGACAGTGATGATCATAGTACCAGTATGTTGATTGTGTCTATTTTTTTTCCCAATAGCTTTACTATTTAATCTCTTAATTTCACCTCTGAGGAAGACAGTAGTACAGTAAACATATTAAAAATAAAGCAACAATATTCAATGAGTTATTCGGTTTGTCCAGCACAGGTATACAAGTCCAAATTACATTTCCGTTGATCAAACACACATTTAAGGGTCTCTCAAATGAGAGAATATTGTTGATTTTTTTTTATTATGAAGCATGATGCTGCTTTTGCATAGTATTGGCGAAGGATCTTGAAGAGGGAGGAAATATATGGATGTGTCAAAAGAGAAAATGTGATGTGATTAAAGAACATGCAGAGGACGACAAGAGATGAAAGAGGATGATCTCTTCAGAGGAAAGAAGTGCGAACAGCAGACGACGCTCATCCAGTGATTTATGTCCTGTGGGATGACGATGAAGTCAGTGGAAGGTGTCAGTAATATGATTTAGGATTAACAGCTATAATGGTGGGAAATAATTGCAAAATAAAAGGTAACGCTTCCTTTAATTTCACCCAGAATAGGCAGGAATCCCCCCCTGGGACAGCTCACCAGTCCATCGCAGGACACATGAATCATTTAATTCATGCTCCTTCAACCTAACGTGCATGCTTTTGGTCTCATCCCAGGCAGGTGTGGGGAGAAGAATCTGTGCCAAAATGACCTGTTGAATTACATCCATATTACTGTCAGTGACTATTTCCTGTTAATTAGAGACTCAAACCACTTCTGGGACGTAACTAGCACACCACAGCGCTGCCAGTGGAACTGAATGATTGAGTAAAACGACTGTGGATCGGCTCTAATCAATGTCTGGAGGTAGGTTTAAAGCCCCGAGAGGGTGCAAGGCCCGCTCTTCAGGAATTTTAACACCTGGTGGAATATTTATAGATGAAAAGGTAAATGTTATTTCTGATTGGCAATCCAGGCGTATGATTCAGGCCTACAAACCTAATCAATCTCCCATCCTATATGTGTTCACATGGAATGAAAACAGTGGGTAGACATATCCCCCCACCCCCCACCCCACCTGCTGCTCGGCTGCAGCCGCCGACCTGCCAGTCTCGCCGGGGCGGCGAATATTACACAGCTCTTTTTTAATGTGCTCCGTAAATCCTGTGGGGAAATTACAAAGGCTTGGTCACCGCCTTTCGTAACAGATGGAAAACCTTTCCAAGGGGATTAGGATGCCCCGGACTTGTTCTCCTTCCCATTTCTTTTAAAGCCCGGGTATCAGTGATCTGTCAGCCGCACTCTGACACAGGTGCACATGTCTTGGCTCTCCCTTTACCGGAGACATGATGAAATTCCGCCGTTATGACCTCCCTGTCTCTGCCATTCACAGCTGTCAGGCAACACAACGACACAATGGTGACTTCAGAAATGCACCTGATTGGGCCTTGTTACTACCATCAGCGTTATCAAAGGAAAGGCTCCAGTGTGTCACACTCACAATAGCTCTTCCAAATGGGATTAAGTCTAACAACACACATGGATGCGAGGAATGTGATGCCACGATGCGTTATATATCACCCATCTGAGACTATTTGCTGCAAAAGAAAATAGCTCGTAGCGGCGCTCAACATAAAACCACTGAAGGACATTTATTTTACTCTCTTGATCTTAATCTGAATCAGGCACGTGTGTGTGCTTTTCCCACATGGAACGGTTGCCGGCACTTAATCAATATGAACATTGACCTCGTCGATAGAATATTTTCTCAATGTTTCTACAAAATGACTGCACACCTGCACTGCTGGGCCGCACGCACACTATGGCTACCATATGCTAGCCCCACACCTCCAAACAATCTGCATAAAGAAGCTGCTGCCTTATGAAATAGACCAAAAACAAGAAACTTTTTGAAGCAAAAGTAATTAAACGTGATCTCGGTGCCTCCCGGTAAAGAACAAAATGTGCAGACAATGAAAAAAAAATGCAGCCACAAAGGCACATTTTTAATCAGTAATAACGTTATTATATTCAGAAATTCCAACTATGGGCTCTCTCGACCACTGGTGCCTTAACACAGCACCAATTTAATTTGAAAATATTCAATGTTAAAAATACAGAATTTTATTAGACATAAAAAAAGACTTTAAATTGACAAAAGTTGAAATTTAAAATTTTCGATACAGTGAAGAGGATTTAAAGTAAAATAGACAGAGGGAAGATGAAAAAGAGGCAGATGAAGGTCCAAAGAAACACAAAGAGGAGGAGGAGTTAGATGGAAAGAGTGTTAATTGAAGTGAGATAGAAAATGTGGAAAAATGAGAAAATAAGAGCAAATAAGAAGAGCAAAAACAGAGAAAATGAGAGAAAGGAACCCATAGAAAATCCAAAATCCAATAGTTTTCATTTCTGCACGCACGTTTCTGGAAAGAAGCCTAAATGTTTTCTGGATTCTGACGATCGACCTTGAACTGTGATACCAAGAAGGTGTGATATTAAAGCAGAGAGCATCATCACACACTTATACCCAACTGAATCTCCTAAACTTGAGTTATTTAGGACTTTTTAATTGGCATATTGTTACAATATACTGTATGATGGAGCCCATGGTGCCTTTAGGTGCTTTCACGCAGTCTCACACATCCTGGAGAACACCGAGCTGACACCTCTCAGCAACGGAGCTTTATTTTAAACCACACTTTAAAGCAGATTTATTCAAACTACAGCAGAAGTGGGGAGCTCTGCAAAAGTTTCAGCTTCTTTGATTAAAGACAAAGACAAAAAGACCAAGAATGGAGAAAAAAATGTCGATCTTAAGAGCTAGGGCTGCAGACTTAGCCTTCAACACATAAACTCCTGTCAGTGCCACTACACTGGTCTTTGTCCTGCAGTCCTTTTGTATGTTTGACCTTATCTGTCTAAGGAAAGAAAAAAGTCCATTATTCAACTTGTGACACAGTACAAAACACAGGCAGTGCTCATGATGAACACTAAGCCTTGACCCTCGAGACTAGAGAGCGGCTTATTGCTCCACCGAAATAAAAAGGAAAAGAAAGTTCAACACTTTTTGTCAAAGGCGGTTTTCCCATTGGACGCCAAACACTAATTGTTCATAAGCCACGATATAAAGAAATGATGCCTGAAGGAAGCTCATTTCCATATGTCAGCCTCCAGGTCCCTGCACTGTCTGAGAGCAGAGACGGCGCTGTGCAGTATGCATTCACTGTGAACAGCTGCACCGGGGATATACGCTATACTTCATCACATCTTTGACATTCAAATAAATGACATTCTCCTCCACTTACAGCAAACCTCACAGGTCTGCTACTTTCTTGCCTCCCATTAGCTCTCAAGTAAGACAGAGAAGACCATTAGGAACTGTTTCAATGGGCCGTTCGAAGAAAGAACTCTGCTCAGAATAGAATTTATAAATCAGCCGTAGCCATTCTGGAGCTAAAACCGTGACGACGAGAAAGCTGCATGAATCATTACGGCACCAGAATTAGAGACATTTTCTCTTTTTGTCATAGCGAGACCCGAAGACATAAATTTAATTATTTTGAAGTTTAGCGTTTAGCAAACATAAGCATAATCACTGTGGGAAACCCCCCCGAGTGTCGTCAAAATTGGAATGTCAGATTTGATCGCGACGTCTTTTAAAATTTGAAGCAAAGAATGTTTTAAGGGCCATTTGATTGTGAGCTGAACGTTTCGTTTGTTTTTTGGTAACTGCCCAACACACACACACACACAGACACACACACACACAGAAGTAATAGGGTTAATCAAGCTCAGGTTCATATTTGTGGAGAAAATCCAGGGAGCAACGTGCAAACCCTACAAATAAGACCCCCAAACTGGAATCCATCCCAGAACCTCCTTAAAACCACACAAGTGGTGGGCAGAGATGCAGGGTGGGTCGGGGGGGGAGTCTTTAGAGACAGCATTGTCATTTTTCAAAGTGAGTCATCAAAGGTAGGCATTTAATCCCAGATTTGTCCCAGCCAGGACGATAGAAACCTTTTGATCAGGAAATGAGGCTGAGTCGGGGCCTCCAGAGAAGCACACAAAATCCATTTGGGGGATTGAAGTCAATTATGGGAATGACAAGATCAACAAACTATCTGTTTGTCAGTTGCAAGGACTGCTCTCATCTAATTACAGGCTGCACAACCGCCGTTAAGATGTGAAAAATTGCCAGTTCCTTTACAAACATGTGTCCATTTAATTTAACTTTCCTTTTAACCAACATAACACAAACGGCTGAACGTGTTCAAACGGCCTCATGAAACCAGCAAGGTTGAACACAAACATCGCCAGCCAGACTCAACCGTTCAATACAAAGAAAAGTGCGTAAAATGCAGGTGGTTGGTGTTTAATATTGAAAAGGTTTCGCTGGATTCCAGCACCTGCCTTGCATACTGAAGCTGAGAAATCTCTCCATGGAGCTGCCCTGTGGAACCTGTGGCCTCCACACCGGTCTTCCGATCCCACAACACCTCCTTCCCACTCACCACATCTAATCTAAGCCAGCGTCCTCCTGCACAGAGCCGCGCTCACACCCAAACGCTTCATGCTTTATTCATCCTCTGTAACAAGTGTGTCTCAACCGCTCTTTGGAATCTGGGATTAATGTTATCAAACAAACGGGATTCAGGAGTGGATGATGGTCAGGTGTTATTTCCACCCACTGCTTTCTGCATCCACATTTCGTGGGTGAATTCATGTTTCACCACGGCGACACACGCTTCCTGCCTCCCAGTATGCAGCGACCCTCCCTCAGGATCCTCAATTTTGATTTATCCTCTATTTTCTGTCAGGGAGGAGGCTCACAGCAGGGGGGGGACGCGATGCTGTAAAAGACAAAAGGTGTCACGAGGCGTCACTGAACACACGGCGGGCATTTTTGGATGTTTGGCTGCAAAGGGCTGTTCTTTTATCCGTTCACTGCCTATCACTTTCTCCCCCCTTATTATTAATAATGCAGACTTCATCCTGCCCAGCCAACAAACACTTAAATCAAAGAAGTCTGCATTGCAGATTCTCACAATAAGTAAGGTTACTTCAAGGAGAATGTTGAATTGAAATGAAAAAAGAAAAGAAATAAAGGAAGGAAGTGTTTAATGAGGACATGAGGTTGAGGACATGTTCAAATCATGTCATTTATGTGTGCAGCCTGTTTGTGTGCACGTCTACCTGCATAAATGGGTGGGAACAAATAAAGAGACCATCCAGATGAGGGGTACTATGGAGATCTCTATAGAGAGAGGGTGAATTTACAATCCTCACAAATACAGTGGTTCTATATCCAAAAATATCTCTCTTTTTTTGTAAGGGAGCGATAAGACTGACAGAGGAAAAACACGCAATGACAGTTATCTCCTACAATAAAGTGCGCTCAAGCAGTGCTCCAGAAAACTTGTGGCTGAGACGCTCCAACAATTGGAAACCTGCTTCCCCTCTGCTTTTAATCAGCCGCGCTCCTGATGAAACACCTTAGCTGGGGGCTTGTCGTTCCCAGGGTAAAGACAGACAAACAGCTGCAGCATACCAATGAACGGCTGATTGCGTAAACACTATAGCTAGCAACGGGGGTTGGGGCCTTAATATTCACGACCTGCGATTAGCCGATCGATTCCAAAATATAATAGTCGTCTTTTCAGGTGATTAGCAAAAGTCATCAGCGATGTTGGATGTTAATAAGTCATTAATTAAAGGGTATCTTTGGTTTCCACTGAGTCGCTGTAAATAAATGTCACCCAGATGCTCTGCAGCGGCTCTCTGATGTGTGAGAGCAGCACAATCAAGTGCAAGAGAGACAATCGTCATAGTGGGAAAAGCTGGTGAAAGGTCAAAGAAAAGATTTATTCATGAACTGGAACCTCAAAGATGTCCTCATTAAAAGCTAATAAAGATGCACATTTGTGGTCACTGTGTTTATGCTTAGAGTGAGGTTAGGGTTGAGTTAGGTTAGGGTGAGGTTAGGGTTGGTTTAGGTTAGGGTGAGGGTTGGGTTAGGGTGAGGTTAAGGATGAGTGAGGTTAGGGTTGGGTTAGGGTTGGGTTAGGTTAGGGTGAGGGTTGGGTTGGGTTAGGGTGAGGTTAGGGATGAGTGCGGTTAGGGTTAGGTTAGGGTTGGGTTAGGTTAGGGTGAGGGTTGGGTTGGGTTAGAGGGGGTGAGGGATGAGTGAGGTTAGGGTTGGTTTAGGTTAGGGTGAGGGTTGGGTTAGGGTGAGGTTAAGGATGAGTGAGGTTAGGGTGAGGTTAGGGTTGGTTTAGGTTAGGGTGAGGGTTGGGTTAGGGTGAGGTTAGGGTTGGGTTAGGTTAGGGTAAGGGGTTGGGTTAGGTTAGGGATAAGTTATGTTGGGGTTAGGTTAGGGTTTAGTTAGGTTAGGGTGAGGGTTGGGTTAGGTTAGGGTGAGGGTTGGGTTGAGTTAGGTTAGGGTTGGTTTAGGTTAGGGTGAGGGTTGGGTTAGGTGAGGTTAAGGATGAGTGAGGTTAGGGTTGGGTTAGGTTAGGGTGAGGGTTGGGTTGGGTTAGGGTGAGGTTAGGGATGAGTGAGGTTAGGGTTAGGTTAGGGTTGGGTTAGCTTAGGGTGAGGGTTGGGTTGGGTTAGGGTGAGGTTAGGGATGAGTGAGGTTAGGGTGAGGTTAGGGTTGGTTTAGGTTAGGGTGAGGGTTGGGTTAGGTGAGGTTAAGGATGAGTGAGGTTAGGGTGAGGTTAGGGTTGGTTTAGGTTAGGGTGAGGGTTGGGTTAGGGTGAGGTTAGGGTTGGGTTAGGTTAGGGTAAGGGGTTGGGTTAGGTTAGGGATAAGTTATGTTGGGGTTAGGTTAGGGTTTAGTTAGTTTAGGGTGAGGGTTGGGTTAGGTTAGGGTGAGGGTTGGGTTAGGGTGAGGTTAGGGTTGAGTTATGTTAAGGTTAGGTTAGCGTTGGGTTAGGTTAGTTTAGGGATGAGTTTTGTTAAGGTTAGGTTAGGGTTGGGTTAGGGTAGGGTTAGGTTGAGTTATGTCAGGGTTAGGTTAGGGTTGGGTTAGGATTGTGTTATGTTGAGGTTAGTGTTAGGGTTTGGTTAGAACAACTTCAACAAACAAATTAAATTTGCCTGAACTGCTAGCCTTGTCCATGCCAAACCTACGTTTGGGGTTAGCATGCATTGAGAAGTCTTGAACACAGATCGAGCTATTAGTGTTTGAATAGAAACAAAAAGCCTTGACTGGATAATAATTTTTAGGTTGATTTTGCTTCATTAAAGCTGCTGGTCCACACTCACTCACACCTCTGAAACTTAACCAAAAATGTTATCAATAATATGTTTGATATCCTAATAGTTTTCATTTACCACTGCTAGGTTATAACTGCAATTATAATCCATAAGATTTCAATAAATTGAAGACATAAACACACATCAATAGAAGAACCAAAAGAATAAAAATGCATATAATATACTGTATTATACAAAGGAATGGTGAAATTAAAGAGTGTTAAGTAGGAACTGGGTTTCCCATCGAATAAACTAAATGACAAATATAAGATATAGATGGTATTATAGATTGTTAGCATTATTGGCATTGTTAGCTCACTAAAAGGTGCTGGCTTTTTTTTTTAAAAGTCAACATTGGTAACTGCCAAGTTCTGTGTTCTGAATGAATGAAGAGGAATTTTTTCCACACAGAAAAATTTCCAAGAGTTTTTACGAGCTTTTAACAAAGAGGGTGGACCTTCTTAGGTAGACTCAAATGATGAAGAGAGAAAAGACACGGGTCAAGAACAGAACATATGCATCTATGTTAATTCCATAGAGGAAGAGTTGGCATTTAGCAGAGTTTTTGGTGGAAGACGGTTTGTTATTCAGCGAGCTGGTGGGGTTTCGCTGAAGCTGTGAGCTCTTTCCCACAGATGAAAATTGCTTTGCAGACGAGCTCGCTTTATGAGCGGTGCGTGTCCCTGCGGCTTCCACCACGCCAACACGTTAACCCAAATAAAACATAGATTAGACACAGCTGAGTGAATGCCCAGCCAAGCTCGGAGACGCATACAAATCAAGTTACTGCACTTTATTTTACAGTGCACACTAACGCGGCAAATCAATATTCTCTAAGTGCACCTAAACATTAGCGATGCTGCCTCTGCATGAAAACGCTTTCGCTTCAATCAAAGGTGGATTAGATGGAGGTCAATGACTGGCTTGTCAGCTGCCAATGCTCCATCTGGAGATAATGAACAGCTCGATCATGACAGACAAAAATAGCCTGATATATGAGACTCACCAACTTAACACAACCTCTGCAGGGTTAACTGCTGGCCAGGAAATTAATAAGCCAGAACACCATCCTGTTCATAACAAGTAATAATTCTCACAATGCAACAAATGGAACACAAAGATATTTGTAATAAAGCCTAATGAATAACTGTTGGGAGTAACAGTAATAACATCTCTTAAGAGTTGTGATTGCCTGAACTTAGTTGACTTTGCACTACCTCAGTTATATATTTATATCATACATGTATGTAGGACTTGTTCATTACTAGATTGCAGGTTTCAATGTCAGGTTAGGTCTTTGTTTTTAATGTCATTGTTTTTAGTTTGTGTTTCCGTTGCCGGTGTTCGTCTTCTGTCCTCCTGTGGGCTGAATGTCTCCCGCTCACCTGACAAATGGCCCCCCACCACTAATTGGCCCCGCCCCTTTCTGAGAGGAGGAAAGAAGACTTCAAGAATAACACAACAAATCTTCCAGCTCGCCGGAAAGGTCATTGTGGCGGCAAAGCCCCGTCGATGGAATACGAAGCGGTCGCGTTAGCAGCTACTGTTACCAGTGCCAAATCAATAACACGGACAACAATTGGTTGAAAACCGTAAAGACTGACCACAGATCTTAACTAAGTTTTTAAAATCCTAATACTGTGATGTATATATATACTGTATATATAGGCTGTACCACAGTATGCTTTAATTAGATTTCTTTTTTTTTTGCAAATAGACATGTAATAACACACCCTAAGATTTGTGTTTCTGCTATTATAGATATAGTTATATCCTTGAAAAGCAGTAAATTAGCGGTCATCGGTATCGGTTAAAGTCTCTGTCACAGGTAAACTTTCGCTTGAGATGCCCGATGAGAGATGATCATTTTGGCCTCGATCTCAATGCTTCCGTCTCCTTTTAGAAACCATCAAACTGGTATTGATGAAGAGATCTGATGTCATGGTTAAAGAATGACTGAGGCCATTCATCATATGTGCTATTGTAGCACAGCTCGGTGTCTCTCACGACATGAGGGGCCAGATTCTGGCTGCTCAGGCTAATTCTTTGGATTTGATACTATTAATAATTTCCAGAGTGCATTTCCTGACTTCTCTTTACTTCAGCAGTGCTGCTAGGAAAAAAGAAATCATGCCTATACCATCACAACCGCCTGCTGCTAGACCTCCACAGACACGTATTTTATGCTTGAGATTGCTTTGAGAGTTATTATGAAGGAAATGTTATGAGCAACACATGTTAAAATGTATTAATATTACAACAATTTGCACATTTGATACATGTGATTGATCAAAATATCTGATGGTGATGAACCATGATCCACTGGTTCCCACACCCAAGACGCCGCCCTGCAGTTAAACGTTAGCCTTTCAATTCAAGGGCCAAATTAGCAAAAACTACGACAAGCGCAAGTTTAAGAGTGTCAATATTAAAAGTTCTACTTTTTTCTATTTCACCCCTAGAGTAAAATAAGGATGTTTACAAATTTAATGAAGGAATTCCATGTGAAGTCGACGCATACGCGGCGGCGCTTGAACTCATTCCGGAGCGTGTTTCCTGACTCTTCCACCTCCTTCCTTTGCCTGATCACTGGCGCTTTCAGCTACTTTGGCACGCTCCCCACCAACATATCACATATTCCCGCTGCGCTTTTATGTGAGGTACCAGCCCACGCCAATTCAAAACGAGATCTCACAGCCGCATCAGATGCTACTACAGGTTGTCAGTGCAAAAGTGAACTTTCAGTTCGGTGAAACAGGCGGCGGGCGTGGCAACATCCAATTGTTTTATCCCGATTTTTAGCTCTAAATCGTTAATACCTAAATATAATAACCGCTGGGGTAGCTTTCACTGAGAATTGGGGAGGCGATCTAATATTTATAGCCTCTCTAATTGCATGGTTGCAGTTGCAACCTTGGCCTTAAGAAAGGCTTTGGAATAAATTGAATTAATATGGCAGCCACCTCTGGAAGAAAATCTGATTAAATGCATGGATAATATAGTTAAACTAGATAGACAAACTTCATGAATCAAAGAAGCCCGGAGCATGAATTTTGATTTCAGGATCTCGGCTCATGTGCACAACTCGTGGCAGTGGGCTTGAAAAGTGGTTCAGCACTCATTCTTATCACTTCAGATCCAAGTGTTGCTTTTTCCTATTTCCCTCTCTCTCTTTTTCTCACTCGCTCACACCACAGAGGAACAAGGCTGCTGATCCCAATCCCCTATGTGCTCCTCCAACATGCAGCCAGGGTCACAGATGATTAAAGCGGTGGCAGGTGGACTCCACTTTGAAACTATCAATAGACCCGTGGGAGCTGAATCAAACAGCAAGCCCTCCATCTCTGTCAGCCCGAGCTGCTCAGTGGCACAGAGGGAAGGGGAGCTCGGAGGGCGAGAGGGCAGTCTCCACCTCTGCATCCTCAGTCTGCACGGCACCACGCTGCTGAGAGGAAGGTGGAGCGAAGTTGGAGAATAGAAACGGCTCTCTGATGTGGTTTCAAGCAGGCTTTGTGGATTCATGCGTCTGACCCCTGCAGCCATCGAATGATCAGGAGCAGCTACAGGGTCACTATATTTCACCCCCTCAGACCCTGATTCTTGGTGAACAAGTGTACAAATGCAATTACAAAAGTAGGATAGAAAAAATTGGCTTTTGGCTTAGCTTAAAGCTAAGCTAATATGTTCCCGCCCGCCACTTTAATGACTGTGTGACCTTTTGCTCGTAGTTCACAGTCACCAAAACACTTTTGCCCTGTGGTCCATTTGAAAATAGAATCACACCGTTCAGGGGTGTGAGTGGACCACCAGTTCGACATCATTAGCATCAAGCTAAGTGGTGCGCTAGCTGGTTTACAGCTGCTAACGTGAACAGCTGTGGAGTTGTGAGGAGCTGCTATCTATCTATCTATCTATCTATCTATCTATCTATCTATCTATCTATCTATCTATCTATCTATCTATCTATCTATCTATCTATCTATCTATCTATCTACGAATGAAGACAACATGGTGTATGGTTGTATTTCCAAGAGGAGTGATTTAATGGAAATGTCAGGAGTGGTCGCTCCAAGCAAAGGCTGAAACCTCAACATGAGCCACTTCTCTTTGCCTCTGTGGGGATGACAGACTGACTTGTCATCCGTCTGTGGGTTCAACCAAAATGTGCCTATAACCAAGCTGTCGTTTGTCCCTCCTCATTGCCTGCTGATTCATTTATTAAATTACACTATAGACAGGAGTTAAACATCCCTATGAAAAGGCTGATGGCTACACTGAGCACAAAAATGCTGAATGCATGCTGAAATGAGATTTTTATGTGACGCTGGGGGAAAAAAGAGTCTGAGAGAAGAAAGAAGGTGAAAAAAAACCTTTAGAAACTAAATGGTTTATTCCACTGGGGCGATTCTCACTTTTTTAGGGAAAGGATGCTACGTTTTAAGGATGTGGAAACTGTGTAAAGCAGCGCGGAAGAGCTCGACATTATTCATTTAACTGAACAAAGCTCTTTCACTGACTTATAGAAAGTGAGAAACGCCTTTTAAATGTCGACCCACCGAGTGAAGTTGCGCTGCCCATAGCACTGATCCGGACCTTCCCACAGTTTGGATCTATGACTTAAGCATTTTAATACATGCGCTCCAACAGCTACCCTGCAGTTTAAAACCCCCAACACGCATGTGTGAATGGAGAAACATTAGTTACAGGTGCTACAAGTCCTGGACCCCTGACGCGCGGACGCGGTGGAAAGAAAGTCTGCTGACCTTCACATGGGCGCGGTTGGGCTATTTTCACCATGTCGGCATCATACCGCAATTAAAATGCGTGTTCTCGGCGATCTGTCACGGCAGCTGTTGGCCACGCTGCTTGGCACCCTGTAGCGGGGAGGGTGACATCTCTGACTCCGCGTCAACGGAACCTGCGAGACGCGCGTAACTACTCATTCTGTCACCTTTTACAGATCCAACCAACAACACCTACTGTAACACCTCCGGCCAAGGGAGTTTTTTCTGTGCCTGTTTTTCTTTCTTTCTTTTTTTTGCTGGTTTTAAGAGCGCGGGGCTTCTGTTTTGTAAAAGGGAGGTAAGAAATCATTTCTTTGGCTTTCAGAGAGCGTCGAGTCCTGAAGCGGTGTTGTTAAGGCACGGACCCGGAGGCAAAATACTGACATTTTTAGGATAATTAGAATGAAGTGTTATCACTTTTTATTAACATAGCTGGTTTTGCAACTGGGGGCTTTTAATTGAATTGCATGGAGAAATTCTGCCCGCAGGCTCGCCTATGTTTACTTTCCGCGGTTTGTTCCAGGCTCCCCATCATATGTGACATTTAACCTCCTTTTCAGGTGGGTCTAATATCCGACATTAGTGAATGATGTAGTTATTGGCAGTGTGTGAGGTGCTCCACGGCGGTGTGTGGAGGTTTTACCTGCATCAGAGAAAGCGACGCAGCCCACCTGTACCGAAGTAATCTCAATAGAATATTTTACTCGTAACGTGTCTGTTTTCCTGAACGGACCAACGAAATAGTGAGAAAGGATAAGAAATGAAATTATTTTCATCATGACAGGTTCAGGAGAAATATATTGGTTATTCTAATCACGTTCGAAACGCAATATTAGTCAGAACGGTGGGAAATATTAGAAAACGCGGGGGATTATGTATCTTCCAACTTCTTTGATTTAATAAATGTTTGAAACCCAGCAGATAAAGTTGGTGTTCAGGCAGGGACTATTATCTTTAGGACCCTGTGGAGCGCTCGATCTCCCGTAACTGGACATAGTGGCTCCATTTGAGGAAGATTTCTTATCTCCTCTTCTGTTTTTCACAGTTGGGCTGAGCTGAGAAATGTGTCCGACCTAGGCGACCCTCTTCCCGACCAGTTTCCCATCAGGGTGCGTTCACGCGCGCTCATTTCCTCGCATTTCCTCTGCGAATCACAGCGACCATCTTATTTTTATTTTATTTTATTTTTTCCTCCCCGTGCGTAATTCAAATGACCAGTTCTGGAGCAGCGCGTGCGTAAAGGCGATCATCCCGTGCGGACTCCACTCCAAACCGTTTCAAAGCTTGGAAGGAACGGTCTAAAAAGAAAACGAGGCTTTAACGCGATGTAAAAGTTGCCCCAAAAGTTCAAATGAAGAGAACTACCGGTGATCTAAACCGGTGATCCGCGAATTACAACCAGTTCTTGGTCCACCGTGCTGGACTACATGAGATTAGAGGTGAAAAAGAACAACTCAAAACCCCGTTTGCCTCCTCTTGGTTGTAAGAACTTGCTGAGCCCGGGAGCGCATTTAACGTGAGTACTGCCGTGGTCGTGTGCTTTTCTTAGATTATGACTTCTTCCTGTCGACATATCGCCACTTGTGGGAAGACAATCGTGATAAAACGAGCCACAATAGGCAGGGGGCAGTTTCATGGGCGGAACAGCTGGCGGGTTCGAAGTAGGTTCACCGAATCCGGGACGAGCGTAGACGTGGATGTAAAAATGTGATTGTACCGGGTAAATTGTGATATCCCTTTGTTGGAGGAGTTGATCGCGCTTCTTCTTTTTATTTTTATATATTTTTTTATTTTTTGCATGTAAAATCAGCACTTTAGCCGCAGCTGCTTTTATCCTCAGTAGATGGAGAATTTTAAAACCTGTTGCGCATCAGGTCATTAAAGTATTTGAAAGTGTTGCTCTCCTCGCGTTTCTTTCGATCTGCGTGTGCTCGTGTGTGCGTCATGTGGTGAGTGCGTATTTTCGTGTCCTAGATTATTTTATTTTGAATTTTTGCAGAATCTTTGTCTGGTGAGCTGGTCCAGAGGGGAGCTCTCAATAATGTGCTTGGCCAGAGTTAATGTGAGGCAGCTTCTGGCCCCCCATCTCTGAGGGATCCTTCCAACATCTCCACAGGCCCTATGGGAAGTTTGTGGCATATACATGGAAAATGACGTCAATTGTGGAGGGTTAAAACTGGATGCATCAGTCTATGAGTCTTCTTTTTGTGTGTGCTGTGCTCTGTGCTGCGCTGTGGGGGTCTGGTATGATAAAGAGCAGAGTTGAGATTCTGAATGGGGGGAACCAAGGAGAGAAAGACAATAAGAAGACCAATGTGTGCCAGCACAAACATGCCTTTGCCTGCCAGTCGATTCTACTGTGACTCATATGGAAGGGTTGGTTGTTGGCTCGGGGAGCGCTGGAAGCATTAACCGCTTTATTGTTGCGCTCGTCCGCCAGCCGCAAAGCATCAGTCTGCTAAAACTGGCCGTAGATCAAAAGTGATTGGTTGGAAGTCAGTGGAATCAATAAGGACATGTGTGTGTGCGTGCATGTGTGTGCACAATCCTGAACAGACACAATTGAACAAAGTAACGATTGTTGCAGGGCGAAACACGAGGGGATTGTTGGTCTAAGCTGTTGTGGTCTTTTATTTTCACGCCTTTATTTGGCAACCAGAGAAATCCGGCGCTCACTGGTGTGAAATGTGCCGTGGTGACGTCCGTGTGTCAGGACCAGGACAGCTCCTCCTCTTCCCCTTGGCTCTCCACCCGGATGGAAGTTTGTGAGCATTGAGAGCTACAGGCTATGGTCACCTGCTGACGTCTCTCTCTTTTTTATAAAAAAAAAAAAAAAAATCACTCTGCCATGCTTGAGCTGCCCGAGGGACGGGATGGAAGCGGACACAAGGGGGTGTTTCAGAGGGAGAGAGAGGGGGGAGGCGGTCAGCTTGCGCTGTCTCCCACTGCATACCAAGAGCTGCTAAAATATTGATGATTTTTAATATAGACTCCGACCTCATTCTCCCCCCTCTCTGAATAAGTCCTTCCTCTCGTTTCGATCATTTCGGCGGATGTGAGGGATAGACAATACCGGGTGGAGGGTTGTGGTTTTGCACCTAAATCTTTCTGCGTGTCATTTCAACCAAAATGATGTGAAAGGGTCACGCCTGGGTTTTTAAATGTATTAGCTTTTTAACCAGTAAAAGGCCCAAGAAATGAAGTAGTCTTCAGAAGACATGGCTCAATGCTAGACAGAAAGTTAAGCAGAATCGGGATCGGAAGGGTTTCATGTCAAAGGCTCTTTTTCCTTTTCACTGTCACCCAGTGATCGGAAGGCTGAAAGCTATCTCTCTCTGCAGAGACTCACACCGAGGGGCCCTGACATCCTCCTTTTATCTGTATAGATTTCATTACTCTCGGGGCCTGTGAATTAAATCCAATATTCCCATGGTTTGCTCACTTTGGGCTCGCCTATTATCTATGAATGCTGCCTATTAAATAAAAATTAGATAAGGCATCAAACCACCGTGTGGCCTCTGGTGCCTCGTCTGCCTGCTCCTCTCACTTACGGAATCTTTAATTGGCCTCTGCTGGACTGGAGCCTTGTGGATCAATGTGCTGTGAAAGTGTCCAAAACAAAACTCTTTCCTCTCTTCCAACGCGAGATCCGTCTAAAGAACCTAATGTTCTTTCCCATACAAACAACTTACGGAGGCTGCGGTTGCTTCAGATACAGCCCCTTCAGACTGACGCAGGGTTAGAAGTGGATTTTAAACCATCTGCAGCAGGCAGACAGCTGCCTGCATGTGTGCACTGCTGCAGCCAATTAAAAGGAGGTTCTGTGTCCTAAATGTGCTGTGAGTCTTTGTCTTACGTGTGTCAGTAGGAACCTGTGCGTAAGTAGATCAACTGGCTGTAATGATCTCCCAATAAGAGGCTGCGTTCTTTTGAACCAAAACGAAAAAGCGTCCAGTTC
Organism: Takifugu flavidus; assembly: GCF_003711565.1. NCBI lineage: Eukaryota > Metazoa > Chordata > Actinopteri > Tetraodontiformes > Tetraodontidae > Takifugu > Takifugu flavidus. The sequence goes on along the minus strand of NC_079534.1, from coordinate 11,788,464 downwards.
CTCTGAACATGAAAGCCTCTCCGCATGCCTCGATCCCCAGCTTACCTGGGAAGATTTATTTCAGCGGCGACTGTCAGTCAGAGCAGGGGCAGATGGAGCCTGGGGGCAGGTGGAGAATAGAACTGATGACTGGAAAGTTATGAGTTCAACCACCCGGACGGTCAATTTGCATCGCGCGTTGCGAAACCCCGCAACTTTGAGTTGCGGATTCAAACGCGCAAAGGCGTCCGGAATTTTCCGAGATGAAACGTGTGTGTTGTAAAAGCCTGGAGCAGACAGAGGTTAAATTGAAATGTAAGTCCATTTTCTGAACAGCAGCTTTCAGTATTGTGACTCAGGCAGAACCCCGGGCCTCCTCAAAATCACTCCTATTTTGTCATTACTCCTTGGGGGCCGTACATTGGCCGCGCCATTTCGCGTTGCCCGCTTCAACAACATTTTTCTTCGCTGAAACGCTGAGATAATGTAGGGGCCCGCGCCGCCTGCCGCCAGACGCCGCCACCTGACGAGTTAGGCCATCTGACTGATGGCTTGTGATAAGTCCAAGAAGCATACAATCTGTCAAAAAGGCCATTTCCCTCTTCAAATTTTGATTTAATATGTCCCACGCGTCTCAGAAAGCATAACACAGCTCCACAAATGATGATTAAGGAGTCAGAAAAGGCGATGCCTTAACCGCCGTGCCGGGGAAATAAGCCTGCTTGTATGAAAATCAAATGGAGACGAGCATTTGCTAAACACGCTATATTGGAGTTTTATACAGTAATGTTAGCAATGTATTCCTGGAGCATGAAGTAAAGCAAAAAATCCGGAGGCTAGTGAAATGTAAATACAACATTAGAAATATAAATGAACTGTCACATGTTTCATGTCACACGATGAATCTGTAGGATCCTACATGTTTTTGTGTCCCTGTCTGTCTCCTTTTAATTCCCTGTCCTCTTTTTCCTCCTTTTTTTCCCAGAATGCACCCTGCAGGGAAATCCAGCGCATGCAGGAGGTCAGGCTGAGGCATCTGACAGCGGCTGACTTACGACAAGTGTCGCATCCCCTTTGCACGTCGCATCTGACCGTTGGTTGACCCTTTCATCAACGCCTAACAACAGAAGAAGCTCACTTGTCGACACACCTCATCAGCCAGGCGGGAGTAGCAGCAATCGGCGACAGCAAGTGATAAACGCACGCTAATCGTGGCCTAAAGCTGCTGATGCTAAAGTAGCAACATGCTGTCAATGCTCCCAAGTGTTCCATCGTGCCACCCCGAGTGTTCCAAGCAAGTTTAGAAAAGCTTCAGAGTCACCGTCCGTTTCCTGCAGCAGAGCAGCAAAGGCAAAAACAAGAAGACTCGCAGAGGAGAATCCAACACGATGAAATTAGCGATGCTTTGGCCTCTGTTGTTCACTCTGCAAGCCTCGTGCAGCAGTGTGGCACGCGCCATGCAACATTACCCGGCAGCATGGGGACACTATGACGTGTGCAAGTCCCAGATCTATACAGAGGAAGGCCTCGCATGGGACTACATGGCCTGTCAACCTGAAGCCACCGACATGACAAAGTACCTACGAGTGACCCTCGACCCCCCAAATATCACGTGCGGAGATCCACCAGAAACCTACTGCGCATTGGTGAGTTGTAACCTCGCCTGTCTCATGATGGAGACAAATGAGGCTGTAGGCGGAGTCACACAAAAATACTGGGTCAGGGTCGTAGAGTGACGCCTACAAGGCAACTCGCCTCCACGCCAGACGAGATTGATGCTCGCAAACGCTAACATCTGACAGCACACATGCACGCCCGCCTTCATTTAGAGGCTGGGATGTGTCAGAAAACGAGAAGATCTGTACACAAATGTATTTATTGACAAAAAAACAAGGCGGGGTGAAATCGGGGTGAAAGGTCTTTTTTGATAGAGGTCCAACATTTGTTAGCGCAAACCAGCACGCGCAAGGGTAACGCTTTAAAACCTGCATCGGAAAGATGGCTCACAAGTCAGCAGTGACAAGATTATTGTACACGCACAATTACGAGTCACTGCAGGCTCCCAACAATGCTTAGCCTTGTTTCAGTTACCCTCATCAAGCATTATCAACAGTTGTTGAACCCCGGGGTTGAATTTGTTCAGAATCACACTCAGAATAAAGAGCATGGTGCCCACAGGCTTTTAAGTGCTTCATTAGAAGTCGTGCTTGTGCCTGCCGAGCGCTCCTGTGAGTAAATATTTACCAATTAAAACAGGCATCTTTAAAAGGGAGCATTTTTCTCCTCCCGCAGCTCCAGATGGCTTTGAGACATTTAACGCCACAGTCAGATGAAAAAGGAGTCAGTCTCCAGCCTGCGCGTGATGTTCTGTGAAGCTTTCTATCAAAGCAGACGGTAAACCCGCTATCAGCCCAGTAGATCCTCCCAAATAAACACCCTCAACAAAACAAAAAAAACACTGTTCAAGTTCATGTGGAACTACCTTCTGGACTTTGGTGGCAGCGGAACTTCTGCTTCTGGTTCTTGTAATGCTGTTGATGTCAGTTTGTTTTTACCTCCTACAAAGATATTCCGATACCTGAGCGTCGTTAGATAGAGCGGGCAAACGTTTTAGCATTTTGAAAATAAATTCTCCGAAACCAAATATTTTCATGCGCTCCTGCAAATGGAACGTGGTAGCAGAAAACATTTCATCCTGATGTTAGAGAGCTTCCTTCTGGAGGTGGAGGTGTTGTCTGAGACCTTGGCGACCGCGGAGAGACCCTCGTCCTGTTCTAATGGGGATGCGAGTGATCTTTTTTTTCTTCTGTTTGGTCTGTACATGTGACCCTCGGGATTCTGATCACATCCGACAGGAATCGGAGGTCGTCATTAACGGCGATGATCAAGAACACGGACTTCACCTGCTCGCGGCTGTTGCACGTTTGATCTGTCCTCAATCTCGGCCGGCACGCTGGCGGGCTGACACTGGTGACCTTATCCACTGGTGCTTCCTGAGAGTTGGTTGGAGATGAGAGGAGAATGCAAATGGCTTCTCTCAGCGCAGTAACCACATCGCCCACAGTTGTGAGCCCAGTCGAATTGATCCCGATCCAGGCGCTGCCAAAAATAAACCGTGTCCAGGGTTAGAAGCCATTTCTTCCTAATTGAAATATTGTTAAAACAGAGGGAAGACTGCTTCCTGTCGGGTGCGTAGGACACCAATGAAAAAAGAGTCCAGGATAAACAGCGTCTGGGACAGGTGTTTCGGCATCTGGGGTTTAGCCTTGTTTTTATTTTTAGCTTCGTACCTTCAGGGGTTCATCATGTCCTGTTGTCTGCTTCCACAGTGCTACTTTCCTCTAAAGCTGTTTAAAATCTTTTAGCATGCTGCACAAGCTAAAACGCTGAAATCCAAGCGCTGCAGCTGAGAAACAATTGTTTCTTCCACCTAATAGTTTGTCTCCAGCCTTTGTGTGTCTGTCCTGTAGAGTACAGCATGTGCAGCATTCCCCTGAATCAATATAGATGGTCCAATAAGGCTAATTGGAACGGTTGTTGGCGAAGTAATTATTATTAACTTCATTGTAGCGCACAAGCTCTAATGAGAATTTGTTGTTACTGTAGTAGAATTAGAAAAGAGCAACATCTTATTTGGTTAAAAGACTTGAAGAGGCTTTTAATCGAGGCCCTTTTTCCACTTTAAGGCCTGATTTAAGATTTAGTGGTGACTCACAAAAGTGGCAGCGCACGGTTTGAATCCCATTTGGAAAGGAGGTTTCGTTCTCATGCACGAGCGTGTTCATATGGAGCGTTCCTTTTTAAATGTGTTGACAGTGGACATCATGGTGTTCTGGGAACCGTTGCTCCTCGTCGTCAGGGTCACGCGGGGGGGCTTTCATGCATGTATGTGGAGCCCATACGTGCTGTCTCTAACCGCATTACTTTACGCCCCTGTTCTAACCTACCCCCAGCTTGTTACTTTATTCTAAAGTTAAAAGAAAAGGTGTCCAGGGGATCTGATGGGAGGAAGGAGTGAACATTGTAATAGAGGACAACGCACGTGTCGTCTCTTCTCATCCATAAAAAGAGTCTTTACTGTCTGTGATGGGCCAGAACAAGGGAGGAAGTCGGCGACTATGCGACGCATCTAGCACTTACAAACCCTCTCCATCTAGCACATTTCATACTAGAATCCCCCCCTCTCTCTCACACGCACACGCACACACACACATATTACAAGGGAAAATGTTCCCTGATGTTAGCATTCAGCTAATATTACCCTCGTCAGATATTCTCTGCTGCAGAATGGGCATTGCACCTAATTTGTGGGTGTTGTAGGTCTAGGGCGATGACCCCTTATCTGACACTGAATCATCCAGATCTCGCTTGAGATGTACAAATATTTGGGACTCTGCCTCAACCGCGATGTTTGCTCCAGCTAGCATAAATGGGGAGATTCTTGTAATTTCCCTGAATTCTATTCAGCTTTCGCAGCATTGGATGAAGGGAGCCCTTAGTACCAGTTCACCAGACAGACCCCTCCGGGGCTTAGGAGGGAAAGGCGAGACGAGAGCTCCCGCTAAGCTGTTCTGAGACTGCCCTGTTACTGACAGTGAATACAGCAGACTTATCTTCGCTGGTAATGACAGGAGTCACTGTGAACTTCTAATCTGTGTCTTACACACCCACAAAAACTGCTGCAATGGACTTTGCAAAGATAAACAGATTATAAACTAGAGAGAGAGTGAACTAACTTTCATACTGTGATTCTTTGAGGTCATGGGCAAAGACTGGGTCTGTGAGGAGAAAACGCCACTAAAATGTCCTCCAGTCATGATACGATGATAGTTTAGCTTAGTAAGAACGATTCCGGACTTTAGCTAGCTGTGGCACCATCCGTAAAGTGACTGAAGTGATTTACCAGAGGAGTTTAAAGGTCAGCTAAGAGCCTTTCATTGCCGTTGATATTTATGCGGCTCTTTCTTGGAGGGGGTTACCGTCACCTATGTTTTCGTTTGAGGATGGGAAACAGTTGGAGCGTTTAGCTTCCTGTCAACCCCGTGCCCTTGACTCTGTTCTGAACTAGCCCTGCTCAGCACATCATCGCCGCACCACTGCGTACAAAGACACCCGGATGACACGCAACATGTCCCCCGACTGGAAGGAGAGAGGGAAGTCATCACTTATGCTTCCACCCGCCTGCCACTTCCTTTGTTTCGTGGCTTTTTAATTTCCGCGTCCTGTGTTTTCTGTCAGCTGATGATGCATAATATGCATACCTTGTCTGAACACGCAGCGGTTGGATAGTCCTTATGAGGTGAAGTATATGACAGATAGAGACATGTTGGCAGAATTCCCCAAGATCTGTGACAGGTTAATTCTTAGAGGGTTGTAAATATAAAGACAGTTGAATTATGCATCGAGAGGGCGGCGAAAGTAATGGGTTTTATGTTTTGCGGAGACAGAATCTTTCTGGGCAGTTTAACATCTGCATGTTTGTTGTCAAAAGCAGAGCAGAAAAGAGTAATGTGCTCTTCTTTTACTTAAAAAGGATGCATAAAAACACATGCGCTCTTGTGACCACAGCACAGTTGTGGATGGAAATGCAGCCCTGTTGCTTTGGCAATCATTAGCACTGCCTGTTTTGATTGACAAAAAGATTTCAGCCCAGTTAAGCATTCAAAAATAACGGTCGCTGTTAATTGAACAATCTTGTAAACCTAAATAAATAAAGGAAAATGGAGAACTATATAATACAACTCCTCTCTAAGGTCCCACTTTTGCCTTCTTTCTGTGCATTTTTACCCTTTATGAATGACAGAGATTAATCTCATTAGCATTTGCTGCCCCAGGACCCAGATTGCAGGAGATAAGATTATTTTTAATAGTGCCTCTAAAGAAATCCTCTTATTTCTACACATGACTCAGCCTCCTTTCTTCTGGTCCAGCCACATTTCACTAAATTGCCTCACATGCCAGGACATTGTCTGCCGTTTGCTAGGCACAGACACATGTTTCAGTTAGCAACGGCTGGTTTATGCCTCAGTATCAGGAAGCAATCAGAGATTTCAGCGCGTGAGGTCTGTTTTTACCGAGGAGAGGGCAGCTCTTAGGGACTGGCACTTATCCCGAGCTTTAAATCGAAAGCGTTCTCTGAGGGGTTGACATTGTCCCGACCCTGGGGTATTGATAGTTTCAGATCGGCTTTACATTCAGAAGGTTTCAGCTCTCCTGCTATTTCAGTGATGAAATGAGCGGGTGAGACCGTCGCCCGGGCTCTTCAAACTGAATGGGATTCTTAAAAGTACAGTGATCGAATTACACGCTGACAATTTGGCGCTCAGCTGAGCGCCAGATCAAGGACTTTTTCCTCTCTCAGAGCCATCTGACGTTCGTTTTCCTGCTATTTTGCTTGTTCACGTTATAGTTAATTGTTGTAAAGATTACTTTTGATGAAAAAGTTTTGCAATCTTGTGACCTGATTTTACTCACAGTCACCTGGAGGATGCTCAAAATATAGAAAATGAAAACTGCAACCTCAGACTTGGTAACTAATTTGTTCATTTGCATTTAGTTTGGCACGTAACTATATATAACTGTCCAGTCAAGCTAGCCTGGATGACTGTTAGCCGGCAATGTTTGCGAAGAGGAATGTTTACCATTGAATTTCTTGGCTAACATCAGAAGAGGGCGGGATCGATCTGTGTCTATCAGGAGAGAATCTGCTGCGTCACATCCAAAAGGTCTTTCATTTGAGCTGAACAGAGAGAGCGTTATTAAAACAAACATAAAAAAAGCCAAATTCTCCTTTTTAATATAAAAGTCCCTCACGAATTAAACCACCGGGGCTGACACTGATTTACCGTCCCTCTGCTGAAAGTTTAGGCTCTGAAAATAGAGTCTGCTTTGTGTTCAAGCTTTAAAATTTAATGCAACGCTGGGAAACTGATGCTGAACTCTGTGTCTTGCTGAAAATGCGGATCACATCACTTTGGTGCAAGAACTAAAAACCCAAAGACTTTCAAAATGTGTCATTTTTAAAAAGTATTTTACCTATTTGGCTTTATTTTTATTAAAGTGACGACGGTGGCAGGAGGGGAAACATTAAAATGGAGTGATGATAGCCGGCTATTGTGAACCTCCTCTTAGCAAACTCAGCCATCATGCTGTCAGGGCGTATTGATCCCCGAGAGAGGGAGAAAGAGAGAGATGCGAAAGGAAATAATGTCCGTTTCCCAAAGTGGCCGGTGTGATTTTATTATGCTCAGCGAAAGGGTGACATTTCAGTAATGCTTTACTCCTCACTTTGACATTTCAAATTAATAAAAGCATCTAATAACCATGCAGATTAGAAAGGTAGACGATGAGTTGACACACAGCGAGCGAACACCTCACCCGTCTGTCTCCCGCTCTCTTAACTCCAACCAGCTTTCGCTCACGTTCTCTTTGATCAGCTTAATAAAAGAGATCAAGATGGAGTTTCTGCTAGGATGAGCACTCAGCACTCCTTAGTGGCAGATTCTGGCATACAAGTGTTTTGAAGAGGCACAAAAGTAATGACGCAACTTTAAGGGTTCACTCTGAGGGACAGTGGCGCTAAAGCTCCTCATCCTATACATTCAGCTTCATTTCAGCCTATATCAGTAAGCAATCAAGCTTTAAACCAGTAGAACCTCTCACGGTTATAAGCAAGGCCCAACTACAGAATTCAGAGCCGCAGTCTGCTAAGGCTGGCAGGTATTGATGCAATAATACATCCATTAACATGACGTAAATGTCCTGTATCTGAAGGTAAATGCTGTAATCTAAGGCCCCAGACCTGACAGATTTAAGATTTCGATTCCATCTCAATAGCACAGTGGCCATTAAGCTGCCGTTAAGCTTATGTCGGACCGGCTCGGATGCCGAGTATAAGAATTCTCGTGCGGAGCGAGGGAAGTAAAGCAAAATGCGTTGAAATATGTGTGCATGCCAGGGCGCGGCGTTGGCTTGATTTAAGCCTTGAGAGAGCGGCCTTAATTGTGGCTGTCCATTTGCAGGAGGGTCCGTATGAGCCTGGTCCTGATCAAGGTTTCTTTCTGTTCAAAGGGAGTTACTCTTTGCCACTGTTGCTTGTTGGGGGTCAGGCCCTGGGTTTCTGTAAAGCTTCTAGAGATGCTTTTGATTGTAATAGATGCTGTATAAATAAAGATCATTTGATTTGATTTGGGTTCCTCGATCACAGCGCCCCCTGTAGGTGCGTATTTACCCTGCCTGCAGGTGACATGTGGGGGTGTCAGCCTACCTTTATGTTGGTGTTTATCCTCCCCAGCAGATGTGTGCTGTGTTGACTTATCCCTGCAGAACAGCTGTGTGTGTCTGAATTAAATATGGATTTAGGATACAAAATATAGATTTTGAATGACGTCATCGCGATTTAAGATCATTGCTTGTTTAGAATTTGCGGATCTGGAGAAGAGGGGGAAAAAAATTCTGGGCAGAGAAGGCAGGTGGCATTTTATCGAGCACAAAGAGAATTAAAGATCCTCATTATAGAGATGTTAAAGCTCTTTATTAAATCCAGACATCAGAGGGGGGTAATCCCCCACACATCCTGGAGCAGTGGAACATGCAGCCACATCAATGCACACACCACACAGCCACATGAAGAACAAATGTCTACTGATTCGAATTTCAGACGCATAGATCGGCGCACATTAAAGCCCCCGGTACCACCCCACTCCCACCCCCCGACAATAACGCGGTGCAAAATTTACCCCAGCGGGACTCTGCCACATGGGACAGATAATGAGGCCAGGTGTTAATTAATGTGGAGTGCGTTTTCCTCCCCTCCGCCGACGCCCTGTGAATCCCAATCAAGGCTGCCGCCCAGGACGGCGGTGCACTCGATTTGCCAAGCAGCGCGACTTCAAAAGGCCAGTCTGGCTCCGCTACCGGCCTCAAAGGGACGGCTTTGGCCAGGGCCAGAGTCCAAAGGGCGGAGTTCTTGGCATGGGGCAAATCAAAACATGAGCGCGGGGAGAAGTTTGTCTTTTTGTTTCGATCAAACGCCGTACGGATAGCCAATTACATCCACGGGCTCTGCAGCCTCTGATGTCCTGTTTACTGGACCGTCATATTTAACCACCATGTTTAATGTGCTTAAATGCTTAGATTCTAAAACGGGCCGCTGTCGGGGACTGTTGTTGGTCCTTAATGTTGCATAATCTTACCTGTGGGGGTGACAACGACTCCATTACTGATGCAGCTGGACAAACTCATTTTCAGTCGGGTAAATTCGCATGTGCCCACCAGTCGGGAGTACTCGGGTTTCTTCCACATGCGTGACATGGAATAGGTGTTGTCTATAGGCGGCTCAGAGCCAACGTCCGCCTTCAGATGTGATGATGGAGCAGTCACAAGTCGGATGAGCAATCCTTCTGTCCTGCGTTCCTCTGAAGGTCAAAGCCCGTCTGTGTTGTGAGCCGCTCTTGGCCCTGACTGCAGGTCATTAAAGCTCTATTGAGTTTCTGCCAAAGCTCTGACTCTCCCAATATCTCAGCATGCCTCATCTCAGCTGTCTCTTCCATCAGGGCTTATACCAAACCCTGAAAGGATCAACATCTAGTCCCCGTGTTCGCAATACGCTCATGCAAGGCGCCTTCTGAAAAGCTGACCTAGATCTATCTTGACATTATCTCCTTTTTTTGGCCCGCGTGTTTCCAACACAAAGGAGTTTCTGCCATTTTCTCACACTGATTGAAGATCGGGGGTTTATTTGCCGAACGGTGCTCCAGCTCAAAGCAGTACTTTTTTGCCGCAGCCTCGGATCAACTCCCCAGACGGCTAATCACAGACACAACGCATCGGGAAATTGTCATTTGTCAAACCCTCTTTGTCTGTTGCAACCCCAGAAGAGCACGGGCATGTGAAGGTGTGATTTGAGGGAGGTGTTTAGGCCAGCGACAGGTCTGCAGGTGTCACCCAGCAGGTTAGAAGGTGTGAGGTGGAACCGGATGATGGCCTGATTAATCCAGCAACACCTCCGTTCCTGTGGGAAGGAAAGAGCCGCCGCGACAGACGTGTTGTGACCTGGAAATTAGAGACGCCAACGAAATAGACACAGCCGGTGTTTAAGAACGCTGTTGAAATCTGAAGAGACGGAGATTAAAAATCTGGTCCGCTGCAAGTGTTGTCACATGCTTTGGCTTTATTTATTGTGTGACGGAAAAGCAAACGGATGTGAAATAGTAAGAATAAATACGATTCTGATCGATTACTCGTAGTTCCCTCTGACATCTACGAGTCCACTGGGACAGAAAATACAAATAAAAAAAATGAAAGTAAGCTTAAAAAATGTATAGAAAATATAATTATCAGGAGAGATTGCACATGAGGGTTTGATGGTATAGCGGATTGAATCTGGTGGTGAGTCTTTTAGCTTGTGGGGAAAACCTGTCCTTCATCCTGGAGGTCCTGCTGCAGAGGTAAGATGTCCTGCTGGTCCGGATGCTCTGGATGATGAATGAATGTCCTCTGAGACGTTCCAAACTTCCTCAGTCTCCTCGGGTGAGGTCATCACAGATGTGGAGGCTGCTGACAAGCTTCACTTCAAACTCCCTGATCATGTCTGCTCACGTCCAGGACCGTCTCCTTAGAGAGATTGTTGCTATAGAACCCTTCAACTCACTCCTGTACGCTGTCTGGTCTCCTCCAGAGATGACCCTCACATCGTCGGTGAATTTATGGATGGTTTTGTCCATTAAAGACATGCGTACAGCATCTGCCGGCCTGAGAGGATTTAGTCATCCTCTACAGTGCAGTTTAGTTTCGTAAAACCTGACTCTCTCACTCTCACTCTCACTCTCACTCTCACTCTCACTCTCACTCATTTTCTACCGCTTGTTCCTGGAGCCTATCCCAGCTCAATGGGCGGAGGCAGGGTACACCCTGGATTGGTCGCCAGTCAATCGCAGGGCTAACACATACAGACACACAACCACTCACTCTTACACTCACACCTACACCTACGGGCAATTTAGAGTTTCCAATTAGCCTAATCCCCAATCATGCATGTCTTTGGACTGTGGGAGGAAGCCGGAGTACCCGGAGAGAACCCACACAGGCACAGGGAGAACATGCAAACTCCACACAGAAAGTCCCCAATCAGTCCCAACCGGGGATCGAACCCGGGGCCTTCTTGCTGTGAGGCAACAGTGCTAACCACCACACCACCGTGCCGCCGCGTAAAACCTGACTCACATGCTTGAAAATGCTCCAGATGAAAGGCAACAGTGAAGCACAGCAGAGAATGCAAAATTACTGCTGGTTTGATAATCCCAATGAGGAAATTGACTTCACCGAGGTGTAACAACTGGAAACAAAACAAGTCACAAAGATGTTATTCAGCACAGTGACATCAATTTTTGCCATTTTGCTCAAGCATATAAACGTCATGTGACTGTGTCAAGTGAGTAACGAGGTTTTATGGTGCAAGGTACAAAGTGTGTTTGACCATTTTAATCAAGATGTAGCAAAAGTTGGGGCTTTAAATTTGCTCATGTGCAAAGCTCAACATATGCTAACACAGTTAGCTCTGAATGTAGTGGAAACAATTGTTATCATTACGCGTAGTTATACAGAATTCAGACAAAGGAAGCAGGCGGGCACACCTGAGATGTGTGAGTATAAAACCGGAGAGAAACCTGCGGCGAGGTCGAGCTCTGATCGGCCAACTGAACTGATTGGTTGTTTGGCCTGCACCCATCCATCAATGAGAGCTGTCAGGCGGGGGCAAATTCATTCTGCCGAACCACATCTCGTGTCAAAAGAGGCATCAACAGGTGACACATCATCATGCTCTTCGGCTACAATTCCCTCCAACCTCCCTGCTCCTCCTCTTCTGTGCGTTGATGCATTTACATCAATTTCTGTCATATTTATGTTTTTAATTTGTGTGATTTTCCTTGTGAGAGACACCATCGATTGTTAAGCGCGCTGCGAGAAAACCCTCTAATGAACTGGCGCTCCCCAGATAAACGTGCCGCTGTGCTGTTTATCCTGTCATGGCTCGCTGGTTCCTTTAATGGAAACCTCAATAAATTATTGAAAGCAACTATGAAATTACATCTTTCTATCCAGTGTCAGGGCAAAGACTCACCTCGTATTCCAGTTAATTCACAGATCCAGCCTGCCTCCCTCTCTTTCCTTGAGCTACTGTCCTCCTGCAGTCTGTCATATCGATGTGGGATTGACTGCAGAGGCTGCCGAGCTTTAGAGATCATTAGCGACAGGCCAGGCTCACACTTGCTCTGTCCTCCTGTGTGAGGCCACCATCCTTTCCCGGATCTCACAGCACTGATAGGAAGCAGCCTCCCTACAGAGCAGCCTGGTTAGAAACAGAGATGTCGGGAGACAGGTTGAAAGAGCAGCTCTGCAGCGTTGTTTTTAATATAAGGAGCAGTTTGGAATGTGGCTACTATGGCATTGACAAATGTAGATCCACAGCAAATATAATGTGTGGAATGTCAAATGAATATTACTGAAGAGAGAAGACATTAAGGAGTTTTCTTTAAAAGTGTTATTTTTATTAGGTTTAATCTCAATTAAATTGTGCTCCAGTCTCTAGTCGAGACCATTAATCTGTGTTAGTCTGTTTGGTTTTCTCGCTCAGAGCATGCTGGGATATAAATATCCAAATAAATTGAAGGTGCTGGTGCAGATATGATCCAGTTTGCCTCAGTAGTAAATTGTAAATTATACAGTCCATCCGTGGAATCGGTTCTTTTATATGGACGGGTTGCATTTTTCCCAAAAGGTCGATAACTCATTCTGGTGCAAAACTCTTATTTTTCTCATTCTCCGCAGACTATTTTCCAGTCTCACAGCCATGCTCACAGGTAAAGGATCAAGCTGAGAGGGCTTATTCTTTTCCAGTAGCTGCCCTCTGGCAGGGCTCTGAAGCCACGGGTCTTAAATGATCAGAGAAAGTATTGATCCTCATAATGCACTGTTTTCGTTGTTAAATAACCACCACAGGAAATCCGATAAAAAGGTCCTGGCCTTTCTCCACGTCACTGCACCAACTCTAGTCTGAATAAAGCCATTCCAGGTTGCTGTAGCGATTATTGAGTGAGGGTCACATAACATACGTGAAGGACCTCTTTAGTTAGTGAGGTGAGTGCCAGGAGAGGATGATTGTGGAAGTATGATTTTCCACTGGACAACTGTTCCGCTGCCAGTTTTTATTTAAAAAAGGGGGAGCTTCTATTTGCTGGGCTCCTTACAGGAAGGAAACACTTCTCCCATTTGTTGTCTGAGCTGTTTCTGTGGTCATAAAAAAGGTTCTTGTCTCGGTAGATACTCCACCACAAAGATCATTAGCTATGGGTGAAGTAAGTCATAATTTGAGAAATTTGACAGGCAAAATTTAAACAAATATATACTTACCATTGTGTCTGTTTACTATTTATGAATTGCAGCCATTTACATCAGAATTCCTCCAAAAACTGTCATTTAAAGTACTTTTTCTACAGCTACAACAACTTGTCTACTACAACAGCCGCTAAGAATAAGAATAGTTGCATTTCAATATTACTGCTTTTGTAGATTGATATTTTCTTTTGAATATATTTGACTGAGAATCATCATTTCCTCTCCTTAATGTAATAAAGACACTTTATTTACTTGCAAAACTTTGACGAGTATATTTAATAATCACAATATGATCTACGAGGATATGTCATTAAAAAAAGCAAAAGGAGTTCCATTTTAGACATTAAATAACAATTAAACATGGAAAATAAGCCTAAAATAGTGTGCAACAAAAAGATAATTACGGTACTGACTATTGTCTATATGCGAATTTACTGTTTATTTATTCATTAACGAGATCATCTACAACCTCATTTAGTAATTTATGTCTTAATTTACCATCAAATTCTCTAAATGCTTCGTGAATTCTTCAGTGACTCCCCAGGTCCTCTGCATAAATATCCCCGTAGTCGAGGAAACATGGCTCTGTTCTACATTGGTTTGTTTTCTCTCTCCACAGTTTCAAGTCGTTTGTGTGTGTCTGTGTGTGTCTGTGTGTGTGTGTCCTGTAAAGCGTCTGTGCTCGGAGCAGGAGGGAATGTAATGAACCTCAGCGGATTGCTCCATAACTCCTCTGCTTCCCCTTTGAGTCCCTCCACAGTAGCTTCCTCTCCGCTTCTGGTTTCAGGCTTCACGGTGTCCTCTTAAGATCTGGATTCCTCCATGGACTCCATCACGGCGCACGTCCACCTAAACTCCATTGTCTTATTCTCTCGCCTCCTGTCTCAGCAGCACAACTCTACATATGCTCCCAAATTCGTAATACAAGAGGTCAGAAGGTCATCCTAGCACATTTGTTTAACACGAAGACTTGAAATCAGACCTGTCATGGAGAAATTAGGGGTCCACAGTCCCAAAGCCAGGAAGGAAATTTCAAATGAAAAATGACGTTTTCCGCTTATCAGTATTCCCGCAGCAGTGTTCTCTACACAAGGAGCAGGCTGTGGTACCTGCACAGCTATACCAGGCAGATAAGAGGGCTGTTCCAGACAGCACAGTTCTCCCCTTTGGATAATTTTGCGTCTAGAGTGTCAGATGATTGCTGATTATCGAACCGCTTTACAGTTGATCTGAATCTCATCTGCACTTAACCTCCTTGTTTCTGGAGCAGAGGTGAGAGGAATGTCAATTGGAGTGTCTTGCACTCGCCTTTGCCGCTGTCGTAGGGTTCGCTCGGGCAGGGCACGTCCGAGTAAACGCACTGGAGCCCGCCAGAACCGTCTCGCGCATCAAAAGCCGCTCTTTCTTGCCACAAACGCCCCGGCACAGTGGAAGTCTGTGGCACCCGCGCAGACACGGGTACATGAAAAATGCATGCCCCTTGTGCCTGTTACATAAGAAATGCTCATCCGGATTCCATTCACACCCCGGCTGAAAAACCTCGCAGGAATATCAATTACACCAGCAATTTAGGTGGCAGCGTAGGCAGCAACAGCAGCGGATGAGCATATTGCATCTACAGTGTCATCCTAATGAGAGGGTCAGTGCCTCCAGCGGCGCCGGCATCGCCTGTGCGGATGATAAAATGCCATTTGGCCCGAACGTAGCAGAAATGCTGTCGAGTACGGCAATGAAACTGTGATCGAGTAGGGGAGTAATCCTACCCGCTGTTGGAAGTGGACCAGAAGAGATCCCTTTAAAAAAATGCCCCCTCCTTCTGCAAAAATAAATGAATAAATAAAACAAGGAGCTTGGGTAAATTTATGTACATAAGCCATAGCTCACACAGTGGGAGTATTTATATTCATGTGCTCTTTATATCATAAACTCACAGCTATCTGACGTGTGTGTGTGTGTGTGTGTGTGTGTGTGTGTGTGTGTGTGTTCTTTTAACAATAATCAGCTGGTTTGTGTTTTGAAATTCTGTCTTCAGCTAAACATGTGACTCTATCTGCCCTGCTCTTTCTTTCTTATAGGAGAATCCGTACATGTGCAACAACGAATGCGACGCCACCACCGAGGAGCTGGCTCATCCCCCGGAGCTGATGTTTGACTTCGAGGGTCGCAACCCCACAACCTTCTGGCAGTCCACCTCGTGGAAGAAATACCCCAAGCCGCTCCACGTCAACATCACACTGTCGTGGAACAAAACCATTGAGCTCACTGATGACATCATACTGACCTTCGAGTCGGGTCGACCCGAGCAGATGGTCCTGGAGAAGTCGCTCGACTACGGACGCACATGGACCCCATACCAGTTCTATGCCACCGACTGCCTGGACGCCTTCACCATGGAACCAAAAACGGCTAAAGAGCTGACGCAGCGCACCCTGCTGGACATCATCTGCACCGAGGACTATTCCAGAGGCTACGTGTGGAAGAACGACAAGACCGTACGTTTCGAGATCAAAGACCGCTTCGCCCTTTTTGCCGGTCCTCGGCTTCACAACATGGCTTCGCTGTACGGCCAGCTGGATACCACCAAGAACCTGAGGGACTTCTTCACCATCACTGACCTGAGGATTAGGCTGCTGAAGCCAGCCACTGGGGCCACCATGGTGGATGAGAATAACTTGTCCAGATACTTCTATGCCATTTCTGACATCAAGGTGCAGGGAAGGTAAGAGCCTTCATTTACACACCGCTGGCTCCCAAGATTCAAACCGATGTTTATTCACAATGGCCTCATTTCTGTCATGTCATTTCCTCTCATTAACTGTCGTTCAGCACAGCGGTAAGAAATATGTGATAATGACTGTGTGAATCACACGGGACACAAAGTCCTCGTGAAAATTGCATTTTTGTGTTGGTGACGTGAGCGTATCTCCTTTCAGCGTGGATCTCTCGAGACAAATGGAAGATTTCTGCTTTTTATCTGGCTTGTGTTACAATTAACCAAAGATCTAAAGATATTCTCATCTCATCTCATCAGAATATCCAGAATATTTCTTTAGATCAGCCACAAACTGACATGATTGAATTTAGTTAACAATTATTCAGATTCAGTTTTTATGTTTATGCTTGTATGTTTTAGTGGTGGCCTTGTAGTTGAAATAAAATATTCTATAAATAACTAAGTAAATAACAGTAGGGGTAAAAAAGGGAAGAGGGGTAAAGGAAATTCAAGCAATTCAAAATCTGAGTCAACCTCAAATGTGCTGTTCAAAAATAGCAAAAAATGCATTCACAAGATGGGGGAAAAAAATTGCAGGTCTACTTTTTTGCATCATGTTGTAATTTATTAAATGTCTGAGTGATTTTATTGCACAACCCCTTCTAAAACATTTAAAAGTATTTTGGTACATGAGCTGACCAGCAAAATAACTAAGCCATTCAACCTTGAATGGAAACATAAATGTGTTTTCTTTTTTGTAAGTGCATACCCCACAGAGTCTCCCTTGTCTTAGCCTGGTTCTTCCACAATTTGCTCTCTTTTCCTCAATAAGACAGCCCAAGCTAGCCCAACACTGACCCAGAGTCATCAGATCGAGAGGAGGGTCACTGCCTGTGGTGGACTAGAAGAAATCTTTAATTCAAGTCAACACTTCACTTTATATTGCAGGCACATCTTCACACTCCCAAGATATCACTTCATATTTTAATTATTCTGTGAACATAACATTAGATTCTGGTGTTTTCAGATTTGTAATAAACAGTTCCTAATATCAACATTACTCAATTATTACAAAAACTTTAAATTGATATTAGTCTGCAACTTTAAGATTAAACAGAGGTTCTCAAATGCTTATCAAGTACATGTAAGGCTGTCATGTAAGGACAATTTTAAAATATGTTCTTTGTTTGTTCTGCTGGGCTTCCAAAGACCCACTTATGGGAGCAGCAGTAGAGCTCCTACCCTCAAGATTGACAACGATTAAAATCCTTAACATTTTTTACTGCACATTTGTTAATTCCACCAGAAACAGAGCAATAGTAGGATCCATTAGACTTTCCTGCCAGTGGATTAATAGGGATCCATCTTTAGCTACTCCTTTAGCCCTAAAGTGGTCTTTACTAATTCTTTAGGGAAAATGGATTTTTTTTTTTACTTAAGATGCTAATTCCTCCATTATCAGCATCGTCTTCTCTTAAACACCATCTGTCTTGAAGGACGCGTTTCTTTTCCCAACCAACGATGATGAAAGAATTTATGTCATGTTATATGTTCAGCAACTGGAAAGATTTGTGTCACTGGTAGCAGTCGGCGCGCCGTTGTGATTTCCAATAAACAGAAATACTGTGGTTTCATGATGCATGCAAACGGCCCTCATGATGGGCCTTAAGTTTCTGCAGCTGCTTCCCAAATGGGAGCTGTGTTGCTTGCTGCAGTTGGTTTATGTGAGGATAACTAGGTTGGTAATGACCCGTTGGATGGGCCCACAGAGAATTGAAACATTTAGCCCCTAATTAGAAATCAGTCAACTTCAATGGCAGATTAGATCCATTAGCAAGTCAGCTAATTGGCAGGAGAGTAATCTTGTAATTAAAAGCATTTGCAGCTGATTAAGTGGTAATCATCTCAGACATATCGGTGAAATGGAGGAGACGTTCAGTTTTGTCAGGCAGCGGTTTCATATTTAGCCTCGGCCTGTTTTGGATATATAAACATGACAACTCCTCACATTGGATGCTTGATCTTACCAGGACTCCACAGCGGACGGTGATACAGTGCCATCTCGGAAATAAGCATGTTGTGCAGCGAAGCACATTTTTCCAATATTCATGCTTGTACTATAAATATGAATTGATGAAGAAGAAATTGCAAGACCTGCAATCCAGCACAGAATAGCATCTCCGACAGATATCTCATTTTGCCATCCATTACAAAAAGCAGCAAATTGTTGGATGGGAGGGAAATGAGCTATTTTGCCCAATTTTTTCCCGCTGCCCCCCGGGAATCAAATTCAATTTTCCACCAAAAGTTGCAGTGAAGACAACAAAATAAAGACAGGGTGGATCCAGAGTTGGATCAGTAACTCACTTGAAAGCGGGTGATGGAGCTTGGTGGGTGGGTGGGTTGGGGGAGGGACTCATTAGGGTTCCAGCAGCCTTCTGGCTATACCCAAATGGGAAGGACTTATCAGAGAATGGCCTGTCCTGTCGGAAAATTCCGAGAATGCTCCACAAGTGCTGATAAACAGTTGAACGTTTACGGTGTCCACAGGCCTGAAACAAAATGATATAAATTATGTTTGTTTGTGTCACAATTTTCAGAAACCCTGACAAAATTTTGTTGGTGGGGGGGATGTTCCAAAGACAAATCTGTATGTGGTAGCATTCCCATATCTTTACGGTGTGTGTGTCTGTTTGTGTGTGTGTGTGTGTGTGTGTGTGTTGTGTGTGTGTGTGTGTGTGTGTGTGTGTGCGTGTGTGTGTGTGTGTGTGAAGGAGGGGTTATTTCCTTTAGGTTAATCTATTGTAACAACTGTTTCTCCTGGCTTCATCTAAATATACTGAGATCTTGACATTGCGTGGCGATGGCAACAGGAAATAACGCAGACATCAGACAGGACCCAAAAGGAATCACTTCCCTTTGAAATTAATCTTATATTTTAAGCTGAAATACTGTTTTCTGTCAGAAATGGAAAGCTATATCTATCTAACATATGATCTATGTTAGATAGGCATGCATACTTTAGTGATATCATAAATGGCATATGCTAACAATAGTAAATACATACAATCCAAATGATTTTAAATTCGGATATGTATTACAGCAGCAGTCATCAAAGCTAATTGCTTAGAATTTCAGTCAAACTGCCTATTTATAAATTTTGAGTTTATCTTTGGATCACAGCCAGGTTGCTAAATATTCAATTGTATTGCTAATCATACCCCTTTGAGCTTGCTCGAGGGTGGAAATTTGTCTGTTTTCATTTTTTTTTGATACTTCAGAAGGTTATTTGGCTCAGGTAACTCCCTTGGGACAGTTAAACTGGTGAATCAGCGAACATGGATAATACAGAGGGTGTGTGTCCATCTATCAGGCCCAATAAACACCGATGAGCTCTTTGTCACGGCACCAGCGATTTATGAGACATTTGGCCCAAATTTGATGCAGTAGAAGCTGGAAAATTGTCCTTTAAACTATTTTTAAACAGAATGATTTTACAGGTGCCAAATTGCGATAGCTAGGTGGATCAGAGCAGTTCCAAAACTGTAGCTCCTGTGAGGTGTTTCCAGGCAGCAGTGGTCCGTATCCATCCAGAGGGGTCCAAGGAAGGAACAGCAGTCAATGAGCAGGGCCAAGGCTCATCCATGCATGTGGGGATCAAGGGCTGACCTGAGTGATCTCACCCAACAGAGCAGCTACTGTAGCTTGGAATGCTACTTAGAAGAAGTTCACACTGGTTCTGGTAGAAAGGTGTCGGGAGACACAGCGCATAAGAATTTGTTGTCTTTGAGACAGAACAAAGGCTGTATTGAGGGCTTCTGACCTGGCCTACCAGACCCGAGAAATCTCAGAAATATTCTTCATTTCAACCGGCTGTGCAAAAAACAGCGAGACAAATTGTACATGATGGGAAAATCATTGACAGAAGAAGATATAAACCAAATATTGGAAGAATTTTTTTTTTTTTTCCCAGCACGTGGCAGCGCAGCTGCGCTATCGATTTCTAAAGTTATTCCACATCAGCGGACAACAAAAACCTTGAACCATGCAAGCTGTTCCACCTTTCACGTAGACCTCGCCACCATTCCTCACTTATTGATCAGGTGTCCGCTCGTTAATTAAGACACAACCGCTAACGGCTGAGCTCGCGGTCAGAGCTGCACGTAGTGTAACCAGGCTGCACAAGGGCCTGGGAATGAGAAGCAGCTAATCCATAAGTGCTAATGTGCAATTTTTTTTTCCTCATTCCCCCTCACGTCAGTCTCCTCCTAATTCCATAGTTACTTTTCTGGCTTTTCAACCAAAACAAAATCAATATAGAAGAAACACCAGGCGAAGTGAGAGATTTTAAAAACTAAAGACTACAGAGAGAAAGCGTGAAAACTGTCCAGGTCATAATGATATCAGTTAGGGATGATTGCAATTGAGTGCGAGACTCGCCGTCGGGGGGTGATTTTCTCCAGTAAAAACATTTTATGTTCAGTGATTTAACTGCATCTCTAAACATTTTCTTGATATGGGAATAAATTGTTCATAATGTACTCAAATATAAAGAAAATCTACATTGATTATCAACACCACTCAAAGCAGGCAACATTAGTTATTTATAACAATGTTGTTTAGTAAGTTACGGTTTTAAAAAAATGTTTTTCTTAAGGTGTTTTATTCAGAAATTAGATTTAAAGGTTCCAATCATCAAACAAAAGTCTGATATAGAAATATTGATTTAAATTTCTTATTATTAACATTAGTAAAAGAAAATTTTGCATTTAACAATTTATTTTACCATGCAAGAATGATACATTGATATGTAACAATGTTGCACATTTGAAATTTGTTGGACATAACAGTGGGTAATTTAACAAGATTTGAGGTATGAGTAAGACAAAAAAGAGTAAATGGCAAGCTACCAAACAGCATGCAGAAAAGTTGCCAATTGGGCCTTTTCTTTTTGTGATAGGGACACAATGTTGAACTAAACAGTAATCGCAGATGTTTTACCGTCTGTTGCGGACCTGTAAGAGAGAGTTTGCCTGACGGCTGTCTACGCTGACAGTGTAAAGTAAAAGCAGATTTCAAAGATAAAGATAAAGAAAGCAGGTTCCACATGCTGAAGAACTCCAAATCTGAGGTAAACGTGATGTATTCGAAGGTCATTTGGATTGGAAAGAATAATAGTTTTAGATAAGACATTTCATTGTTACATCACACTCCAAAATGTTCCCCTCCAGCCACAACTCTGTGTCTCCCTCCCCACTGGGAGTCCCGAAGGAATAAAAATACTGTATCACACACTTCAAATGTAAGAGACACTTTAAAAGCGGCTGGATTTGTAACGCCTCCTCAGCGTGTTCACATTAATGCTGAACTGCAGTTGAACGAGCTTATCTACAACCGCGCGCTAATCAGAGCTCACATATAGGAAGTCGTCGCTGACATTTGAAGATCCCTCAATCTTGAAATATCCAAGGGGGAACTTCAGAGTTCACATGCACCCGTCAAAAAGGAAACAGAAGTTGAAAGTTAAAGATCTCAAACTTCTGATCTGGGGGGGTGACAACAGTCTGGGCAGCTTCCCAGTGAGACCAGTAAATATGAGCAACGCGATTTCGTTCAGTAGAGGCCGGGTGATGGTTTTTATATCAGTCCTCCCATCTTTTGATATTTTAAGGGCTCAGCCGACACGAGCGTTCTATAGAAGCCATCTCGTCTTTCCGCTGCATCTTTGCACCAAGACGCTCAGAAATTTGATTTTGAAAAGTAGGGGCGATAGCAAAAGTGCATTTCACACTTCATGTAGTCTGCGGATCTCATGTGGGCTGAGCGGCAGAGAGGGATTCACAAGGATGACCGACTAATAACAATCCAGCGCCGCTGAGGAAGGGTCTGCTTTGTAGGGAGGAGACCGGAGGAGGAGGAAGGAGACCGGAGGAGGTGGTGCTGGGTTAAGGCCACACGTTCTGGTCCCATCCAAGCCTGGTCCCTGCTCTGTCCACTTGGTACTTGGGGTTCAAGTCCTTCTGCTCAGTCTGATACGGCTTGAATCGTAATGTTTTTTTTTAATTTCTCATGATTTATGGCGCTTCACAATAGCAGTAATTTATCAGCTGAATCAATAAAAAGTATTAGTCAAAGCAAACTAAGACCATTTATAAACACATTTCCACATACTGCACCTACACAAGCCGTCAACACACACGCACAAGTGCACATACTGGCTCTTATCCAGTCTCTTACCAAGCGCATACACACGCGCGTGGTGTGTGTGTGTGTGCCCTGCGAACCGTGACAGTTGCAGCCGGTTTGATTGACAGAGTTTGAAAGTCAGGTTCAAGTACGAGTTCACACGGCTTCCAGCACTACTTCGCTACCTCCATACGGTTTCCACCCGCTCCGCCAAAGCCCGCCTCGTCTTCCGCCAGATGCCTGTCACACCGCGCAATGTTTCCTGCCACTCATCTCCCAGTCTTCAGCGTTTAATTAGTGCTCATTAAGAGCCAGGCTTTCTTTGTAAATAATATATGGAGAGAAAAGTACATTGGCAGAGGCTGTCTCCGGAGGGACGGCGACCATGAATAGTGCAAGCATCAGCGTGTCCTTTTTTACCACGCCGCGGCCGCTGTCACACCACTCGCCTCTATTTAAGGGAAATGCTAACCTGGCTGTTGTGACTGAAAGCAAGGATATAATATCGCCTGTAGACTTAACCTCGTCATTCTCAGGGTCCTCTTGCATTTTCATGCGCATCTGCCTCCAAGTGTTGCTTCTTTTGTTGTGCTTCTTTAGCTTTTTCCTTTTGTTTTCTGAGCTTTCATCATCATTGTTTCATTTTGTGACAGGTGAGCAACACGCTTGCGCTCGCACATGTACCGAACCTAAACCAGCCCAAGCTGATTTCCATATTAATGTGTGTTTCCGGTTGCTGATTTCTTCCTTGTCTCGGCGGCTTACATCACGTGATTGAGGGGACCCTCGGCCAGGAGGGCTGAGGCTGGGGGAGTCACGGTGTGCGTCAGACACCATTCTGTACGTCTCCATCAATGCGTGATTTGAATAATGGGCCCTGTCACACAAATCACAGCCTTTCAGTAGCATTGGGCCCAGCTACATTCAAATTTCATTTCACCTCAGCGGAAAATTGAAGCCGGAGGAATTAACTCGCAATACATTCCCAACATTTCACCAGCAATTTGGGCAGCCCTGGGGGGTTATACTTCATATTTTGAACAGGGGGCGCAAACAATTTGCTTGAGATGTATTACATTAGATCTAAAAGAAAAGACCAAATTGGACACGGCAGAGACCGACAAAAACAGGCCAAATCGGAACTCTTCAATTTCGCAGTGATACAGTCCGGCGTAATGAGGTGACTCTCCCTTTCCATCCTTCAAGTTCAATACCACTCTAAATGTAAAAAAGAGGAGTCAGGCCGCTATGATCCCTGGATTTGCCTCCCTCCACCCATCTTTGCATTGTGCTAATGGTAAATTAAAATTATATCCTCCTTATATACCTGACACAGTGCTGTGGAAGCACAGTCGTACCCTTACACATTTATAATTTGTAGCTATGTTATATTTATGTCTGTTTCTACTTTTTATGCAACATAAATATAACATTTTTTGGCTGTAGAAGACAGTTCAGGTGTAGGCTACAGGGATTGTCACCATGTTATTATTAATTTAAAATAAAATTAATCTTTACAATTGGTGCCTTAGCATAGCTTTCCAGCATGTATCTCTTAACAAAATACTTTAAAGCGATTTCTTTGGTCTAATTAGTGTGGAAAATACCGTCTTGTATGATTAATATGTATGTAATATGCATGCCAGACCAGTAGTTGGCGATATAACTTTGCAGAGGCAGATGGACTGACAATCAAATCAAATCAAATCAATCTTTATTCATACAGCGTCTTATACAATCAAAATTGTTTCAAGGCGCTTTCCAGAATCCCAGGGCCTAACCCCCAACAAGCAACAGTGGCAAGGAAAAACTCCCCTTTAACAGGAAGAAACCTTGAGCAGGACCAGGCTCATGTAGGGGGACCCTCCTGCTGATGGCCGGCTGGGTAGAGAGAGGAGAGGAGAGGAGAGGAGAGGAGAGGAGAGGAGAGGAGAGGAGAGGAGAGGAGAGAGAGGAGAGGAGAGGAGAGGAGAGGAGATGAAGTGCATTTACTTTTTTCACACTTACTTGATTGAAAGCTAATTTGCAATAAAAACCATAACAAGTTACTAAGGTGTGGCAGCATTTGACATTTACTCAGTCTGATGAGTTTGACTTTGTTGCTCTTGAAGCCTCTGAGCTTCCTGAATCATGCAAAAAAAGAATCTGCTGCTTTTGATTTAGTATTAAAACATAAAATTTCAGCTCAGTAGAATTGTCATCCTGGAGAATGTTTTTCCCCCTCACTTTATGGCTGCAAAATTGGGACATGTCAAAAGATGGCAGGTGTGAGAGTATTATAGCGATGTCTTTGGTCCTGGCACGACAACAGTGGTCTTATGTTGCACTGTGAGCCCGGCGAGGTTCAAGGATGGCTGTTGTCGTGGTCTTGTGACTGAAGATAGCCTGAGATAAAATTCTGAAAGTGTCAGAAATATAGGATGAGCATTTGGCAAGTGACAGCTGCTATGACCTGCATCTACTATCCAGCCAATAGAAATGTGGCAGGAAGTAGCAGTAGCAATAAATATGTCCCAAGTTGGCCTATTTTCCAAAGCCGTGGTACAGTTGACATTCTCTCTCTCTCTCTCTCTCCCTCTTTTCTTTCTCTACACTTTTTTCTCACAATGTCGCTATAACAAGGGTTCAAGCCCGATTCCTTGTTTTTGTTGTCGCAGTATGGTTTGATTGCGGCGCTGATGACGTCGTACCGATGCAGCCGTAGCCATGCAATTCAGCGAGCTGTTATCATCAAAGTTTAGGAGATCCATGCTGCACAGTGTGTCGTGCAGCGAAATTATAAAGCTACAAAAATCACACGCGCCATAGGGGCCATTAGTCTCCCATAACTTCGAGTCCCACAGCTTGAAATGACACTGGAAGCGAAGCCAAATTCTGAATTTCAAACATAGAATCTCCTTTCATGTCATCACAAGACTCCCACACATTCCTTTAAGGTGAAAAGACATCAATCAAAGAGCCTCCCTGTCTGGCTGGAGCGTGTTGGGCAGGTAATTCTGGCCCATCCAAGTAACAAGTTGACATCCATCTCAAACTTTAAGCAAGGCCTAAGTTTGAGCGCATGCATGTCTGTCAGAGCCATCACTGGCCAGGTTATTTGAGGCTCCAGGCTCGTGTTGAGGGAAACTTCCTGCAAACCTCAGTATGTATGTATGCAACATGCAGGTGCATTATGGGCTCTGACCACGGTAACGTCTAAGGGAGCAGGCGAGCTATGGAGCTGAGGGAAACTGGTTTGCCCAGTGCAGTTCTTGTCAGATTGGAGGGGGATGGAAGGGGGGGGTCACCCTTTAAATATTTAATGGAGGAAAAAGAAAGCAGAACCTTTCGATATGAAAATGCTTTATAACCATATCTAAAAGAAGATGCGATTTGTCTGAATCTTGCTTTTAACATGGGATTTTAATAGTAATATTAGCACTAGTTTGCAGCTCAATTTTGCAGGCAGCATCTCTGCTTTTTAACAGCTTAATTTGTTTTTTCAGAGGTGTTGCAGTTCTCAGTTGCAGCATTTACTGCGCTTCCTATGCTAATGAGGGGCAGGAAGATCGGTACTCTTCCAAATGATCACCAGAGCCTTCATAGGAGTTCTCTTCAGCAGTAAATCAATTATTTGATATTGATGAATGATGCCTGAAATTCCCAAGATAATAATATTGTCTGATTGATTGAAACAGAAGGATCTGATTGCTATGCAGCTAGCTATAGTTATAAAGTCTCCTTAGATGGTTGAAGAATGGTGGAGTAGAAACTGCACCCCAATTATGAAACGCAACAAAGATAGATCTTGATAAGAAGCTTGACATTAAGATATTATGTGTGACACCATTTCACTCTAATAACTGATTGGAGCCTCCTGTGTGGATTGCTTTGGAGACTGTGAATGTGAGTCTCTCCCCCCCACAAAAAATAAGTGGGTTTTTTTTTGTCAGTTCTGACTTTTCCCACTTAACAAGTTCTGTGCTTGTTTGGAGCCAGAGACGTTAGAAGCCTTCACATAGGAGACAAGCTGGGTTAGACATGGCGAGGCTGTCACCACGATGCCAAACAACCTTGAGAAAGCGAGGTTAGGCAGAAGACTGATGAGAAGAGAAGTTGCTGTCTGCTCCTCACTATCAACACCGACTCATTCCTCATTACTACATATGGTATATAAAGGTATATAGTCGAAATAAAACCCATAACCAGCACTGTATTAAGATTTATTAACCCCACTTGGGACAACAGCTCAACAGTCAAAGGTGTAAACCTGCAGTATGAAGTTAAAAATCATTTGTATAAAATACACTTTCTCTCCACACACATTAAGACTAAAGTGGAGTGAATTAATGTATTAGCTTAATTAAAATGATAATATCATTATTGTTCTGGCTGTGACCCCATTACTGTACCCCATTTTAACTATATAACATGTAGTTATTATTAAATAGTTAAAGGCTGGGGTGAACTAATGGAGGCTGTATTGGTGCCCCTCCTATCATCCCCATCACTGTCTGGCCTCGGTCTCCAGCCAGATATGTTTTACAGTTTTGTGAGGATTAATGCAGTAATAAAGGGCAATTACAGTTTATTTTTACATTTCTCAATGTCTCCGTGCATCTGGATTTGTTTCACTTGATTTCTGTAATTTGTGGCTGTAAATTGCTTCTGTCTTTCACTATTTTTCCAATTAAGATGTGAAGGTTGACGTGAAACTCGGGGGGGGGGGGGGGGGTTGGGGGGGGAGCATCAGAGTTTATCATAGTGCACTTCAGCCTTTCTACCTTCTGCTTTGCTGTGTTGATCCAAATTTCGACCTTTTTGCAACGCAGGCAAACAAAAAAGTTTGAGTTTGACTTAAAATTTAAACTTCCTCTTCAGTCGGAACTCATTTGATTCATTCAGTCCTTTCATACCTGCTTTTATTTTGGTTCCGACTAAGCTGAAAAGTCTCAGGTACACCAGGACTATTAAATAAGCACCCTCCAGGTTTGATACCCGTGGGTCTGTTGGACTCTATGGTGGGTAAAAGGTGATTAAAACCTGAAATGTTGGGTTAAAAAAAGCTCCAAATCGTTCTCTCTTGCGACTGTAACCGGGCAAAGACAAGCTCTCTGATTTCAATGTGACAATGCCGGCGGCAAAAGCGCCACATCCCAGAGCGCCCGTGCTGGACTCAGCGGACGGCCCACTCCAGCCGAGCCCGGTGATCTGAATTTCTGCAGCTTTTAATTAAGTGGAAGGTCAAATTCCAGCCTTCCTGACTCGAGGGAGCTGCAGCTGTCTGTGTGGCCGTCGAGGTACTTTCAGTCATTAATTTTATGAAGCGGGGGGGCTTCAGGCTGCTGGCTGGGCTTCTGACTCATATCTGTTACAGATCCCACTACTGTGATCTGCCACTTAACCAAAAAAGCAACTACAGAAAAGATTCATTTCTTAACAGCACAGTAGAATCAGACAAAATCCAGGAACCAGCTCCTGTGCCTCCCTGTGTTTCATTCACCTTGGAATCACCTCACATCACCTCCGAAGGCACCGGCCCTGGTGTCGTCTATCAAATGCACAGTTTAACAGTTAAACAGACCAGAATCATTTAACAATCTGATGGCGGCACTTTGCTTCTGTTGTCCTTGAGGGTGATATCCATGGTCGTGCCAACGGCAGTTTCGAAAACTGGAAAGAAGCCACGCACGCGTTTGATGATTTCCAT
Organism: Takifugu flavidus; assembly: GCF_003711565.1. Classification (NCBI taxonomy): domain Eukaryota; kingdom Metazoa; phylum Chordata; class Actinopteri; order Tetraodontiformes; family Tetraodontidae; genus Takifugu; species Takifugu flavidus. The sequence goes on along the minus strand of NC_079534.1, from coordinate 11,760,502 downwards.
AAAAATGTCGCCGCCACGTTCTAAAAATACACGACCCCCAAACTTTCCGGGCAATCCAATCTTGCCGCGTGCAGTTATAATCAAGTGCTGTCAATGGGCGGACATGCGAAACCTTATTTATCAGCTGGGGAGGAGAGGCTATCGTTTCCCGTGTTTCCCATCACCAATGTCAGATGTCAAAGAGTGGCCAGGAAGTCAATTAGAGGGGATTGTTCGTGATTGCTGTTTTTTTTCCCTCCCTGCCTCATGTTCGCTGGCGTTTGTAGCCAGCAGCGAACCAGCTCCTGAGGTTGAGGAGAAATCTTCGCTTGGAAGCACTTTGTAGAAACAAACGTAGCCTTGACGTGAAACTGAGAGCCGTCGGATCCCCTCAGGAGGGGATGGTGTGTCTGCTTCACTCGATACAGTTTTTGCACAACAGCCCCCTTCAACTCTTGCAGGTCAGTAGTTGTAACCTTTAAGCCTCTTAGGAATCAAACGTCATACGAAGAATGGTATTTAGAATACTGAAAACACATAAAATAAATAAATCAACTCTTTCTCACGCTGCTCCTCGTCTTGTGTCATCATCCCTGAATTTTCCCATTGAAGAACGATCGTTACTTATTTACAGCCACTCGCTTTCGATTTGATTATAAAGCCTTTGATTAGCAAGAAGCACACGCTAAAACACATTGTTGTGAATCTTCTCCTGGTGGTTGCCGAGATGTGTTGATGAGGAAGGAATCTTCGCAGACACCGACTTGGTTATCAAAGATGTTTATTGGAGAGAACAGTCAGGTATCAATCGGACACTGCAGATTGTCCGAGGGAGGTTTCGCGGTCCCGATGGTGAAGAACTCCGAGGTGTCTTCATCGTCACCTCCTTCTTATACAGTCGAGTAAACACATTCTTTACTGATGACCTCACGCTATACAATATGGCCAACCCAATGGTATAGCGTTCAGTTATTACCAAAAAAGGGAATACTTGAAGATGCTTCATGCTACACATCCTCATATGGAGAACAACCAGGGGCCCACAGGCTCCAGTGTCATCTTTTAGGAGCTTCTCTTACATAAAGGAAGAAGACACAGGACACACATGTGGAGCATGTCCTAATATGGTGCTTAGGCTGGCTGTTAAACACATTACGGCCTTACAGATGTAAAGCCTGCATAGAACGGGTCAGATACTACAACATCGCTCCTACAAAGAAAAGTCAGAAAACACACTCTGAGCAAGCAATAAGGAAAACACACGGGGTATTCCATTTGCGCTGTGGCTAAAACGGGACAGTGTCGGTCATTTAGCCAGCAGAGTGGCAAATGTGACCTCATTCATGTCAGTGTTCTCTCCCACTGGACCTGCAACAAATGAGGCCTTGTCATGTTTTTCCCCATTTTTACAAAGGAGAACATAGTGAAGCTTTGTATATGTGTGATCTAAATCAGATAACCCACCAGGATTTGCATTAAATCCCTTTCAAAGAGAAATAAATAAAGGTTCCACAGCAAGAGCAGTCGCTTTGACCATTCCATTACAAGAAATTCCAGTCTGACGCCCATCTATTTGTCTGTCTTCTGCTGTGGCCCCTCTGTCTCAGGTGCAAGTGCAACCTGCACGCTAACAGCTGTGTGTTCGACAAGGGGAAGCTGGGCTGCGAGTGCGAGCACAACACCACCGGGGCCGACTGCAGCCGCTGCAAGAAGCACTACCACGGCAGAGCCTGGAGCGTGGGCTCCTACCTGCCCATCCCCAAAGGAACCGCAAACATATGTGAGTATATGTGATTATGTGGAGCTACGTAATATCATATGGTGGTGGGACGGTTCAGGTTTGTGATGATGCAGTTTAGTCTCTTCTGTTTTCCCTTCAGTTTACAACGTTCCTTTGAACCAGGATCTTTATGGTTCTGTCAGGCAACTCTGGACTAAATACTTTATTGCACACCTTTAATTGCAAAACTAGCAGAGTGTCAATTCAGCAGCATAGAAGCGGGTTTGGCATCAGTTTCTGCTTCATTCCCTGATAATAGTCTACCTAGACATTATAGGATATGGATATCAGACCCAGACCGCGGGAATTGAAGAAACAGAACCCACGGGAGGATGCTGGGGAGGTGGTGGGATTGAGTTCCGAAGCACAGAGCAGCAAAATAGGCAGGGCAGCAAAAGGCAGAGCAGCATGAGCAGCACGGAGCGATCCAGACTGACCAGGTAAAAAGGAGGCGATTAAACACCTGCCCTAATTAGGTGAGAGGATCATGTGTCGGATCAGCTGATCTGGAATCTCATGCTTTGGGTTGCCTGACTGGACCTTCTCATCCTATTATATACCTTTTGAGAGTTGTTCAAGTCTGCTGTTCAAACCTGGACAAGTGTTTTGCTAATTCTAAGAAATTCTCCTTAATTTTTAGTAAAACTGACAACCTAACAAAGTAAAAAGATACATCTCATTCAAGTTATCGCTATATGGTTTTGCAGGTTTGATTTCCACTCGTCCATCTGCTGGTGTTTTCCTTTCCAGCATCATTAAGTAAAGCCATAATTCCCATCTATCACAAGCTATCAGAGCTATGCTAACTACAGTAAGCTAGCTAAAAAACAAGCACACGTGAATTTTAAATTGGCATTTGCTGCTGTTTCTAGAATATCCAATGTACATATTTAAGACTATTCTTGGGGATGGTGGTTTTCTATAAATGCCAGCTCATATTCCGAAGACGGACAAGCTGCCAATGTTCCTGGATTCACAGTTTTTCTGCGCGACCAGTAACAACCCAGACTTCACGTCCACTTAAATCATCCACTTCTTAGCTGTGTCCGCATCTCAATAAAAAACTTTCCAGAACAAACATAGTAATATCAAAATGAGCCCACACAGTACAGCAGTGGATCATTTTCCTGCGTGAGCTCATTGCAGGAACCTAGCAGAAGGTGCTCTTTTGAATTATCCCCATTATAATCTTGGATGGGAGTTGAGTCACATTTATCAAATCTCATGCCCGAGGCAGCGAGAAGGTGGGGGCTCATTGCCTCTATAAATCTAATACAGCCATGCAGGGTTGTGGTGGTGGATGGCCAGGCCAGATGGTGGAAGATCTAGCTCTCTGCTCCCCGTGTTTGCACTGATTCAGCCTTCTATTCAGAGGCAGTCTGCTGCAAGTGGCAGCAGGCCTTCAGATGCTTCTTTCGGACCAGCTGACGTGACTTATCCGACGTGGCCCCCCGGAAAATTGGATGTGCACGGCACCGCTACTGATCGGCAGGTTTGGTCGAATTAAAACCGGTGCAGCAACTTTCATGTACGGGCTCGTCTGTTATCGCAGAAGTGGAGGGTCGCACCACGTGCCCCATGAATCTGTGGTTGGAGACCCATGTATGTCTGCAAAACAGTGCACGCGTGTGTGCACGATGCAGCACATTTGATTGCTTTGGAGGAGATTGTTTGCAGGAATTGCCGTAAACTCTAAGGAGATATTGCTGGATTTACCCTCGCACCTCTCCTGTGTGATGAGCCTCCATGTGGGAGCTCCCGGCCGGATTGACAGGGCGTTATTAAAAAACAAAAATCCAAGACTTGGCCTCATCTGCACCAAACTGATGAAACTAAGGTCGAGACGAATAAAACGCAATATTAGCAGTGGTTCCGCAGTTGCATCAAATGCAATAACAGCGCATGTGATATTACGTAAGATTGCCGGTCCCCCAGCTGCCGAATAAATACACATTTGTCTTAGATGATCCGGGTAGCTTTGCTTTGTTTATTATGCAAATCTTGATTTCCTGTAAAGATTTTCAACATACAGCTGCCAGTTCGAAACAAATGTGCAGGCAACGTTTAATTATGGCTCGATGGCGCTCGTCTGTCATCAGTTCGTCTTTAATCATGAAAGTAGAAGCAGGGAGACGTCTATTACCTATTAAACATCCTTAACCATGGTGATATATAGACATGTGTGACCCTTCATCTAATAAATTAGAGAGCCCAAAAATGGAACCCTGTGTTGCTAGGGGCCGCCACTGTCAGCGGCAGACAGTAGCCGAGAGCGATTCCCGGAGAAAGAGGCCGGAGCCAAAGCTTCAAGCTCTTCTCTGTAGAGAAGAAGAATCACTTGCAGAATTATGTTGACAGTCCACTTTGCAGGGAACGTCAACTCATCTCATGTTCCAGAACAGGTTCATGGGTTACGAGGGGCGGGTCCGGGGGTTTGATCGTACCGTAGAAGGTTTGGCTCCAGAGGGTAACGTTGTTTGCCCTCCGGTTCTTTCGCATAGCAGCTATTGGTTAGCGACTTTAACCCGCTTTCTGGCTCGGTTCGCAAATCAGAGCTGAAATTCTGGACTGGTCTTGCTGCTCCATCTCCGAAACAGTTGATTTGACACCTCCAACCTACTACCCAGCTAACAAAGATCAGCGAGAACCAGCTTGGAGCGACGTAAAGTTCATAAAACCCCAGTCGCTCTCCTGAAAATGTCATATTCAGTTATAACAACTGCGAACATCCCGGGTTGGATTAATACCTGTAGAAGTGTCCCTTTGTGTGTTTGTGGTCGAGGCTCATTAAAGTTGATCCTGACCCCCACCTACAAAAACTAGTATAAACGCCACTGCCACCATAACTCTGGTTTACTCCATCCGTCCTGTTGTTGGACTGTTATTTACGGGGGTGCACGGGGGTCTGGAAAGGAAATAAAAGCAAATATGGACATTATTATTGACACCAAAGACTCCCCCGTGTGTTTGATGTGATGTTTCATATTTTATTAGCTTTACTAAACGGAAAACAAATGATGTCCCAGTCAAAACACCCCACAGGCAGGGTCATTATAGAAAATAGCACCAGTTTATATGCAGATCCCAGTTGACCTCTCAGCAGTGTGTGTGTGTGTGTGTGGGGGGGGGGGGGGGGTGCTCATTTATGCATTCAGACAAACAAACTTCAAATTACGAGTGATGAAATGTCATTTCGTTTTTTGACATGTCATCGCGGAAGACCCGTTATTATCATCAGAGGAGGGTGTACGTTGGTGGTCTGAGTGACGGCTGCTGGTAATCAGACCGCTGATGTCGGGGATTTTAATCACGGGGGGGAACAATATTTCCTTGTTGCAGAGCCACTCGGACCATTTAGGCCGTGAAGGGACATGAATGCTGCTTTGATTAAAGACGTGTCCCTCTGCTTTTTCCGCAGGTATTCCCAGTAATCATGGACCAGTGCGTAAGTGGACCACGTGTTTCAAAGTGGCATGCTGAGTGATGCTCCCCCACCCCGCACCATGATAGCAAACACATGTGTGACTGATCACGGTGCTGTGCGAGTGTGTGCTGTGCGTTACCGTTCTCCGTTGTCAAGTTTTACACAGTGACAAACAAACAAAAGACATCCACGTGTTTAACTACTTTACTAGTAGTTAGTTCAATGACATCATAATACTTTTGTCCAGTAAGTCAAACATGTCTTGCATCTAACAGAAATGCTTATATTGACTTTAATATGACAACATTCTCATTTGTTGTATATTTGTCAGGTCGTAAGGGATACAAAGTTTAGTCAGACAACTCTGGGTTAAACAAAATGCTGTGTTGCGTAAAATTAGCAGAGCATCAATTTAGCAAAATAGAAGCGGTGCATCATTCTTGTCCCCACACACACACGCACAAACACACACACACACACACACACACACACACACACACACACGGGATCAAAGAAACAGAGCCCATGGAGCAGCAAAACAGTTGGGATAGCAGAAGGCGGAGCAACATGACCAGTATACATTGAGCGCAGTGGCACCATGGAGTGATCAAGAGTGACCAGGCAAAAGGGGAGGGGATTAAACACCTGCAGTAATCATGGAGAGGGTCATGTGACGGATCAGCTGATATGGAATCGTGCCCTATGAGTTGTCTGCCTGAGCTAGCTCTGTGGGCTTTGCATCATTAATTTCACCACACAACAATCATTACAGGATGTGCAGACAAATATTTTACCAGTTAAAACATTAAATATATACATATATCACAGGTTAAGGCCATTCGGACCACTGGTTTACGCCATTTAAATAGATTTCAAGGATTTCTTTTTTAAGCTAACCTTCTGAATTTGAATTACATGTAAATGCCGTTAGCCCTGAGCAGTCTGTCAGGAGACAGCAAAGGGAAGACTGAGCGAATTGGCTGCAGATGAATTCATTGTTCTTGTAAAAAAAAAAAAAAAACCTGCAGGGCCCACGAGAAAGCATTGTTACCTGACAGTCTGGAAGGGGAATGCGTTGTTAGGAATACATCTGCTGCACACTGTGCTATGGGATGAGCGGTTAAATTGAGGACACTGGTAGCTAAACGCTAGTTTGCATAATAAAAAATGACTTTCCGGCGGCTGCAGTCCTGCACGTTTGGCGACGCACGTTCAGCCGGCGCCTGTGTACATTTCCAAAGTCGCATCTTTGCTGGGAGCGCTCAAACGAATCGCCCGTTTGCCTTGGAGAGAAAACAAGCCCTTTATGAAGGTTCCCGCCGTGCATCTCTATGCATGTTGATGCCTGAAGGTGACTCTTCGCGCTGAACAAAGGCAGCAACCGCATGTACGTGTCTTTGTCTCGTGGAGGAGTTGCTCATTATAAGAAGCACGCACGCATTCATACACCCACGACTATCATGGTGTGGTAAAACTTAGATTTTAAAAATGTAAAGTTGTGCAAAACTGCATGCTACCATTGTGCTCTAACAGCATGAACGCCATGAGAGACTGATGCGATGTATAACCTGTCCCGTTTTCACGCAGATCGAGCAAATGCTTCATCTCTTGGTGTTGCAAATCGTAACCAAGGTAGGCTCAATGGGCTTTGTCATTTCAGCATGAGATTAATTATTCATAGATTGTTATTTCGATGCATAAAGCCCCCGTGCTTACATGTTGCATGTAACAACAGAACCTTTGCTATGAGAACGCTGCAAGGATCGGACCGCACGCCTTGCGATCACAGGTTCCACGGCCTCCCGACCCCTGCGATCGTGCCTCTTTCTGAAATACCCATGATGCCTCTCTGGGGCTGCACCCTTTCTGCCGCCTTCCCAAGGTTAACTAAAAGGAAAAGAGGAGAAAGGGAGGGAAGGAGAGGGGAAGCTCCGGGGAGGGTTATGTAGATTGATCTCCAGCCATCTCCGGCTAATCCTCGGGTCCTGAAATCCTCTGTAGTAAGTGCTGCATCTGCTTCACTGATCTCGCAGAAGGAGGAGAAGGAGAATAAATAAAAGGGGACTACCGGGATTTCCGCTGCCAAGAGAGGGCATCTCCCTTCGCGTCGTTTTTGATTCAGGGTGTGAGATGCACTGATGAAAATAATACAGTGTTTGCTGCAGCCAGAGGTGAACGAAAGCATTAAATGTGCTGGGCATTGCTTACAGCTCTGATTTCTGACCATATCTGTATGATTTCCATATAAAGTGTCAAAACACCATATTGGCCCAAGCCATAACAATCTCGAGAAAGTCTTTTACGCTTACTTTTATCAGACGCAGAGCAATTTTTCCCCTCCAGATAAGCGATAACTGTTTATAGTGCAATAGCACTGAAATACACGAAGATATCCCCCTTAAATTAGAGGTGCCTTAAAGGGTGATTTACATTTCTGTTTTGGGCCTTTGTACATCATTACATGCACCACTGTTACTATGATAGTAATGTAAAGCACAGCAGCTGCGGTGTTTGACATGCATTCCCTGCGACGCCTTCCTCTTTGAAGTCCCCCCATATTCCATCAGACAGATTTTCCATCACTACCAATCTGAAAAGAACCTTTTTGGAAATAGAGGTCTGCAGCAATCACTCTGGATGTGTCCAGCTATGACCTCAGAAGCACTAAACCACTCGTGTTAGCGCTGCATTAGCACTAGCCGCTGATGATCCAGCTAGAACATGACTCCTTTTTTCTTTGTGTTGAAAATCACTTTAGGTGCAAATGTTTTCTTTCTTCTTCTTGCAAAGGTTTATCACCGACATCAGCTGTCACATTTGCATTTTAATACAGGAGAGGTGGAAACAAGCAAGCGAAGATCCTTGCTCCGTATGGAATTGTTATAGTGAGCTTCGTTTCAACGATAGCATAAATGCTTTTGATACTGTGTGTAAGGCAACTATAATATAAAACTGTGCTGAACTTACACACAGCCATAAATCTGCCCTAAGCAATAAACAACTAGAGACTAGAGAGAGTGGTGTGTAGCCAGAATTATGGACTATCACATAAAGCCATAATTTGTTCCCTTTGTCACTGTGCACACATTGGAAAAAGTAAACAAGTAAAAAAGACTCAAGACATCTGGTAATTTGCCATTTTAGTCCCTGTAGGCAAACTCTTTCCAGTTTTTTACCCAAAGATGACGCTCGAAAAATAATATCCCAAACATCTGATATGAACATTTGTTTTATTACTCTTAATTATTACCTGTTCTTCGTTGCACTGCTTGCTGCACTAGTTTAGAGCTGCCTTTCCGTATTTGTCTGTGTGTCTTTTTAGGTTGTGCTTTTGTGTGTAGCTTCATATACAGCAACGTCCAGAGAGATTAACCATTTCATCTACAGAACAGTAACCTGGTAATCCAGGCACTTTCTGGTATGGGTGGTGTTGTGTCCCAGTGCAGCTAAGTCGTATTGAACTTTGGAGCCCAGAGTCATGACTAATGATCAGGCCTTCGTGTTAATATGATAACAGGAGGCTGGACATGGGTTTCAGCTTACCCTGACATCATGGTAGAAGGTATTGATTTAGCGTAATTGAAGAAATGTTCTTCGGTCTCAGAGAGTATAATTAGCAGATCCTGTATCTAAAAACTGTCCCTGTAAATCCATAGTTATAAAAGCTTTTTAACACTCTTAAATGCATTACTCTGAATGCGATTTTCCTTGCTAAGTACAAACAGAGAGCTGCTTCACACTTGCGCAACAATTGCACAGAAATGCTATTGCTAATTCCTACCTAATCGCAAAGTTTTGCGTCTCAGATTGGACAGGACAAGGATATTTGCTGCTAGCAATATGAGCGCGCCAGAGCCGCAAAGACAGAAGGGAAAATTTGTCCCGGTAAAGCAGCTGCACTGCAGATAAAATGTGCCCCAAATGACCAAAGAATTCAGTCAGTAATCTCTCCATTAGACCGTGCTGCCATTCACACGTGCACGAGCCTTTTTCTGTTCAGGAAGGTGATGCAGACACTGTGAATTTTCCCACATTGCTTGCAGCTGACGATGGATCCGTCTTAACAGTTATACTCCTAAAATGTCACACATGTGACAGTGTCGGAGGTGTGAAGAGCACACGGAGTGGGCTGTCAGGAGACGTGATCATGTTTAGTCACAATTTCAGATGTGGCTCGGCAGTGCTCTGATCAGGCAGTGGCCTGCAGGCAGATTTCAGGCAGACACCTGATTTCTTTTATAATTTTATTAATTTCTTCCTCGTTGTAGGGCGGTTAGTTTTCAAACTAAAGGGTGCTCCCCTTAAGAAAGCATCAGCATTATTACAGATGTGGCGGGGCAGTTTCGTGCACCCTGTTTCCACTGTCAATTTCAATCCAGTCCTAATTTTGCTATCAAACCACTTTAAAAACATGCGCCCAAAGAGGACCTAGCATGGACAAGTTTGAGACAAGGCTACCAATCAAACAAGACTGCAGGAATTCCAGACCAGTTTAGCAAGAAAAGAGAACAATAATTTTATCTCCAAAAGGGTTTGCGAATGATAACCGTAGGGGAATGGGCTACTACATCCCTGCACTGTCAGAAAATCTCCTGGAGGTGTGCACACAAAGAAATCTAACGTTCACAATTTAATTACCCTCAATAAATTGTTAAGACACAAAAAAATCCACAAGACAAAGGCTTTCAGTTGGCTTTGACCTTAGCACTCCTGAGCCTCATTAACTGCAAGTGTTAAATCTAACAGTTGCATTTGCATCCGCCGAACCGCCCAGATCTTCCCAATTACACACCGACCATGGTAGCTTCCTCCACTGGTTGTTGATGTCATTTCCGGAACCAACTGTGCTGGCGGATTTAATCATTTCAGACTTTTGAGTGACAATGAACAACTGAGTTGCCGACACAGCAGGACCCCATTGTTTCACAACCCAAGACGCCGCGGGGTCGGTCGTCTAAAAGTAAAATAATTGGGCTATTTATATTAAGACAGTGGTCCTGGGGGCTTTCTGGAGGTCTTACAGATTAGTCGGTTGCTGCAGAAAACAAAGTGGAAGTCTAGACTGGACAATGAATCGGCTAATGCTCATTGATTTATTTTTGCCCTAAATACTTTGCTCAGAGCAGTCGGTTTCCATCAGCTCTAAAAAAGAAAGCTGACGGTTGCGATTAAATGTTGCCAGGCAGCCGTTACTGTCAGAGCAAACGCAGGGCAAGGCGGGAGTGCACGTACATTTTTCATGCATGCAAATTTTAGGAACATATTGATTGATTATGGATGGAACTTTCCATAAGGGCTGACGAGGTCCCCCACAAAACGCTGAATTTCTGGTTCACCAAAATGTGCTGTGCAATTAATGGAAAACATTGTTGTTTATCTCAAAATGATAAAGATAAACCCTTTTTCTAGACGCAGTACACTCCTGAATTTTGAAAAACTGCTTTCCCCAGACTGTCTTGCATCTGCATCATAATTCCTCTTTCATGCTCAATATTGATTTGCCCTTCTAAGACAAACAGTTTATTTATGGATCCGTTTTACTTTGGAAATACAAACATCACAAACTGATTCCCAGCATCGATTTCAGAGAGGTTTTGTGGCTGGTCACATCAGATGTAAAATTCATATAAATAAATCGTAATTAGCAAGCTAGCAAGTTAGCAATGAAGTGGATGTAGCTAAATTCTGTTGGTCTATACACTTGTAGGACCAACCAAAAGTTGTAACGGCCTATTAAAGAGATGAGGATATTAACCAGGATGCCATATTAATGCCTTTTTAATCACCCGTTTACAGCAGACGTGATCTTTTATTGGGTTTATTTTGAGTCATGGCCAACATGACTGAAAGCCTTGAAAAATAGGATTGATATTCATGCAGGGAGGGATATCCAATTACAGTGAAATCTCTCGGCAAATATTACCTCATCCAGGATTTCACCTCTGCCTGCAGAGGGGCTTCTTGGGATAATTGAGATTTTTTTTCTTCCCACAAAGAAACGTGCCCATCGGTTTATATACTCCCAACACTCAAACTTGCGCAACTCCTTTATCATAAACGTAGTCTTGCTGGACTGTCCTTTTATTTTGTGTGGATTCTTTTTGGGGGGGAGCTTACCATAATATAACAGCAACCAGTTGACCTGAAAATCGTTTATTTGCATTTCAAAGGCAAATACAGAGGTGGCACCAGGTGTCCAAACCGCACCCTCTCTCTCCTCTTTCTGCTCCCTGAGTGTTTTTGCAAAATGGAATAACAGAAGCGAAATGTTGTCCTGCTGAGAAGCTTTGTCTCACAATGAGCTGGCGGCCTTTGATTCTCTAATCATTAATTTCACCTCATCACTGCCATGGTTTGTTTGCTCTTTTTGCTTCGCCAGGATTTCCCTGCTCCCTTCGGTACCCCTATAAATACCCACAAATCCGTAAAAATTGTCTGGTCTTTTCTCGCCGGCGCTCGTTCTGCTCGGAGGCTGCGTCCATACGGTGCACGTCCCGATCGTGCTCGCTCCCGTGCAGAAGTCCTTGGTCGTACTCGCCCTGACATGTCTGCTGTGCTTTTAAGAGACAGATCGATGCAGACAGGACAAGACGTGGTGGCTTGTGCCCTGGGAACTTGCCCGTTGATGTTCCCCAGTGGCGTATCCCTGGGTGATCTATTAATCACCCCTTCCTGTCTTCTCTGCCCTTTTTGCCTTGTGTTTTCTGCAGCCCGGGTGTGCGACAACGCGATGCTACGCTGCCAGAACGGCGGCACGTGCCACCACCACCAGCGGTGCCACTGTCCACCCGGCTTCACGGGCATCCTGTGCGAGAGAGCTCACTGCCAGGGGTCCGGGGAGTGCGACGACCAGCTGTCTGGACAAGCCTCCTTCAATCACCCTCCCGTCGGCCGCTGGCTAGCTCGCAACCTCGTGGTGATCCCGCTGTTGATCGTTTTCCTTTGCTGAAGGATCACAGATGGCCTTCCATCCTCAACCAAAACCCATAAGATCACATTTACCTAGACTGAGACTCTCGACCTCAAGAACATGATGGACAAAAAGTGTCTGGACAATGTGTTTAGAATACATTAGGAGCAACTCTTTTGTATCTTCAGGGCCGGGGTGGTTACTGGCGCAACAGGTTGCGCACTGGGATGTCAGAGTAAACATGGAATGAAATGTTAGATTTACGCCTCAGAGGGAACCCCGCTGAGTAATCTGACCTGGGGGTGCATGAAAGGAGAAGACTTGGATACACATGTTCTGAGCGCAAACTGCATCAGGAACTCTGAAAGATCTCATAATGTAATGAAAATCATCCCCTCCCCCCCTTATCACTTTCTCCTCCCTGTGCTTTGGTGACTCTGGTGATCATACTTTGCTGACGGGTGTCTGTTGCTGCACATGTACAGTATTATTATAAAGCCCCTTGACTAGTACCGATATAGTATTTTTTATTTTACGAGGCTGTGTAGTCATGCTTGAGCGCACAAAAAAAGTTGTAACATACTCCGACTGTATTTAATTTTTGTATAAAATAGATATTTTCATGAGCACACCAGACAAAAAAAAGAAGCATTACGCTTTCTGTTTTTTTTTTTATTATTATTGTTATTGCCGCAGAGATGTTGCGAGCGCTTAAGGTGGACTTGGTCTATGATCTCATCGCTTGTGTGGCACATTGAGAACAGCCGTCAGAACAATGTTTACATACACGCTCACACAATTCCACTTCCACCAAAGGGAAAAAAATCATGTCTTTGTATTGTTGTTGAACAATAGTGATTCTAATAGATAGTAATATGACATTTGAGATAAGATGTGTAGAAGCTCATTGTTTGTTGACGGGCACAAGCCAACGACAACTGCTGAATGTTACTTTAAGGGATGTTTGAAACGATGCCAATTGTTGACCTACGCACTGGAGCGACAGATTGCTGGTATATCCATGTATATATCGGTCAACAAATTGCTTCATAGTTCTGTGACTGAGGATGTGATTCTTGTTTTCCATTGTGCTGTAATTCACCTTTGTTGTGCTCATGACATGTGGGAGAGTCAGAAGAACCTCGAGCAAAAACCCACCAGCTTAAGGCGACTTTAACCAGGCGACATGGGAGGGGAGGGGGAGGGGGAAAGAAGGCTGCAAATCTTTAATCAGATCTAATCCTCAAATCAAATGGAAAGAGGGAAGGGTTTTCTGAGTGGGTTCGGTTAAAAGCCTGCATCCTGCTGCGGAAGCCTCCGAGAGGCATCGCGTTCAGGAAATGAGCTTTAATTTATTGAGGGTCAATGAATAGAAATGAAGTTGCCTCCCACTGGGTGACATATTGAGCACTGAGGCCGATTTCATTGGAGAGATTAATTTTACTCCTGAGGTTGCAACGAAACACCTAATTGTGTTAGAGTCTACTGTAAGTGCCTCTCATTAAACGACACTGTTGATGAAAAGCGTACCGAATGCCTTTTTTAACGGAGACTCGTGAAAACCAGCACTGCAGACGTACGCTCCTGATGGATGTGACTGATGCTCTTTGGTAATATAACACACAGAAAAAACAACTGTTTCAGTTCCAAATTCCAACATCCAGTTGATGATGAACGTGGCGTTTAATGTTAACATTAGCGAGTCTATCGACAGTACAGAAACACATTTGTTGGCAGTAGAGTTTATTAATAAACATCTGTGGGTGACAGCAAACCCCGTCCCTTGACAAAGACCCTAGAATGACATCCGCACGGGACCATCTTGCATGCATGTTCACACCAACACAACCCTAAAGTAGTTGAGCACATTATAATCACTATTTTAGTGTGTAATATATGATATAACACACTGTGTGTGTCCTTTAAAGGCTCAAGTTCTGAAAATGCTCTAGGTCACTATAAACAGTCATCCTCTGCTTTAAATAAAAGTGCATATAAAAATATTGTAGGTAGATCTTTTCATCCTTCTCAAAGCTCATTATGTGTGTTTTATCAGTAATAAAACTACATATATGCATTTCAGAGTGTGAGAAATTCAATGTACTGTTATTTTACTTCATGAAAAATGACTGTTCATAGTGAGTTTAACAAGCTTTAATCAACTTTTTCAAACAGGGTGAATGAGGGGAAAAAAGAAGAAAGGAGCAAAAATTGCTGTCTAAAAAATCAGATGAAATGATAGTTTGACTATAAAATATAGTATGTGGCTGGACAACTGCATGGGTTCTTACCGCGTACATGGTGCTCGGACAAACAGGACACGTACCTGCAGGTACCTGGCGAAGACACACACAGAAACAATCATTTGCACAACAGGAAGGCTGTGTTGACATTCGCCGGTGGAATATAAACAATCATGTCCCTCATCAGACTTCAATGGACTCTGACACAATTTTTTGATAGAATTATTTTTAAGAGGCAATCACTGTTTTGTGGGTGGGTGTTTTAAGACAGAAAAAACCCTCAAAAACATTCATTCACAAATCCGCTGAGTTAATCCACTTATGAAGTAACTGTACTTGACTTTGATAGGCCATTATTTTTAAGGACTGGAGATCAGAATTTGTTCATCTTCGTTGTTGACGACTTGGGCTCACTTACTATTTTAACAACACATTTCCTGCTTGCCTTTTGTCTTTAAATCTATTCAATGTAATAAAACATGATCTGGTGTACCCTTGGACTGCTCTGTTGCGCTGCCTCTGGTCTGGAAACGGCCACACTGAATGGAATTTCATCGCGTCAAAAGTTCATTTCGCAAGCTGAAATATTTTCAGTTCTAAAATTAAGAATTTCATCTTACCAGCAAGAGCAATTTATGATGTAATGGGTAAAAGTTAAAGAATTTTTTATTTTTATTTGTTGAGTGTAAACAGTCAAAAACAAGCAGTAGGAATGGCACCAAACAACTCGGTGGTGAGGTCCAAAAGCTGAAAATAATAGGGTACGAGCTGAAAGTTTCTCTCAGAATCAGCAGAACCTGTTCGGGATTTGACTTTTCTTGCTCTATCAACATCTGGTCTATCAGTTTTCCTCACTGGAGCATTGAGTCTCTTATTATTATGACATCTACCTGGGTGGGAAGCTTCCTCTTCCTCGGGTGCAGCGGTGATCAATCCATCCCGTCTTCTCCTCTGGGTAGATGCTTAGAAGCTCCTTCACATCTGGCAAACTATTACCGTCAGAACAGTAAAAAAAAAAGAAAAAAAGAAAACCTGATGACTTCGGTCAGGCCGACAGATGTGTCCATCAACAGGAGAGGGAGAAAAAACTTAGTGGTCTGCAGATGGCTCCATTATTGGAGACACCTTGAAACGGATTTTATTCAGATGGATGATCAACTGAGCATACCATCATCGGTCACCTGGAGAGCAGATCAATGTTTCCTTCAACAGGCTACATTTTTGGTGTCAGGTGCCCATTCCTCTGGCACCTTGAGGGACGACAGATGATGTTGACCAAGACTTCTCACCACCTCAATGAGTTCTAGGTGAAAGGCCTTTTTTTCTCAAATGCAGTTCCTTTCAACAACAGAAATACATTCTAAAAATCACATTTTAAAAAGTCCTAAGGTTAAGTCCTATAGGACAAGTTCTTGCTAATATTCCTATTCTTGATAACACAGCATTTTTAGATGTAAAATAATTGGAATTGTTATGAGTAAGTAGATAAACCACACTGTTGGTGGGGGAAGGCGATCATGAGGTTTCAAACTATAGACAGAAAACACTTTTTCTTGCCAGATGCTGAAGATTATGCCTGATGACTTCTGTCTGTCGATTCTAACTCGAACCAGCTGTAAGTCCATAAATTTACAGTTTTTAACATTCTCCATGTAGTCTGGCTGCTCATGCTTAGTGACAAGGTTGGCGATTAAAGAATGGTAAAGGGCAGCGAGGTTCATTTCCAGAAAGCTCCTCCGTGACTCCTATGCTGGACTCCAGCAACCCCAGTAACCCCAGTCAGGAGCACACAGTGGTATAAAAGATTGGATGGATGGATAGTTTAGGGGATAAAAATAGATCTCACCAAATAAACTTGAAACTTCCTTCGTTGCACTGACAGTTTAGCTCTGTTTGAAAGCCTCTGTCAGACATAAGCACCTGATAGTAGCAGTTACATCCAGAATGTATGAAATGAAAATCTACTGACAAGTAGATTTCAACTATTTTCTGGCTGTCCCTGCATAAAAAGGACATTTCTCAAACACATCTTCATGAAGGACATTTCATCCGCATCACCTTTAACCCTGTCAACAAAAAGGTCCATGAGTGCATGTTTACCTTTCATGGGACTCTTTAGGAGGCTAAAGCCAGACTAAAACACACCGATTGGCTTTGACCTTTCAGCATGGTGATTCACCCACATTTATAGGAGCTCCCATTGTCAGACTTCTTTACAGTTTGAATTCAACCCTTTTACGTACTGAGCACTTATGGAGGTGTGGAAGCAGCAGGCCATCTGTGGCTTTCTCGAACTTCTATTCATATCCCTGACATCACAAGTACAGTTAGTGGGTTGTGCACAGAGCAAGAGCACAGAAGAATCAATAGCACACAGAACTTCAGCCACCTCCGTCGGGCCATAATAGAAAATCATTCTGCTGACGGAAACAAAAGCAGGCGATGTGGAAAATACAGATTCCTACAAAAACGCGGTCTCTTTTATAGCTGGGGAAAAAAAGAATTGGTCTGTATGGTTTTTCAAGGCCGATGGCTTTTATTAGTGATTAACAATGTCAATAATTGCTATTTTACTTTACAGTAAAAAAAAAAAATCTTGATTGAGAAAAAAGTAGGAACAACAGCAAAGTCAGTGAGTAAAGTCCACCTAGAAATATCCATCATCGTCTACTACCTTTTCCCATAATGGGTTCTCAGGGGCGTGCTGGAGCCCTCCGGAGAGAGAGGCAGGGTACATCTCAGACAAGTCTCCAGCTCCTCGGAGTTATCAAGTGAATTCATGAAATGTTTGCAACTTTAGAAATAAGCTGTAGAATGAAGTAAGTAATTACTAAGCAAGTTATTAATTGGTTGTACCAAATGTGGTTTGAGTGTTACAGTCTGTTTTTAAATAAAGCGAGGGGAGTGAAGGAAAAGCAGCATAATGTTGTGTGTGGGGTTTTTTTTAATTCTAGCTCAACATTTAGCTTTTTCAGTTAATAGTTTCCTTCATCAGTGGATCACACTTTGTTATCTATGTCATGTCCCTCCCTTCTGTCCTTTACCCAACATCAAATGGAAATCAGAACTGACTAGGATTGGCACCGTCGGCCCCCGATGCCCTGCTGAAGAAATTATTTATAGCTCACGTTATGATGCGGATTCATCCATAAATAAGGGGATATCTGTCCATCTGTTGCAGCCGTTCCAGAGCTTCCAATGTTATTTATCCACATTTTTCTCCTGTGCCGGGAGGGATGTTTGCGCTGTGGAAAAACACACATGTTGAAACAGTGATAAAATATTCCGAAGCACGTTGCAGCCCCAGAGCAGTGCCACTCTCTACGGTTTATTTGCATTCATTTGAAGTGACAGGGTTGCTTTGCAACATATGTCTCAACCATCTACAAGCCCCGACAGCAATTATAATACATGAATGTTCATCAGTTCATTGTATTTAACATGAGTCTGTCTACACTA